>NW_022145594.1:30894843-31397905 GCF_000002235.5 Strongylocentrotus purpuratus
AAATATAGATTTGTGAGGTCCCCGTGCAAAAAATTTAATCTTAAAAAGAGGACAAAAAACAACATAATTATAACAACTACAAATGCGAGCGTGTGTAGCGAGCAAGCTATAATGAGAATTAAAGATAAAGGGGCTCTAAATAGCTTTAAATTAGGGTAGCATGTTATGGAAAAAGGAAAAGTAGGCACTTGTCAGAAGATGGGCCGCTTCTTGCACCTGAAAAGGCCTCAACAGAGATGAAAAAGGCACTTGTGAGAATGGAAATGGGGAATCTGTTGAAGGAAAAGGGTGCCTATCAGATTTTAATAGGGGAATTCATCAGTTATAAAAAGGGGTATTTAGAAAAGGGGAAGGGGCTCATCAAAAACGGAAAAGGGACTCATCAAAAACGGAAAAGGGGCTCATCAAAAACGGAAAAGGGGCACTTATTGCAATTATTGCAAAGGCAAAGTGGCAGTTATTGAAGGAAAGGGGGCACTTATTGAAAGCTCAAACGATAACTTACCTGTAAGAAGGTTGAGTGTAATTTTATGAGGGAGTATGGTATAGGGAAGAGATTAATTGAGAGCCCGCTTCTCGCCCATGTGCAATCATTCTTTGTAGCCACAAAATGTGTTTGCTGATCCTGAAAGGTCAAATAACTTGTATAATGGACGTGAACTAGAGTTAAACTCTATCAAAAGGGAGGGAGAGGAGGGCAATTAATCTCTTCCCTACTCCCTCATAAAATTACACTCAAAATTCAAAATAGTAAGTTATCGTTATTCAAAGAGAGGAGCAAAATTTGTCTACAATTCACCTTCACATATTTCCCTTATTTTAGCTTCAAAGCTCATGAAAAATTCACAGCACACACAAATTGATATTATTCTTCAAATATATTTTTTCTGTTTTAGTAGTTGGTGAATAGAGGCTTCGCTTTTTTCCAGAGATAAGTCTGGGACAATATGAATATGCAAAAAAAAACAACATTTTACTAGACTTTAAACTCCAGTCTCACTCTCTGCCCAGTTTCGCGATAGTGGTGCAGTAAGTAGTTTTGTGTAAAACTGCTTTCGAAATTGGTGGAAGATTCAGTAAAAAAAGCTGGATACTACAACTATATTGGAGGTGTGCCCATGCGCTGTTCGCATCATCGGCTGTGCGTGCAAACCATTATATGCAAAATGCGCCATAGATCAGCAGTTTTTACGCTGTGGCTGCTGCAGTCCAGTAAAAAAAAATTCGACCTGGTGTAATGACGGAAAATATGTGAAATAGGCCTACTGCAATATTTTCAGTTTTAAAAAATGGCGCTTCATTTCGCTCAGTTTTCACATATTAAAGCCCCTCTGCACTAGTTTGGCATGGAGAGATTAGACCTCCCTGCAAGGTCACTGGTAGGTGGTTATCTAATCAAATCAGCTCTCAATTAAGATGAGCAAAAGGGCATTATGGGGGGTCAAGGGGTACTGCTTAGACATTGCTGGCTGTAAAGAGGGCGCAAGTAGCTAAAAGTAGGCAGTGGGGCTTTAAAACAGGGTAACAAGAATTTAACAACTGCAATATTTACGAGCTAATTAGAACAACTCTTATTCTTCAATTTGATATTTCAATTATTTCATCTGGTGGTTTCTAAAGCTAGATTCTACAGTTTACCGGTAGCTGAGACTCTTTCGTAGTGGTTTACCGTAAACAAGTTAGGTTTAAACATATGTAAGGCTTCACGGACAAAAGCTTTCGCACCCTTCGTAATGTACCCTAGCCCAAAGTTTTTTCCTAGTTATTTTATTCTTCATTATGTTGTAAAACTCTGATGAAACCAAAAACGACAACAATGCCTGTAAAAAGATATGAGAAGGATAAATACAAAAGTCTGAACTCTAAGCTCGACTATACACTCAGCTCAACCACTACAGCAAAGCACAGAGTCAATGCTAATGCGTATTGACCTCTAGCACTGCATACTTGCTGAGAGGCAGGTATAACACACAATACACACACCACACTCTATTGCATACCAATGTAGGCTACACACTAAAACCGGTGTGGCTGATCGGCAAATTTGACCCTAGACTTTCAACTTGAATTTTTAAACTACCGGGTATTTTTTTAACATCTTCTTCTTCTTCTTAGTTGATCCCTCCACTGTTTTGGAGATTCCTGGAGTCCAAATAAAGTAAATGTTTAAAATTCGACCGGTTAGGAGCTTTGGAGAGTCTTAGAACGAGAAGCTTCAATTTGTGTAGGAAAAAGAGCGATAGTAGAAGTAGGTTATTATGAATTTCGGAAGGCAGGCATGGATGCAGGGGTAACAGCAGGGGTAAATTGCTGTGGGTCATCATCCTTATATAGGTTTAAACAGATGGGATAATCCACGAGGCATTCCTTGAATTTGCTGATGAAATCCTGACGAAGATGGGCCAGGTATGAGCAGACTCCAACAAAGTGCTCCACTGTCTCATCATTGGTTTTACAAAGGGGGCATGTAGGGATAGGTGATTTCTTAAGCGTGAAGAGACGGCATTGTGTCAAGTAGGTGGATGTGAGTAATTGGGCTCTCACTATAAGGGCTCTTCGGATGGGAGGAGATAGTGCATTCTTTGTAAGATGGTAAGATGAAAAAATGATATTTTACTCATATTTAGGTGTCATCAATTGTCACTAAAGTACCGCTTTTGATAGACCGAAAGCTTCAGTCTCTATAATCGTCGGTTGTTCCACTGAGACTACGTCTGGCTCCACTAGACCTCCAGTTATAGAGACTGAACGATCGCCTATACCATCGTATGTTGAAGATATCACGGCTAGATTTTAGCCGCTAGGCCCCTCCCACAAACATGACAAACTTGCCACGGCCGTATTGTTATGCCCCCAAAATCCCCCAAAATGTCATTTTACCTCGTCCATATCCAATTTTAAATTAGGCCTAGGCTATAATACATCGGTTCCACTTACTAACTTGATTGAAATAATCCGTTTAATGGTCCCTTTTAAGGAAATTATGGGTCAAAATCGACATCCATGTTGAAAATCTTGCAAGCCGTGTTAAAAATTGTGCGCCATCTACACGTTCGTAATGGCGTTATCACAGTTTTTCCTTCATAATCATTTTGCCTTCGGCGTAGACTAGAAGGGATGAGATTGACGGCAGCGAGAGTTTAACACGGCTTGCAAGATTTTCAACATGGATGTCGATTTTGACCCATAATTTCCTTAAAAGGGACCATTAAACGGATTATTTCAATCAAGTTAGTAAGTGGAACCGATGTATTATAGCCTAGGCCTAATTTAAAATTGGATATGGACGAGGTAAAATGACATTTTGGGGGATTTTGGGGGCATAACAATACGGCCGTGGCAAGTTTGTCATGTTTGTGGGAGGGGCCTAGCGGCTAAAATCTAGCCGTGATATCTTCAACATACGATGGTATAGGCGATCGTTCAGTCTCTATAACCGGAGGTCTAGTGGAGCCAGACGTAGTCTCAGTGGAACAACCGACGATTATAGAGACTGAAGCTTTCGGTCTACGCTTTTGAGTGAAATCACTCAGTTGAGTTTTGTACAGTGGTGTTTGAAATGTTGAGAATCAATAAAACAGCTTTTAATACACAGCCAGGATAGTAATGCAGATATGTGTCATCGTGTGAGATCAACAGCATTCTTGCAGACTCTCGGGTAAACGTAAAATAAAATACACAAACAGCAAATTACGAGTGACACTGTACGAGAATGGGTCAACAATAAAGAGCAAATTGCCTTATAGAAGGTTGACAAATGTTAGTTATAAGAAAAATAACCCCATACTCACCAGATGGTTATTTTCTATGACTATATCGTGGTTTTGGAAACCACTCGTTCATCCGATATCCGCATGCACAAGCTAAGAGCTTGTTTACAGTTAAGCGCTACTACTGTACTGGCTAACGTCTAACCTGTGGAGTGGCATGGCCTGGTGGCCGATGGGAAGAATTCAAGAAAGAAATTGTACTGTGCGGATCGGATCCGAGCGAATGGTGGTTTCCTATTCACGCAAGTGTCGTTTCTGTCTACAGCCTGGGCAGCTTGCATGGATGATGGAAATCAAGATTCTACGTCAATAGCGAGAAATCAGCTGAAAATAAGACTGTGACATCGGGATCGTTGCGCACGTAATGCATGCCACTACTGTATTTGTCTATGAAGGCCACGGCCACGACCTTTGGCCACGACCTATATCGTGCGGACGCGCGCGCGTTCTTACAATGACCTCATGGGGAATCCCCTAAAATTGTATGTGTGTGTGTGTGTGTGTGTGTATTGGGTTTTTACAGACGTGTATCAATCAGATATGATTATTTACGTCTGGGACCGACCTTTTAACGTCACCATCCGAAAGACGTGACTCAGTTTCGAACCTGCGTCCTCGGCTGAATCAGTTTGTAACTTCCACTTTTTTTAGCTGGATTACAGGCGCACGCCACAACGCCTGTATGATTGTTGTTGTTATTGGCGTTTAGATGGCGCTCTTCAATCTTGACAGATTATCTGCGCCACGGCGTTCCTTCTTTGGTGCATGTTCATCTTTTCGAACTGGATCTCATGGCTCACTTTTACTGATGGGGCTCTGTCTTTCCAGACTTCTGTTTTCGAGTTAAGAGTTGGCTCACCTGTCTCAGCGAAGTGCTACTGTGAAAGATTAATTACATTTAATTTCTCTTCACCATTAGTCGTGTATTTTAATCATAAGGATGTCATCCTTATGATTTTAATATTGATGATAATCAAACATTTCAATCATTATACTCACAGAGGAAAGCGCACTATATCTATACAAAAATTCCAAATCTGTTTGTATCTTTAATATAATCTAAGAGGACTCTAAAATCCGATAAATTCCCTAATGATTTTACTAAATCTAACGTATTACATTTCAATCATCTTTGCATTATCCTTCTTACTCTTTTATATTTCTTGCATTGTAGTAAAAAAAATGCTCTATAGTTTCTGAAACCTTACAATGAATACATAGTCCATCTTCATGTTGATGAATAATGTGCTGATAATAATTTAATTTGTATTTCCCTAGTTTCAACTGATGTATTATTACTTCCTCCTTTCTATTAAAACCTTGGACATTTTCTGTTTTTGTGACATATGGCTGATTTCGCCATGCCAATATGCGGCTATAGCTAAAAGGGGTTGAATAGCTGAGATCAAAGACATATTTGTTGTAATCGAGTGTCTGCGATTTATGGTCATTGGTCACAATCTTAATCATTTTCTTCACATCTGGTCTGCCAGTTTTTATGTGGCAATATTTCCTTGTTATTATATTCTTCATCATGTTGTAAATTGGAATGGTATATATCAGGGAGAGTGTACTCTCTCTGAGTATATATTGTTTAGCTTCTCCAGTCAATGACAAATTGTTTTCCTCTTTTGTTGGGGTATCTCTATTACTCACCTCCTATATGGACTCTCATTGAACTCTTTGCATGAGTGCATTTCTTTTGAGTTATAGTGCTGGCATCGGTGAATCAATGAATATAATGATTTTTTTTTTGAAAGGTAGGTTTTATCTGTAAAAACTCACATCTCCCTGGTATTACCAATTTTAAGTCAAATTATCGAAAAATGCTTTTGAATGTTCAGATCTGTATCCTTGATGTAGTGTACAGCAGAGAAGAAACAAAATGGAGGTTGGAGTAAAAGATAGAAGACATACAGGAAAAGAGACAAAGAGAGTAATGTACTTGTGTCCGTTTCACTTTAAAATGCAACATTTTCCCACTCTAAAGGGGCAAGGAGTATATCCCCTCCCGGCCTGGTCAATCTGCCCCCTCAAATGTTAACCATCTAGTACAGCGTATTTCAACCAGGGTGCCGTAAGACATCTAAGGGGTGCCACTAGAAAAAATGTTGTTATATATTTGTTTGTTTAAATGTTGATGGAATAACGTTGATTTCATGAAAACCGAAAATTAGAAACATCTACAGTTTTTAATTTCACTGGGAAGTAGCATTTTGAAGATGTTACTGAGTCTTTCTTCCTTACACCCTTCGCATGCTCGCAAAGTTTAGAAAGAGGATAATTTAAGGCAGCCACGTGCCTATACATCTCGCCATGTGGGCAACGAGGCGCCCGAATGTCCTTCTATTTGACAGCGAGGAACCCAAATATATCTTATATCATTTTTCCTACCGAAATTACGTTTACCACGCTCATTCGCTTTACTCGCTTGCACCATTTAGCATCAGGATAATTCTGGCCAATGAGATGGCCGAATATCCTCATACGCATGTATCGAGGGGACCGAATATTATATGAGTTTGTGTATTCATGTATATTCCTCGGTGAGGTACCCACATACATTATTATGTTCTTATCTAGTGTTTTGATTACAAAAAAACTATTTGCCATTTTGAAAAAAGATCATTTTCTTTGCTCGCTCGCTCCCCAAATTTAGAATCAATTATGCCCGTTCGTGTGCATATGGCAAATGACGAGTGCCAGAGAAATGTGAAAAGAACTTTCTGTGATGGGTTTGGGATTGGGATGACGAAAAGCTATTTTTAATTCTTAAAAGGGTACCGTGACAATTTTTTTAAATTTTAAATACTGATCTCGTAGACTAAAGACTTGCCGCCCCCCGCCCCCCTCATGACTGAGCCCACTGGTTCTCAGTGTACAACAAAACTACTTTCTTGACAGAGGACTTTGTGTGTAATGCGGATGATGTTCTACACCTTTTGGGTTAAAAAATCAGTACTCTTTTTTTTTACCGTAGTTGTTGATGTCGACGGTTGTTTTATAATAGGGACTTTTAGATTTGCACAACGACAACGTGGATTGCTACGACCGACGTCCTTTTAATGCACTGCCTTGAATGAACGTCACACGTATCAGTCCACGCAAATCTAAAATCCCTATTATGCAGTGCCCCCCCCCCCCATTTACACCCTCTACTACAAGACCCTTGAGGCGGGGGATTGGGGCAGGTGCTAGACTCTTTATATACTTTACGCTCTATATCACAGAAATTCGAACATCCTAACTGTTTTTATTTTCCTGTTCCTGTTTCAATCGAGAATATTCCAGTATATCGGAAGTGACGTGTTTACAAACAATCACACGATCGGAAATCCGCTCAAACGAACAATGATATATCGGGATGAATTCAATCATAGACCACTACACAACACACAGTCTCCTTTTACACAACAATTACTAGTAGTCTAGCCAAGGGACAATGATATAGGCCTATTCAGCTTGTTATATGAAATATAATTACAAACGCTGTTAATTTTGTCAGTAACATTAGGTCGCTCCTCTTCTATAATTGAAAGAACATTTCATTACAAGTTCATATAATTGTTGATTTGTCAGTTAATGTGCACAACGTCATATGAAAAAAAGAGCTGCAGACAATTAGATGACGAACATTTTGCCAATAGAAATTGTTTCGCTTCGTCAGAGTTTACTTCAAGCTTCGACTATCAAACTGTTCGGAACAAACAATTCTGCAAATGATCACCAAGTATAGAATTATAGAATTTAGCCCACACATCCGGATACTTCCAAATTTATTGCGGCAATTATTTCAGAAAAAAGTCAGAAGCGCTTATTTTAGACATCCTCACAGTTGATATTTAGAACTAGACAGCTCGAGATAAAATAAGAGACAATGGCTTCAGGAAAATCTCCAGTGATTGGGATTGATTTGGGTACAATGTGTTCCTGTGTAGGAGTCTTCCAGAATGGGATGGTGGAGATCATTCCGAATGACTATGGAAACCAGACCGCACCCAGTTGCGTTGCTTTCACAGACAGAGAGATACTGATTGGAGATGCGGCCAAGAATCAGATGTCAGAGTAAGTGGTTTAAGATTTAGTGCACGTTTGATCCTTGATCCACCCCTGAGGAGGGGGGGGGGGGGTACTACCCTCACTAACGAACTTACATAAAATCCCATGAACATCTCGCCCAGGCTTTAAAGTTAGGAATTCAGTTGACATGGGATGACCACAGAGCTAATGTGACAGGAGCATGTGTCATAACTCCGCGAGTCACTATCTATTTTGAACACTTTCCATGTTGACATGCCGCCCCTCCCCTCAATCATCCTGGATCTGCCCCGGTAAACCTAACCTAAAACATACTGCTATCCAAGCCCTGCCTTTAATTCTTGGCAAATCAGAGCCCAGATAAATGTTGCCAGAGCAAATGCCGTAGCACCCCTAAATTGCAGTAGAAGCCCATTGTTTTCTATCTTCAAAAATTGTGATATGCCCAATTAAAGTAATACCAGAACATGATATGTTAGCCTAGCCGCCTTTGTGATAGGTAATTCTATTTTCCTATTCTCTATCTGTTCAGGAATCCCAAGAATACTATATTCGATGCCAAGCGTCTGATTGGGCGACAGTTCAATGACGAGGTTGTACAGTCAGGCATGAAACACTGGCCCTTTACCGTCATCAACACGGACGGCAAGCCGATGCTGCAGGTAGAGCACATTGGAGAAACCAAGACACTGTCTCCAGAAGAGGTCAGCTCCATGGTTTTGACCAAGCTGAAGGAGACAGCAGAAGCATACCTTGGCGAGAAGGTCACCGATGTCGTCATCACTGTTCCTACTTACTTCAACGATGCCCAGCGACAGGCGACCAAGGCGGCAGGGGTGACCGCTGGCCTTAACGTCCTCAGGATCATCAACAAGCCCACCGCTGCCGCTCTCGCATACGGTCTCGATGAGTAGTCCGACGGTCGAGAACTGCATGTTCTTGTTTTCGATCTCGATAGAAGTGAATTCGACGTCTCACTCCTTGTCATTGAAGATGGGATATTCGAGGTACAGACGGCGGCTGGAGACGCACATTTCGGCGGAGAGGACTTCGATAGCAGACTCGTCAGCCATCTCGTTGATGAATTCAAGAACAGGAACAAGATAGACTTGATGGCCAACTGCAGAGCACTACAACGTCTTCGTAAAGCAGTGGAACGTGCATCAAGCAGCACTCATTGCTGTATCGAAGTTGACTATCTTTTCGAAGGCCTTGACTTCTACACTAGCATTAGCAGAACAAAATTCGAGGAGCTGTGTTCAGATCTCTTTACAAAGTGTTTGCAACCGGTAGAAAGAGTACTGCTGAATGCAAATATTGATAAGAAGAGGATAGATACAGTAATCCTTGTTGGCGGATCGACACGAATCCCAAAGATCCAGAAGCTTCTTCAAGAATTCCTGGACGGAAAGGAATTCATCATATGTCCATAAACCCTGAAGAAGTTCTAGTATACGGAGCCGCATTGCACGCAGTTACTGTGTCCGAGATAAAAGTTTTTGCCTGTTTCGATGTTGCTCCTCTGTCTCTTGGTATCGAGACGGCGGCTGGCTCGATGACAAGTATTATTGATAGGAACACCATGGTGCCAACCAGAGCAGCCCAGAGATTCACTACCTACTCGGACAACCAACCAGGCGTCTCTATACAGGTGTTTGAAGGAGAGAGGGCTATGGTCAAGGACAACAATCGCCTCGGCCAGTTTGAGTTGACCGGGATACCTCCTGCTCCGCATGGCGTCCCTAAGATCGAAGTTACTTTCGACATTGACGCCAATGAATTATTGACCGTCACTGCTAAGGATTTGATGACGGGCCACACCAACGGGATCACTATCTATCATGATAAGAGACTGTCCAAAGACGACATCGAACGCATGATGAAGGATGCTGAACGATTCCAAACCGAGGATGATGTCCAGCGCGAAGGCATCGCCACCAAGAATCTTCTAGGGGATGACACCCTCAACCTCAAGACCGCCTTCAGTGACTCGTCTACAGAGAAATGGCTGGGCTCTGATACATTGTGTGAAAGCCCCTCTTAATACAGATTATGATAAAGGAAAATCGCGATTTGATATTATTACTGCGTATTTAACCTGTAAACAGAAACTGACTCTTAATGTTTATTGTTCGTATCCCTGTTACAGTGGCTATACTTATCTTTACTATAATTATTCATAATCATTAACAAGGTAAAATATCAGTATTAATAATTGGTATAATATAGGCATTACAATTAAGAAAGAAAAAAATCTTCATCATGTATGGTACTCTGTGATTTAACCCCCAACACCCCCCCAACCCCTGCGTACGCGCCTGTATCCGACCATTGCATATACACGTATATTGAAATATGCTGCAAACTCCCAAATAGGTATTTCTGTTCATCTAGGTTTCCTACTTAGTCTTGCTTTTTGATTATTCGGTTTAATGTTAAGAGCATTTAAATTCCCCTAATAGTTGTGATCGCCACCCCAAATTGTAATTCAAATTTATTTTCGTTCTTTCAAATTCGTTATTCATGCAACAAACTCTTCAAATGAGTCATGTAAAGTTAGATAAGGTGCATACGATTAAACAAAGAGCAATTCAATATTATTTCTCTAGTCTGTATTTGATATCAGTGCAAATTTCTACGTTTTACCTCGATTGCTAAAGATCAATATAAACAGTGGATGTCAAGAAAGAAAGTTTTTGTTTGCAACATAAGATCTTGTGTACGTTCACTCATCTCTCTTTGTATTAAAAGGTACAGCAATGTGATGCGTATTACACTCGACGTCATTAACAAATTGCCCGCTCTCTGCCACGTCATATCTTCCACTTCACTACCACTGAATGTACCTACCCCCCCCCCCCCCCAAAAAAAAAAAAAAAACCCTCTATTATACTCTAAATCTTTCCTTTCTCTCCTCTCTTGCTTGCTCTATTTCTCATGTTTCTTTCCCTGTTTGGCTCTCAATCTCTATCCATCTTGATCTATATCTCTCCCTCTCTCATACTCTAAATCTCTCCTTTCTCTCCTCTCTTGCTTGCTCTATTTCTCATGTTTCTTTCCCAGCTTGGCTATCCATCTTGATCTATATCTCTACCTCTCTCATGCTCTAAATCTCTCTTTCAAGCTTGTACCTTTTTCCATTAAGCTATCCATCTCAACTTCTCCAAAGCCCCCTCTCAAATGCTTTTTCTCCTTCCTCACACATACTGGTACATATTGGCCATCCAGCTCTTCATCCAAACCTCTCATAATGCTATACATATCTCCTTTCTATTATCTTGTTCACTGTAGACCGTTACCCCCCCCCTCTTTCCCTAGTATACATCCCACCCTCATCTCTCTTGTCCTTCCTCCGTTGATTCCTTCCCTCTCTCCCTCCCTCCCTTCCTCTTTCCTCCATTCCCATGCACCCTCAGATCTCTCTTTCTCCCTTCCTCCCTTGACCCTCCCCTCCCTCTGCCTCTTCTCCCTTTCCTTCATCATGCTCTTTCTTCTCTTTCCTGCCTTCATCTCCACTCCCATGCACCCTCATCTCTCTCCCTCCGTCTCTTCTCCCTTTCCTCCCTCATGCTCTTTCTTCTCTTCCCTGCCTCCATCTCCACTCCCATGCACCCTCACCTCTCTCTCTCTCCCTTCCCTCCCTTTATCCTCCACTCCCATGCACCCTCAACTCTCTCTCTCCCTTCCTCCCTCCGTCTCTTCTCCCTTTCCTCCCTCATGCTCTTTCTTATCTTTCCTGTCTCCATCTCCACTCCCATGCACCCTCATCTCTCTCTCCCTTCCCTCCCTTTTCCTCCACTCCCATGCACCCTCAACTCTCTCTCTCCCTTCCTCCCTCCGCCTCTTCTCCCTTTCCTCCATCATGCTCTTTCTTCTCTTTCCTGTCTCCATCTCCACTTCCATGCACCCTCATCTCTCTCTCCCTTCCCTCCCTTTATCCTCCACTCCCATGCACCCTCAACTCTCTCTCCCCCTTCCTCCCTCCGTCTCTTCTCCCTTTCCTCCATCATGCTCTTTCTTCTCTTTCCTGCCTCCATCTCCACTCACATGCACCCTCATCTCTCTCCCTCCGTCTCTTCTCCCTTTCCTATCTCCATCTCCACTCCCATGCGCCCTCATCTCTCTCCCTCCGTCTCTTCTCCCTTTCCTATCTCCATCTCCACTCCCATGTACCCTCATCTCTCTCTCCCTTCCCTCCCTTTATCCTCCACTCCCATGCACCCTCAACTCTCTCTCTTCCTCCGTCTCTTCTCCCTTTCCTCCATCATGCTCTTTCTTTTCTTTCCTGCCTCCATCTCCACTCACATGCACCCTCAACTCTCTCTCCCTTCCTTCCTCCGTCTCTTCTCCCTATCCTCCCTCATGCTCTTTCTTCTCTTTCCTGCCTCCATCTCCACTCACATGCACCCTCATCTCTCTCTCTCTCTCCCTTCCCTCTGTCTCTTCTCCCTTTCCTCCATCATGCTCTTTCTTCTCTTTCCTGCCTCCATCTCCACTCACATGCACCCTCATCTCTCTCTCTCCCTTCCCTCTGTCTCTACTCCCTCTTCTCCCTCATGATCTTTGTTCTCTTTCCTGCCTCCATCTCCACTCACATGCACCCTCAACTCTCTCTCCCTCCCTTCCCTCTGTCTCTTCTCCCTCTTCTCCCTCATGACCTTTGTTCTCTTTCCTGCCTCCATCTCCACTCACATGCACCCTCATCTCTCTCTCTCCCTTCCCTCTGTCTCTTCTCCCTCTTCTCCCTCATGACCTTTGTTCTCTTTCCTGCCTCCATCTCCACTCACATGCACCCTCATCTCTCTCTCTCCCTTCCCCGATCTGTCTCTTCTCCCTCTTCTCCCTCATGATCTTTGTTCTCTTTCCTGCCTCCATCTCCACTCACATGCACCCTCATCTCTCTCTCTCCCTTCCCTCTGTCTCTTCTCCCTCTTCTCCCTCATGACCTTTGTTCTCTTTCCTGCCTCCATCTCCACTCACATGCACCCTCAACTCTCTCTCTCTCCCTTCCCCGATCTGTCTCTTCTCCCTCTTCTCCCTCATGATCTTTGTTCTCTTTCCTGCCTCCATCTCCACTCACATGCACCCTCATCTCTCTCTCTCCCTTCCCTCTGTCTCTTCTCCCTCTTCTCCCTCATGACCTTTGTTCTCTTTCCTGCCTCCATCTCCACTCACATGCACCCTCAACTCTCTCTCCCTCTCTTCCCTCTGTCTCTTCTCCCTCTTCTCCCTCATGATCTTTGTTCTCTTTCCTGCCTCCATCTCCACTCACATGCACCCTCATCTCTCTCTCTCCCTTCCCTCTGTCTCTTCTCCCTCCAAGCGCGTAGCCAGGATTTCATTTTAGGGGGGGGGGGGCGGTAGTGAGCACGCGAAGCGTGCGAATCACTTAAAGAGCGCGCGAAGCGCGCTCCCTAGGGGGGTGGGTGCAGGGAGGGGGGAGTTTCCCCCCTCCCGCGCGAAGCTTTGAAAGAAGACGATTCGTTGTACCTTTTTCGACTCATAATCCTTGTCTGAATTCAGTCCCTCCCCTCTCTCGCGCGAAGCTTTGACGTTTCATTAAATTATTAGAGAAAGAAGACGATTCGTTGTACCTCTCTCGACTCTTAATCCTTATCTGTATTCAGTCCCTCCCCTCTCTCACGCGGAGCTTTGACGTTCCATTAAATTATTAGAGAAAGAAGACGATTCGTTGTACCTTTCTCGACTCTTAATTCTTGTCTGAATTCTGTTCCCCCCCCTCTCGCGCGAAGCTTTGACGTTTCATTGTACCGTTCTCGACTCCTTTTCCCTTTTTCTTCCTACGTCCTCTTTCTTTTTTTTTCTTCTCTTTCTCTCTCTTTTTTTTTTTGGCCGGCGTTTTGGGGGGGCGACCGCCCCACCGCCCCCCCCCTGGCTACGCGCCTGTCTCCCTCTTCTCCCTCATGATCTTTGTTCTCTTTCCTGCCTCCATCTCCATTCACATGCACCCTCAACTCTCTCTCTCCTTTTCCTCCATCCCCATCATGCACCCTCAACTCTCCCTTCCTCCCTTGATCCTCTCCTCCCTCCGTCACTTCTCTCTTTCCTGCCTCCATCTCCACTCGTTCGCTCGTTCATGTCTCCTTAGATCAAGATCAATGTAATCTTGATCATCGGAGTAGTTGCTACAACCGGCCGTGTCAGACACGTTGTCCCACTCACATGCACCCTCATCTCTCTCTCCCTTCCCTCCCTCCGTCTCTTCTCCCTCTCCTCCCTCCGTTGATTCTCTCTTTCCTGCCTCCATCTCCACTCACATGCACCCTCATCTCTCTCTCCCTTCCCTCCCTTTATCCTCCACTCCCATGCACCCTCAACTCTCTCTCTCTCTCTCTCCCTCCCTCCGTCTCTTCTCCCTCTCCTCCCTCCGTCTATTCTCTCTTTCCTGCCTCCATCTCCACTCACATGCACCCTCATCTCTCTCTCTCTCCCTTCCCTCTGTCTCTTCTCCCTCTCCTCCCTCATGATCTTTGTTCTCTTTCCTGCCTCCATCTCACTTCATATGCACCCTCAACTCTCCCTTCCTCCCTTGATCCTCTCCTCCCTCCGTCTCTTCTCTCTTTCCTGCCTCCATCTCCACTCACATGCACCCTCATCTCTTTCTCCCTTCCCTCCCTTTATCCTCCACTCCCATGCATCCTCAACTCTCTCTCTCTCTCTCCCTCCGTCTCTTCTCCCTCTCCTCCCTCCGTCTATTCTCTCTTTCCTGCCTCCATCTCCACTCACATGCACCCTCATCTCTCTTTCCTTTCCCTCCCTTTATCCTCCACTCCCATGTACCCTCCACTCTCTCTCTCTCTCTCTCTCCCTCCCTCCGCCTCTTCTCCCTTTCCTCCACCATGCTCTTTCTTCTCTTTCCTGTCTCCATCTCCACTCACATGCACCCTCATCTCTCTTTCCCTTCCCTCCCTTTATCCTCCACTCCCATGTACCCTCCACTCTCTCTCTCTCTCCCTCCCTCCGCCTCTTCTCCCTTTCCTCCATCATGCTCTTTCTTCTCTTTCCTGTCTCCATCTCCACTCACATGCACTCTCATCTCTCTCTCTCCCTTCCCTCTGTCTCTTCTCCCTCTCCTCCTTCATGATCTTTGTTCTCTTTCCTGCCTCCATCTCCATTCACATGCACCCTCAACTCTCCCTTCCTCCCTTGATCCTCTCCTCCCTCCGTCTCTTCTCTCTTTCCTGCCTCCATCTCCACTCACATGCACCCTCATCTCTTTCTCCCTTCCCTCCCTTTATCCTCCACTCCCATGCACCCTCAACTCTCTCTCTCTCCCTCTCCTCCCTCCGTCTATTCTCTCTTTCCTGCCTCCATCTCCACTCACATGCACCCTCATCTCTCTTTCCCTTCTCTCCCTTTATCCTCCACTCCCATGTACCCTCCACTCTCTCTCTCTCCCTCCCTCATGCTCTTTCTTCTCTTTCCTACCTCCATCTCCACCCCCATGCACTCTCATCTCCCTCTCTCCCCTCCATTATCTGCCTCCCTTCCTCCCTACTTCCCCTCTTTTTGGATTCAAACCTTACAAATAAATCATAAATTCAGACTCGGAATAAGAAATACAATTATACTTTAATCTTTGGCACATACTCTGTACACATAAACATGGTATACACAAACATGATTGGTATGAACATATTCCAGATATAATGAAATCCATTTCCATGCACCCTCAACTCTCTTTCCCTTGATGCTCCCCTTCCTCCGTCTCTTCTCCCTTACCTCCCACATGCTCTTTATTCTCTTTCCTGCCTCCATCTCCACTCACATATACCCTCAACCCTCTCTCTCCCTTTCCTCCATTCCCATCATGCACCCTCAACTCTCCCTTCCTCCCTTGATCCTCTCCTCCCTCCGTCTCTTCTCTCTTTCCTGCCTCCATCTCCACTGACATGCACCCTCATCTCTCTCTCCATTCCCTCCCTTTATCCTCCACTCACATGCACCCTCAACTCTCTCTCTCTCCCTCCCTCCGTCTCTTCTCCCTTTCCTCCCTCATGATCTTTCCTGCCTCCATCTCCACTCACATGCACCCTCATCTCTCTCTCCCTTTCTTCATCCTCCACTCCCATGCACCCTCATCTCTCTCTCTCCCTTCCTCCCTCCGTCTCTTCCCCATTTCCCTCCCTCATTCTCTTTCTTCTCTTTCCTGCCTTAATCTCCACTCACATGCACCCTCACCTCTCTCTCCCTTCCCTCCCTTTATCCTCCACTCCCATGCACCCTCAACTCTCTCTCCCTTCCCTCCCTTTATCCTCCACTCCCATGCACCCTCATCTCTCTCTCTCCCTCCCTCCCTCCGTCTTTTCTCCCTTTCCTCCCTCATGCTCTTTCTTCTCTTTCCTCCCTCCATCTCTACTCCCATGCACCATCATCTCCCTCCCTCCTCTTCCATCTTTTCCTGCCTCCCCACCTTCCCCTCTTTCTGGATTCAAACCTTACAAATAAATCATGAATTCAGACTCGGAATAAGAAATACAAAAATACTTTAATCTTTGGCACATACTCTGTACACATAAACATAGTATACACAGACTTGATTGTATAATGAACATATTCCAGATGTAATGACATTTCCATTTCAGTTAATTTGATATTCTTTGCATATCATATAAATACAAAGCTGTGAACTTACAAACTATAAGATCATCTGATTCGAATAACAGTGATCAGATTTTCTTCTTGAAGTTGGAAACATTCCTTTATCGCTACATCTTTCTCATAGAATTCATGTAACTTCAAAGAATATTGATTTATACACTGATAGAAAGTATGTTGTACAGTAAACACAAACTGTATGCCAGTTTGTATTGAATAATGGTGATTTTGACATTTTCAACATGTCACAGAGTTCAGGATTTTAATGCATATTTCCCTCCTATACAAGTAGCTCTTGGCATCAAGGCTAATATCAAATCACATGACCACTTTGTGCATACATGCAGGCCTTCAGCATAAGGCACACAAAACTTGGTACACATCTACTCAGAGGCCTGATAATTAAAATGGAAGAAGGAAAATACAACAACACTATTAAGAACTGCAATAATCCTTGAAATGTAGATATACATACATGTATAGTTGGGCCAGATATACATTATCCCAACTTCACTTATTCCTGCCCACTTTTCACTTCAGGAAGATAGACAAATTTTGTCTCTGTTTATAGTGTATACAAAGAATAAGCACACAAAATTTGGTACACATCTACTGATAGCTAAAATGGAATAATACCAACAAAAACAAAATTTATCAAGTACTGGCATAATTCCTAAATCGTAGAGTTGGGCCCGATATACATTATCACAGTTTCACTCATTCCTGCCAACTGTTCACTTCAGGAAGATAGACAAGTTTATAGTATATACAAAATCATAATGCACACAAAACTTGGTACTCATCTGAAATAGTTAAAATGAAAGAAGACGAAGAAAAAACAAAAACATTGTCAAGTACTGGAAAAATCCCTGAATCGCAACTTTTTATAGACAAATATGGTCTCTGTTTATTACATATAGTATATGCATCACTAATCACTCCGAGACAAGCGACTCCTGATGGGAATGAGTGCAGTTGAGAAAATCAGAGTAAAATGAGTATCTTCCAGGTTCATGTAAACTTTCGGGGCCCAACTTTGTATCCTCAACTCGTGTGAACCTGAACAGAATGCATACAATTAACTACAACATGGTACTAATAGTTAATAAAATTACAATCACAATACAAATCAACATCATAGTCAATATTGCATTCTGGAGACTCTTTCATTAAAAATTACATTTTCAACCAATCAGGATTGCGTATTTAGTAATTGTGTTTACTTTTTGAGTAATGCTATGTTTGACATTGCAACTGTTGAAGCAAGAGGGCCCTTGTAACGGAATCCCACTTTCAGACAAACTGGCTCAAAGAAACTCTCGGCCATGTTTCATAAAACTTGCTACCAATATAAACCCGTGTCACATTTCTATGACAAATTTGCTCTCAACCAATCAAATGCAACCATTTCAGGAGCTTATAACAGTAATTGCAACTTGCTATTGATAACAAGTTTCATAAAACAGGGCCAAGATTTCAAGTTTCTGATTCTGGCTTTGTGTTAATTTTTGGAATTTACTATTATGAGTGCAGAAAAAAATGAAAGATTTCAGTAAGTCATCCTTCACAGCTATTTTTTTCTGAATTGCTAACGATCGAGCGTTACACCTTGGGATATTGAGTAACACAACTGCTCGTCACGGTGGTAAGAAAAGAATTGTTTTTCAGTTTAGTAGAACAAACATTAACGCTTTTGACAATATTATGTCAGCTATAACATTTTATCATGAAATTGAAAAATGTATTGCTAAAACATATCTAAGAGAAAAGAAATTCATGAAAAAGTGGTTTTATATTTAAACATCAAATATTTTTTGATTGTGTTTACATTTTAAGTCATGATCTGTCATATAAAACTATTGTCTAAAAAAGAGGGGGGGGGGGGGGGAGCTTGTCACAAAAGTTTTATGGAGGGTGAACATTTGATCCTATGATCCAGGCTATACTTCATGAAACATATAGGGTTAGGGTTGCACTCTATGAAAGTGACTCGGTAACATTGTTGAAGATTGATGAAAAAATTGCTTAATTTGTGTATAACATGTTACTTGTTATGTTCCTTCTACTACACCCTCTGACATGCACAAAATCCTGAAAAAATTCTCAAACCACAAAGATATCTACGGTTTTCTTTGAAGGCGTCACTGTCAATGGCACGCCCTGTATTAAACAGTGATTAACAGTAAATTCTCCCAATCTTTTTTGAATTTCCCAACCGTTTTTCCATGATAAAAGACATTAAACAGGCTATTAAAATCTGTCAACACTTAAATGTCTGGAATGGTATGTAGAGCCAATTTATTGCTTTGTGACGATTTACATTCACCTAAAATGTAATTAAATTGTAATAATATAGTTGGGAGAATTAAGAAATCGATCAGATCAGTTTTTCCCGATTTGTATCATTAATAATCGTCCGTTTTCACTCAAATTTTCAGATTATCTGTAATTGTACATCTACCATTGAAGTCACTACCTTAGCACCACTATCTCTCGTCTGAACAATGTTACCAAGTCCCTTTAAGAATTCAGGTAATAATGTTTACGGTACACGTAATATGATATATTTAATGTGTATGAATATAACGTTGCTATGTTGTGATATGAATTGAATTGAATTCGTTGTTTTAGAACTAGTGTTAAATATTACAACTTTATCTTTAAAGTAATATGTAAGGTCTGAGGTTAGTGTAGAAAACCGACGCGGAACAACTGTCGTACAACCATCTTGGAGATAGTTCTATGATCAAACTGTGCAATATGGATGGTTGTACACTGCCATTGTGTGGCTCTTGAAGGTATTGTCCATCATAGGTCATCCTCCTCGTCCAAGACGTTATCCTCCTCGTCCGAGACGCCATCCTCCTCGTCAGAGACGTAATCCACCTCGTCCGAGACGCCATCCTCCTCGGCAGAGACGTAATCCTCCTCGTCCGAGACGCCATCCTCCTCGTCCGAGACGCCATCCTCCTCAGCAGAGACGTAATCCTCCTCATCCGAGACGCCATCCTCCTCGTCCGAGACGCCATCCTCCTCGTCCGAGACGCCATCCTCCTCGTCTGAGACGTTATCCTCCTCGTGCGAGTCGCCATCCCCCCTGAATTGATGTTGAGGAAAGAAGATGAAATATAGGTTTGGGGGATAGGATCTTGGCCCTGTAACATATGAAGTGACTAACAATCCAATCAATAGTAAAAAATCTGTTGTATATCCAGTTTTGCTGCAATTATTTGTTTCTTATTAAGCATTGTATTTATCTGTTACATAAAAGTAGTGGTACAGTTGCTATTATTTATTATGTTCCAATTTATTGAAGGAGATACATGTACAAACAAGATTTGGGATAATATTAATGGTAACTTTCAATGTTTCATGCTATCTTTTATGCTAGTGAAAACATGTTTCCTGTTAAAGCAAAGATAAATAAGAAAAATCTTTGATTAATTCTCGATATCACCAGTCTATTACAAATACTAGCATGTTACATTCAGGCCTCGTTTCAAATGCACTCTGGGATAGTTTGGTGACCAAGTCGCTTCCTGTCTATTTCGCACAGCAGTGCTGTGCACGCTAGGGGTGATTGTGTGTGTATGTACTTTATTTTCTGACAGTACTCACAGTGATATATCACGATTCCCAACGATTTCAAGAGCGACGTATGAAAATATTTTACACATACTAAAATTAACATATTTGGTGGTATGATTGGAAAGAGCAAGTAGAAGCGTAGAAATAATAATGTCACCTTTCTTTGGTTATGTTCATTGGCAAGAGTGAAACCCTGTCTGAAGTATTAAAGGATGTGACTACATTAAAGGGTTCGTTGACTTTTTAGATGACCAATGGACATACTCCATTCTGGTGGGATATTCTAAAGTTAAGCCCGTCATTTTCTTGAAGTTTCAAGAAGGTCCTTCCATTGTTTTAATCTAGACATCGATAAGATTTGGAGGATCTTTCTCGTTTGTCATTGCTGCCGTCACCAAAAATAAAGAACCTAGATGTAGCTTTCAGAGACGTACCTATGTACATTGGCTCAAAGTTACTTCAGAGAGGCTTTATCTGTGCATTTTGGGCATATTGGCGATCACATTGGCGATAAAGGAATCACATGTGACCCTGCTTAACCAATCATTTGATTAGGATCTAGGAGTAAGTTGTATAGCAATAAAATTAATTTGTAATTTATTTTGTTTAATAGTTCACTTACCGTCTAAAGTCAGTGAGTGACTGCAGGAATGAATCAAAATCCGCTTGGAGAACTCCATTGAACCTGAAATTTCCATTACTGATTTGAGGAAAAGAATCCTGAAAAGAAATATATGAGCATGATTGGTGATAGTGATTCATGTAGTTTCCCTCCATTCCAGTCTGGCTGACATACTTTAACATACATGTACATACCAGGTCAGTTCTCTGGCATATAGACTTAGTATCCTTGTTATGTTGACAACTCCTATATGCCCCCCACCCCTCCCCACCAAATACACACACATACAAAAAAGCTATGTTGATTGAACTGGTCAATATTTTCAACAGAACTTTATGCTGACACCCCATCCTCCCTGATCATGCACATGCCCAAAACAAAAAGAACAAAAAAACAACAACAAAATCTGTGCTTGAAATAAGTACACTGTGATCAAGATCTCCATCCTTGTTTAGTGACTATTCAATCTGACGTATACTCTCAGACCCATGATGACATTATTCAAACCTTATGCATTGATTTGAACTATTTGTATCTATTAGTCTTTAGAGTACTTCAGTGATCTGTTTATACTGAAATTGTATTATTGCGTAACTAGTAACACAACACTCTCCCCCCCAAAAAAACAAACAAACTAGATGGAATTTGACTGCGCGCAGTCGAAAATGATGCCTCCGTCATAGAGCAATTTTACAAACCAAAACAGAAGAAATTTTTCGAATTCAACTTCAATTGTAATTCATTAACAGGTTCTCAGAATATCGTGATTACAAGCAATTTCTCATATACATATATGACCCTTTGATCTTTGACCTCATGACCCTACAATCTACTCAGTTCATTGTCTCTGCAAGATGTCCTGAGTTAAATAGTAATCCATCTGTCAGTTCTAATGAGAATGCGTTCACAAGCTATTTTTGCATACATAATGAGCCCATGAAATTTGACCTTATGAACCAAGAATCTACTCAGTTCATCCGCTCTGTAAGATACATACATGACCAAAGTTTGGCAGAAATCCATCAATCGGTTCTTCAGATAACGCGATCACGAGCTGTTTTCGCATACATAATGAGCCTGTGGCCTTTGACCTTTGACCTCATGACCCCAAAATCTAATCAGTTCATCGGCTCTGCAAGTAACATACATGACCTAATTTTGGCAGGAATCCATCGATCGGTTCTTGAGATAACGCGATCACGAGCCGTGTTTGCATACATAATGTGCGCTGTGGCCTTTGACCTTTGACCTTGTGACCCCAAAATCTAATCAGTTCATCGGCTCTGCAAGTAACATACATAACCAAGTTTGGCAGGAATCCATCAATCGGTTCTTGAGATAACGCGATCACGAGCTGTTTTTGCATACATAATGAGCCCTGTGACCTTTGACCTTTGACCTCGTGACCCCAAAATCTAATCAGTTCATTGGCTCTGCAAGATACATACATGACCAAAGTTTGGCAGGGATCCATCAACCGGTTCTTCAGATAACGCGATCACGAGCTGTTTTTGCATACATAATAAGCCCTGTGACCTTTGACCTTTGACTTCGTGACCCCAAAATCTAATCAGTCCATTAACTCTGCAAGTAATATACATGACCTAAGTTTGGCAGGAATCCATCAGTCGGTTCTTCAGATAACGTGATCACGAGAACGGGACATACGTACAGACGTGTGTACAGACGTACGGCCGGACAGACGGACGGACAACTTGAAAACATAATGCCTCCGGCTACTTGGTAATTGAGGCATAGAAACTCCTTAAACTCATCTCCAATGCTGCATGTGTACCTGAATTCATCATGGCATGGATATAGAGTACAAACACACATACATACCTGTAAGGTTGACGCCTTTGCATTCAGTGCAGAAAAGAACTCCTCCTTGAACTCCTTTCCCCATAGTATCAGGTCAGTCAGGTTTGGCATGGAACACAAAGCATCCGCTAGGTAATGTGAAGAGGCTGTTGTTGGACACCTAACATCTTCAAGCTCGACAGTCTGGACCTACATGTATACAAACAGTGATTCATACAAGTACATTACCAGAGTACACATTTTCATTGAATTACTGCAAATATAACTGGGTGCTCTGATTGGGTGACAAATGCAATGGGCTTTATATAGTCAAATATAGGATTTGGATAAGGGCTACAAATAGGTTTGAGCTCAGGTTTAGTGATAGGAATACTTTTTGGTGCAGGGATCAAGTCCCCCCCAAAAAGCTTACTTAAAAACTTTAAGTTAGTCTTCATTAAACCAAAATATCTTTTCTGAGGCAATCCTTTAAAAGTGATGTTTTTTGCAGAACATCATATTTTTAACTCGAGCCATCTGAATTCTGTATCTTACACTGCACATGAAAACCCCTCTTTTTATAATACTGTTCCTTTGTCTGCTAAGACTATTATACATTTTCATATAAAAAAATTAACACGTTGACAAAATATTGACAGCATGTTGCTAAAATATCATAACTCCTTAAATTCATCTCCACTGCTGCATGTGTACCTGAATTAATCATGGCATGGATATAGAGTACAAACACACATACATACCTGTAAGGTTGACGCCTTTGCATTCAGTGCAGAATAGAACTCCTTTCCAGTCAGTTGTAGGTGAGTCAGGTTTGGCATGGAACACAAAGCATCTACTAGGTAATGTGAAGAGGCTGATGTTGGACAGCTAACATCTTGAAGCTCGACAGTTTTGACCTACATGTATACAAACAGTGATTCATTCAAGTACATTACCAGAATACATGTATTTATTGAATGACTGCAAATATAACTGGGTGCTCCAATATACATGTATGTGTATGGCTAAGCTCAGTTGACAAATGTTCTGGGCTTTATTAAGTCACAAATATATATAGGATCCGCATGAGAGCTGCAAATAGGCTTTGAGCTTAGGTTTAGTCTTACGGTTTATTATAGATTTTAGTGCTGGGTTAAGTTCAGAAATCGGTTAGTTCAGGGTAGTGGGCGCAGAAAATGCATCAAAAAAGATTTATAGGACTAAGTTTTACTATTATAGCCGTAGTACATGTAACTACTGCGTATTCATCTGAGTAATTGCATCCATCCAAAATATTTATGAACAAAAACAAACACAGGACGCTGAGTAATACCCAGCTCATCTTGAACATAACTACAATATGAAGGTTACGTTAATTTGCCAAATAGATTTTCAATTTCATTAATTTACATATACTTCTAGATCAACATGTATGTTTCTCTTTATATAGCTTTTGTTTACTAGATGTCATCATGTGATGAGGCTGGTGTAAGGCACTCAACATCATGAAGGCAGAGAGTCTTGATCTGTACAGAAATTGAACGACTGAAATAGGTTTAACCCTATTTAGCCCGGGCTATTTTGAAACTGCGTAGCCGGGGGGGGGGGGGGGAGGGGGCTTCTAAGGCCCCCCCCCTATGATCTCGGCCGTGAAACGCCCGATCGTCGCGAAAATTTGCATACATGTCAAGTGAAGTGTATAGAATACTATGGTAATTTTAATTTTTTGAAAAATTCACTCATTAGCATATTTATGGTAATTTATGCAAATAAGGTCATCAAATTCACATTTTTTGCCCATAAATCAGACATTATTCATATTTTAAGCATTCTTTCTCACTACATATATTTTTTAGACCATTTGGAATAATAATACAACACAAAAAAATTGAAAAACCAGGGTTATTCCTTATGTTATCTATTGTTTTGATAATTTTTTATGAATTTCTTTGTTTTTTTAACTTATGTAGTTTATTGTTTTTATTGTTTTATTTTATTTCCAACTGTAATTCAACTATTTGGATCCAAAAATAAACACCTAAACTATAAACAAGACCAAATAACCAATGTTTTATCTCTTTATTTGAAAAATGAGATTTCCATATGTTTTGTACACAAATCACAAAAATTAGCGATTTTCGGGCTGACATGCAAAGACAAAATGACACGTGACTTCATAATGGTAGGTTTGATTTTCAAAAAAATTCTTTCAGAAGATGCGCAAGACTCGAGAGAAAAAAGTCACAAAATTTCAGTGCAAGATTTTCTTGCGTTAAAAAATTATCGCGTAAAATGTCGAGGGGGGGGGCTTCTAAAGCCAACCCCCCCCCTCCCCCTGGGCTAAATAGGGTTAACACTGGTTGATGGAGGGGGAGCAGGAATTTTGTAAACATGTGGTCAGAGACCGCATCAATGAAAGGGTCTTGTTGGGGCTAGTATTTATTTGCACAGAGTAGTTTTCCCAATATTAGTCCTTTGTATACTTTTATAAGTTAAATCAGACAGTGAGAAGTCAGAATGTGTATTATTTATATGTTTTAAAATACTTAGTACCTTCAGGTGATTTTTATGTACATTATAGTAAGATCAAAAGTGCATGAAAATATAAGGCCTTTGTCAAGAGTCAGGGATAGACAGTCCAATAGGATATGACCATACTGAAGATTCAGGTAAGAGGAAGATCAGGAATTCCTGAGCGTAGGAGCGAATTGCAGTGATTCTACTGTATTTTAGAGGTATGTGAATTAAATGCAAATCTTCTCAGTAAAATATTCAGTATAGCACCTTTTCATTGTAATTCAAATATTTAGACCAGCATTGCTAAAGATAATATTCTATTAGAGAGTTTAAAGAATGATAATTTTATTTACAAGCTTAAAATGATTATGATGATTATAATAATAGATGTTATATTGTACATGAAAGTGGTCTAGCTATAGAACATATACATTCCTTACGATAATTTTCCTTTGTGGTTCGTATTATGTGGCCTGCTATGTTTTAATAATTTGTATGTACTATAGTTCTGTTGAATGAAGACATAATACCATCAAGGCAACAACAAAATAGCTGAATACCTATGGGGCAAAACCTTAATTTGGGGGGTTTTGGTCGGGATGTTGTAGGTCGGTCGGTATAAACTTGATCAGAGGATCTTCCTGCACAATTTCTAGGTGGACTACCCTGACAATATTTTTCTGGAAAAAAAATAGTCAATAATTAGAAGATAATTTTGTAACAGAACATCATTTTACCATGCATGTGGTATCAATGAAAGAAAATTAAATTATCTACAAGATGATACCACATTCATGATGATTGAATTTATTTTACATAATAATAATAATAATAATAAATAATAGGATAATTATATAGCACCAGTATCCGCCAAGCTCTGACGCTCATGGTGCTTTACGCATATTACCCTGGTCGTAGCCGAGCTGCCAAAGTAACTAGTGCTGAATAATATCAGGTACCCATTTACACCTGGTGGAGTTATTTCTCCATATTTCAATCACTTTTGAAACTGAAGAATTAAAAATATATAGAAAACCTTCCTAATATTAGTTGAATACGATCTGAAAATTACAGGTTCATTGATTTTTATGTAAAAAAATGTATAGCGTAGTAAAGTTCATTTTGGACAATATGCACAGACCAGTTCCTTGATGATACGTTTAACGTGCGTCGTCATTGCCGCATATCTGTCAGGTTTGCCCTTGCAACTGAAACGTGAATCATCTAATTGCATTCTATCCTTTTTCTTAATGATTGAAGGGACAGTGAACGGTTGGGCTGGGCGATGGGGGAGACACAAGTGGCAGGGGCAATTCATAAATTCACCCAAAAATTAGTAATTCTGATTTGTAATTAATACAAATTGTGTAAGGTAATTGTAGAATCTTGGTTTTTGTATGACATGGTCAAATAAAACATAGAATCCTGTCTGGATCTACAAATATTTTAATGAAGTTCTATAAATGACTAATCCAGAAAAACAGAATATTCCGGATTATTTGTAAGGGTTGGCAGGTATGTAATATTAGTTGAATATCATCTGAAAATTACAGATGTTTTGCTTTTCATGTAAAATTTTTTATAGCATAACAAAGTTCATTTTGGACAATATGCAGTTTAGTTCCCTGATTATTTCATTTAGAATGAGTCATCATTGCCGCATACCGTATGTGTCAAGTTTGCAACTGAAACGTGAATGATTAATTGCATTCTTCCCTTTTTCTATAAATGACTAAACAGAGTTGTTAGCAACATCAGAGAGACAGGAAATCAAACATTACAAGTACATTTCAACTAATAGAATGATGAAGAAACTATCAGAAACTTCCTAACCAGCTTGAACCTTTTGGTATGAGGTAGGAATTTCAGTTGCAGGTTTGAGGATGTAGTAAGTTTTGCTAACTCAAATCAGAATATTTTTACTCTTAGCAAACTTTTGGATTATTGATAAAATATTATCTAGCAGCTTATTACAGAATTTCCATATGTAATCATCTGGCATCACTATGGAGCAATCCTGAAGATTCTTCTCAAGGACTCTGTATTAAAACATTACCTGATGTAAATATAAGAGAAAGTGAACCAATAAATATATAGTTTCTTATACTAGTTCCACTTTAACACTTGTAGATTAGAATAAACCTTAATATAATGTAGCATAAATTTTGTTCCATCTTGTGTTTTGGATCAGAACACTTAAATCGGATTTGCAACCTTTTGTGATGACTTTACATGTTTGTTACATCCAATGCTCCTGTTAATCCAATACTAATATACCTATTACCCCCATCTCAATGTTGTTTTATAATTGATATAGGTATAAGAGGGTGACATTGACCAAAGCAACCTCATACTAGATGAATTTCAGAATTCCTGGGTCTGTCTTTTAAGATCTTACAAGAATTACAAGAAAGAGTGAAAGTTTGCCTGCTAATGTAAAGTAACATTTCAAAGTTAGGTATATATGAAATATAAAATACAGTGCAACTATTATTCAAATGATACACCCCTCTATATTATAGGTTCCTACAGCAAGATGAGTAACCAGCCAAGAAAACGTGTGGCAGATAGTGCCATGTCCATGAAGCATGTGCCTGCTATTCTTCCAAAGATATGAGCACTGACTACACAAAATGCATCATATGCCAACAAGAATCTGTGATAAGCCTATTCTTCATCCAGTTACGTGTGTAACAACATATATGAACAAATTTAAAGCTCTTCGCATTCTGGTCGGTCAAAGTTAAACCCTTATGATGTTGTAGATGAGCTGAAAGCTCCTCTTTTCCACCTCCTGGTCTGTCCACATTCCTCATAGAATCATCCGCGTAAGGTATTGAGACATTCTTGAGGAGCTTGGTGTCGATAAAGGAGATAAATACCGGGCGACCATCTTGAAACATAAATTACATGAATACTATGGGTCACATATTTTGGTTCTCAATCAAACCAAAGGTTCAGGATTTATATGTGCTTCCACATTACCACTTGGTGACGCACTGAAAAAACTGAGGCGCCTAGAAGGAGATGATATCGAGGGAAAACACCATACACTCCTGCAAGCATCAAAGATTCTTAGAGCAGATTGTGAAGTGTAAGAAAGATGTGTGAGAAAAATTTAACTGAGATTTCATTCACATCTGCATACAATATGGTTCCAGACTCACTCACTCTTCAGATGGCCATGAAGACTGAGGACGTTCTGCTTATGTGGCGCTTCGGTAGAATGATCACAACTTCACAACTGGTGGATGCTCCTAGAGTTTTAGAAGCAGGACTTCCGGGCTTTTCCTCATTCTGTGCTGACCTCCATCCACATAGACAGGCTAGAATCATTGGCTATCTTCCTCTGATCCCATCTTCTCCAACTGACCCTACTGTACTAAAGGAAATGATGATTTGACTTGTCAGGACATCACATGCACGTGGTAACAAATACACAATTATAACTGGAGATCAGGCTATATATGAGCTCGCTGTAGCCATCAGAGAGTGAGTTCAGCAATGTGGTCTTACTGCTGGGTGGCTTTCATCAAGCTCACAACTACATGAAAGCAGTTTGCAGATCTTTAGGGCGGCAGGTGCAGAAGATTTTCTTGTTGCAGCTGGTCTGTGCCAGGAAGGGGCTGCCAAGAAGATGTTTGGTGATAAAGCCGACTACTACCAGGCCATACATGCCCTCAGAATCCTGAGCGAAACTATGTGGCGCCTCTACTAGGAAGCATTCTAGACATGATGGGCAGCAGACAGAGAAACAGATCACTGGAAGCCTGAGGTGGAATCTGTCTTGAAAATGCACTATGAAAAAGACATCACTGCCACTGAAAAGTTGCAAATGCTTCAGAATTCCCATGAACAGTTATCAGCCCTTCAGGAACTTTTCCCAGAATCAATGGTTGATCAACCAACAGCAATCTTCTGGTCCACCTTCCTGATGTTCTGCATAGATTTAACTACTACCAGCGAGAAGCTGACTGGGTAGGACATGTCTGTGAATCATATTGAATGATACCTTACCTCAAAGCAGCAGGGCATTACAAATATGGGCAAGCAGTCTCTGCCTCTCTATCTTGATGAGATGAAAAATCTTCCTAAAACAGCCCCTGATGTACATGAAGCACTTATGGCGGGTGCATTTGTTGCAAGGAGAGCAGATGGCAAGCACAATTGTGTTTCTCCTGACATGCTTCTTGAACAGACAAATGCAGATGCCAAGTAAAGAAGAAAGCGGTCATGACGGAATTACACCTAACCCCGCCGCATGGATAAAAAGGGTTTAAACAATTAAAACCCATCACATCTGTCTCTGCACAGTAAAGATCGATGCTGCATCTTCTTTCACCCAGCCCTAACAATGAATCTGGTGTATGTCGAGTAACAAGGGACACAGAGATGGTCATCAAGGTAATGGTAGTAGTCGAGACGAATCCATCCAGAGCAACTACAACATCCCTGATAAATGTGTCAACTGGGCAATGAGCTGATTGCACAGTTTAGGACAACTTGAGCAGTGTTAAACAAATAGGCGTGGAGGCACTGTCTCAATCACTGTCCAGTCTTCAGAAGAAGACAAGTATTATGAAGCTGAACACATTCCACACACAAAACAAGAAACAAAAGAAGTCTGGGCCCACAAGAGCTAAATCAGGGAATAGTGATGAAGTAGCTGCTCTTCTGCGTATGACACAGATCATTGCTTGTGATGGAGAACTAGAGATTGTTGACTTGGTGAGAACCCCAAGGCAAGGGCCATCACTGACGTTATATCCAGAGAACTAATCAAGGAGGTATTAGGGCCATCATAACATATATTAACACCTCAGCAAGTGATGACTTCAAGGAGTCTGATCTGGGCAATCTCAGAGCATACAAGTTTTTGAACAAAAGATCTATACTCTCCTAAGGCTCCTCCCCCCCCCCAAACAGGAGACGCATTTTTTCTTCATGTAAAGAGAGCTGCATGCCCTTGCAACGATGATGAATAAGAGAGCACACATTGCCAAGCCTAAAACCCCACCCTGGACAGAATTTGGGTGGAATCTGGATGATCAGCACATGCATCCTGTTCGAAGTACCCATCAAGCCTGGCCCGTTTCAATGAAGAAGGCTATATCATGCGGATGTACTGAAGGGTGCAAGAAGAACTGCTCATGTGCTAAGAAGGAAACACCGTGCTACATGTACATAGGGTGCCGCTACCAAGGACTATCAAGCAAATTTAGCAGGATGCAGGACATCGAATACGACATCAGAGCAGCGAAAATCAGTGACAGTAGCAGCGACTCAGACAGTGATTAGGAAAGAAAAACAGTAATATCAGAAATAAAGAATATAGGTAGTCGCTTTAAATGTAAATAACTATGATGTACCAGGAAATCGAGTTTGTCGACAAATTGAATAGCATTCTTAAAATGCAAGTTCATCTCTTATTTTCATCTCAATTCCCTTTTCAATTAGATATCATCATCATCAGCCATATTTTTATTTACATTTAAGCAGGTATGTGCACTGTGATTTTAGCCACAAAAGCTGTTGGCATGTGAGTGGCAATTTTAAAAATAAATGTCATATTTGATTCATATTACTTTAGAACATTCTCCAAATTGATTCTTTGACTTCACAAACTTTGGTCCGGAATCCAATATACACTACAGACGGTTGTATAGTCAAAACTAAATAGTAAAAAGAAACCCTGACATGATGCAGAAATTTTAAATTGAGGTTAATGCAACATGTCATGAACGTAAAATCAGAAAGAAGTTAAGTGAACACTAAATATAATTCAAGACTTGGCAATAAAAACCTTTTCTGATAGGCTTTAAATTATTTGAACACTTTGCATGTATTGACTCCCTATGTGCATTTCCCATTCAATACTCAAGTTTATTATGGTTTATCCCTAAATCAAACATTCAGGGGCAGCAATATCTTGTCATGGCAGGAATGGGGGGGGGGGGAGGAGGTGGGTGGGATATTTAAGGAAGTTTGGCAACTGAAGGGGGAAGGTTTACCCCCCCCCTCTCCCACTACAATTTTGTATTTTGTTGTGAGAAAATTTTGCAACATCCTCGTGTAAATCTTACTGAGAGGATGCAAAGTGACAGAATGACAAAAACAATACACATTTTAGTTTTTAACTTTTAAATTCCTGACCCAACTTAATTTTTTTTCTACAACTGTAATCACAGTGATTTTTCAAATTTTCAAGCGATTGATGTTCTGCGTCTTGACAAAGCGCCCCCTTAGGCTAGACTACGGCATTACAATGTGTTTTTTCACTCACCTTGGACTTGTTTCCTTCTTTAGCAAGAACTGCATAGAAGTCACTGTGCAAGGCAGCTAAATGTAGTGTAATATCCTCTAGAGAGGGCACAGAGCATATAATCTCCCCCATATCATGTGATATAATTGGTCCAAATTCTCCATTTACTCCAAGATCGATCTAAATCAAAAGCAAAAACAAAAACAAAACAAACAAAAAATTAAAATATGAGAAAGTCAGAGTCCATTGATAAAGTTTAAGACCACCTCAGATTTTGTTGATGCTTCTGTCACTCGGCCTGCATTAAGAAAGTCTCATTGAATGATTACAGAATGGTTACTTAATACAGTGGTCGATATCATCAGAGTAGTGCTACGAAACCTATATGATCCCAAATTTATTTGCAAAGGAAGGCCTGCTATAACATTTCATCTACAATGCAGCATGGTAAAGGCCATTTTAAAGGGCCCAAGATTATTCCATCTATCAAAATTAAGGGTTACTCTGAAGTCTGAGCATCAAATGATCAAGAGGACTGGTTGCAGCAAAACTGAGGTGTAGGATGCCATTTCAAGCAGACAGTTTATTTTCCAACCAGTAAAGGGTTGGTAGTCCAATAAAACTAATTCAAATAGTTGACTGTTGATATTTATCATATGCCTATAGTGATGGGTATATGAAATGATACTGCTCAAGTATTATCATAATGTATGTTTCACATCAACCCCCCCCCCCTCCCCTCCACTACAACAAAAATGGACAGTCAATAATCATCATTGCCGGGAGAATATCCACTTAAAAATATTATTAGTGTAAAATATTGTATTAAAGACATCTCCTTGAAGACTTGTGCAAATTTGTTAATAATGCTTCCTTCTCATCTCTTTCTTTCTCTCCTAAATGTTGTCTTGTGTATAAAATATTAACGATTTGATTTTTTATAGTGCTTGGTCTTTATGTCCATGCCACTTTTATTAAACAAATAATCTGTCATTGATTTTAAATGTGTTGTTTGAAAAGGGGGAAAACAATTATTTGATTTGATAATCAGGTGTAAGGTCATGGATGTAAGAGAGTGCATGAAAGTAGGCATATTAAAGCTTATCTGCCATAGTTTACAAGAGGGATTAGAACGTCCTGCAAGGTCACTGGACAGGTGGTTATCTCATCAACTCAGCTCTTAGTTAACATAAGAAAAAGAGGATCATGGGGGACCAATGGTCACCGATTAGGCATTGTTTGTTATATAGAGGGCGCAAGTAGCTACAAGTAGTGCAGTGGGCCTTTAAAATTCCATGTACCTGGAGTACTGGTTAAACTGATCTGAAATGTTCATATCATGTGAATGATATTGTCAAGCGAGCAAGCACAAAACTATACATGCTCAGAATATTAAACAGATTCAAACTTCCAGCAAATGATCTATTATATGTCTACTGTTCTTACGTTTGGCCAAAGGTAGAATATTGTGCCCCTGTTTGGCACTCTAGGCTAACTGAACACCAAGGTAATCAGATTGAAATATTCAAAAAATGAGTGTGCTGCCTTGTGCTTGGACTGCACTAATGTAATACCAACATCATGCTCTCTGAGAATTGGAACTACCTACTCTAAATGAAAGGAGAGAAAAACTAGCATCGAGTTTGGGCAAAAGATTGACCAGCCCATCATCAAACTTTCACCACGGGCTTCCTCCCTTGCGATCAACTTTATATTGTCGATCATTGCGAAATGGCCAAACCTAGTCCGAAGTTTTTTGTAAAACAGAGCGCTACAAAAGAAGTGCTCTCCATTACCTCATCATAGGCTCTTGAATTTAAATTTAAAGTAAAGGGGGGGGGGGGAAGGGAGCCATAAATAAATTTGTTGTGCAATATACTTAGGTAAAACTACCAGCAAAATCCCATTATCCTCAGTTTAATGCGTTTATCTTGTCATTATTGTCCATTATTTAGTGTTAATTAGATTTCTATACCATACATGTATGTACAATTTTACACTCCATTCAAGCCCTGCAAAAAAAATTGATGCACTTTATCAATATTGACCAACTTGACGGTTTATAATTATGCAATATTTTTTTACTCTTTTTAATACTCATACCATTGATTAAAATTATATTCCCTTTTGAATTTATCATAAATACTTTAACCCTTAAATTAAACCAAATATCTGTAACCAAATTATTGATGTATCTGCCGACAACCCACAGGCAAGAGAGAGGGAGAGGGAGAGAGAGAGGGGGGGGGGGTGGAAGGGGATGGATAGAATGGTGGGAACAATGGACATAATTTACTGATCAAAAGTGTGATTTAATTCTCTCCATGAATTATGTTTCATGACTTATATTTATTCTGTTTCTGTTTTTCTTAAATTATTTAATCTACAGTGTTCTATGTACTGTGAGTATCATCTGGCTTTTGGATATTCTTACCATATTTAGTATTGTACTTTATGTAATTTTAAAACATGCTTGTAAAGTGTGAACAATTCAGCCATTGGCTGCTAATCATATTTTGGTTAATACCATGAATAAATGGATAAATAAAAAAACATCAAATACCGGTAGCCATTCCTAAGAAAAAAATGTGTGCCTGAAGATGCCTGTTGGGTTTGCAATTGAAGGGGAAGTCCACCCTGATATTAAGTTGGTTTTAATAAAAGTAGGAAAAGGAGAGAAATAAATTATTGAAAGTTTGAGCAATATTCAATTAAAATAGGAACATTTTGAGTTTTAAATCATTTTAATAATTTTTTGCTCAAACTGACACTGACCCATTTTTCTCATTTTCTGCTTCTATTCAAACCAACTTAATATCAGGGTGGACATCCCCTTTAAATTATAATACTTATTAATGTACGTAAGATATCAAACTTACATCTTTATGTACACCTAGTCCAGTGAATAAATAACCTGCTATTGTGTGTGCTGTCATGAATGGCCATATTCTCAGAGATGACATTCTACCCCTCACCAAGGCTGCAGTATCTAGGTCCTGACTCTCAAAGGATACATCAACCAAGAAATCCGTCTCCTCATGGTCTGAGGTGTTATCCTGTACCATGCATTTCATGACATGCTTTGCAATGGTTTTGTCCCGTGACACGGTGAAGTACAGGAGATACCGAAACTCTTCCTTTCTAGGCAGCACTACTTGCTCAATCAGCCTGTTGAATTCATTGTGATCTAATTCATACAGGGAAGAAAGATGGACCCCAGCCATGTACTCTTGAAACAGTTTGTGTGGAAAGAAGATAGTAGACTGCAGGAACATACTGCTCTTGTCATACAGGTTAGATGACAATTTTTTCTCCTGAGACAACACCCCTACTCTGCAAGCTGTTTCAATGGAGTCTGAGCACTGTGCAAAATCACCTTCTTTGAAACTAAGGGTGTTTTCTTGTAGCCCGATGAAAGCAACTTTGGCAACTGGTTCCATGAGCTTCTCAATTTGAGAGCGATAGGCTTGGAAAGATGGGCTGTCTAAAACTGGGATTTTTTTCTGAGCATAATGCACCTTCAAGAATTCAAACATTTCATCAAATATTTGAGAAAAAGTTCGTAATGACTTAAACTTTTCTTGTTTTTCATCATCAAGTTCTCTCCACATCAGACAGAGCATAGCTATATAGATAGGATACGGGGCCATATTCTTAGATACGATGTTATTGTTTTTGGTTAATTGGATAAGCTGATCTGCTTTGGCCCCATCATCTTGAAAGTACTTGTGAATGTAAACCTCCACATTCTCCTTGCTAAAACCTTCCACATGTATGAAAGTGTATTGGTTCCTTAGAATATCATCCCATCTAATCTCTGTGACCTTCCATGGGCGACTTGTCACCAACACCGGGCAGGTGGCAAGTTCATCTGAACGAAGAATGTCTGTAAGTGCAATGTCACCTCTCTCTGAAGAACTTCCACTTGCCTCTGCACTGTTGACTCTTGGCTGCGAAGTGGCACTTGATGGGCTTCCTGACTTTGGCTGCCGTAAGTTTTGCCGCTTATTCTTGTTCGTCTTGGATTCTGATCTTGCCTTGGTTTGATCAGCAGACTTTGGCTGGTGACATTCTGACTTTGAACCAGCTTTCCTTTGCTGTACAATATTGCCATCCATCTCATCTACTCCATCAAATGCAATGAATACGTGTCTTGGATTTGAACGGATGTACTCAGTGATCTGGCAGGCTGTTGCTGGGTTGTCCTTTGAGAGATACGACTTGGCAATCTCACCGATTGTGTTTTGCTTGGCTCCACGAAAAGGGACAACAAGAACCCACACAAACTTTGGAAGAACAGGATTTTCAGTTATCCAGTCCCAGGCAATCTTAGCACAGAATGTTGTCTTTCCAGCCCCAGCCTCTCCCTGGACCATGATCCGCTTGGGGAACTCTCCATTGACTTTAAGATCAAAGAGATCCCTGTACTCAAGTGGTCGCTTGCTTTGTCTATATTCCTCTTCCAGGACAAGGTTTGTGTACATGTCATTGAATGGCGCAATAGAATCGGGGTTGAGAGGATCAGCTCTGATCTTACAAAGAGTTGTCCGGTATTTGAATTTGAAATCATCTGCACATCTCTTGATCAGGTCAGGAGAAAGTGTTGGGGTCTGTGATCCTGGCATTGTAACAGGTGCACCTTTAAATTTAATAAAATTAGTGTGATAATTTCTTCTGAATATCAAAATGTTTTTGTTTAGGATATTCATAACATATACACATGAACATAAGAACAAATTTCTGATGTATTTATTGTTGTCAACTTTTCATTTTCATTTTTGTTTAGTCCTGCTGTTTGAGGGTGTTCTCTGGACCAAGATTCAATGAGAACAGATAATAATTTATTGTCTTTGCAGTTTAATTTCTGCACATCATACATACGTATCTCAATAGAATTTGTCTTTAGGTACGAAGGTATATACATGTCTATTTATGTATCCATATGTAACATGCCAATATCATTAATTTGCATCACTAACAGTATGGACAATAATGATGAACCTTATAAGCCTTATAAATTGTAGCTCAAAGAACAATTACAATTCCACTCAATATAGAAAGAACTGAGAGAAATGTAAATTTTCCTTTTGTTTTGTACACATTTTGGGGCTGACATAATTAAGGTTACGGTACACAAGATAAAAAGGGCTCTGTAATGGTGCAATTTTCATAAACTTGGTGGCAAAAGATGAGCATGACTTGAAAAAAATAGTCAAAAAGTGGCTGGGTTTGAAATCTGTGAAATGCCAAGAAATTTGTTGAATGATAATCCTTGTACAGCTTCATGTAAAACCTTACACAGCACATAGTGAGTGGGTCTGTAACCATGTATTAATGACCACAGCCAATGCGACCGACAGCCCACACGACCGACAATATCTGTCTAGCAAACCATCTGAAAAGTTGTTAGAAGGTGCATGAGACCAACGACCGATGGACTGACAGCCCACATTGTGGGTGTTCTGACATTTATTCTAAGGGTTCACCAGACCGGCAGTATCAGTCTTGTCGGATGTTCATCTATTGAGATGTCCTGCTATAAGTAGCACTATTTGTACCAAATGAGAAAGTGTCAAATCAGTGTTTGTTGGCTGCCTGCAAGAGCAATACATTATCAATAGCAGTAAAGGCCTTCTTGCAGGCAGCCGACATAAATGATTCCTTCTTTTTCTCACCTGTCTGCTTCAGGACTAGACTGCCAGCAAGTAGTTTGCCAGAGAGGGACCCTAAGTCACTTCTTTCTAATTCCTCTGCTAGAAGAGCCCTGATGTCTGTGCCCGGAAGATGTTTGTCTCTCCATCTCGTGAAGACTGTCATCAATGCATCACTGGTATTTTGGCTCTCTTTCTCGATTTGCCCCAGCTCTACAATGGAGATGTCCAGGTTAATGCCCACCTCTTTGTAGTGGCTTGGTTCAATTTGCTTGGACAGCTTTAAGAATTCCTTTTCACTGACAATCCTGTAATTAAAAACAAGAGTTTATCAAGCATCTCTTAAGTATCTCTTAAAGCCCTTCTTAAGTGTTCGGAGCCCCAAATTCGCCACTATTTGAAGGCAAAATTTAACTTAAATTGTATCTGAACCACTTGACTGCTATATCCACGTACATTTACGTGTTCTCGCTCTTTCATGCCTGTGCGTACCACGTATTTGTACTGGCTTAGGGCATTGCACTCTCAAGACCGTAGCACTGCATAATGCCAAGCCCTACTGTGTAATTAACACTGCAATGATGTTATACAGGTCTTGAACAGTAGATGGCGCTCTTCCAACAAAAACAAAAAACAAAATTTTGTTTGTGTGTGTACAGTGTACAGTTTTTGTCAGGTTTTTGAACAGTACAAAAGTGCTGTAGCACAGGGGGTATGAACACGTTTTTAAGCCAATAGCAGTCAAGTGGATAATGTGAAAAAGGATGTCATTTAAGACACACATCTGCAAAGATTTTCCCCAAAAATGTGTTTGAAGACAAATATTGATAAAAAGAATACATAATTTCGGTTTTCTGTTGTACACAGAAAACCTAAATTTTGTATTCTTCCATCAACATTCGACATTAACACATTTGTTTTTTAAATCCTTGCAGAAATGTGTATAAAATGACATCCCTTTTCACATTATGATACAATTTAAGTGAAATTTTGCCATCAAATTCTGGGGCTCCCAACAATTTAGAGGGGCCTTAAGTGTCTCTTATTGTGTTGTAACCCCTACTGTATAATTCTGGACAGGACTTGTGTAGTGACTCGAACTCGATAAGAAGAAGATTCATTAAAGCACCTTTCTCCATACTTTGTAAGTTTAGTTCAGTTCTTGACGAGCTTTTGGGCGAAACAGACTGTACAACTAGGAAGAATAAACTACTCCAGTCTACAAATATGTACACTAGCTCCTACAGCTGAGCACTGTCAGTACCTACAGCTTCATGCGCATACCTATCTGATTTTATTAAGCTACATGTACTGATGATATTTATTCAAAGGTATATTGAAGCATACAGACACAAGACTTAAATACCTAATTGAGCAGTGCACTTGAATATGGAAGAAAAATTGGCATGCACGTAAGTGGTGTTATGCTTTAATAATAAGAAAATTACTTAATATCCCTACTGCTCATTACTGTTGCAATAAAGAAAAGGGAATAAGCTTCAAATACATATAGACTGACCTGTCTGGTCCAGGGTTGGTTTCAACATCACCAGATCTCATCAGGAGAATCATGAGCAGATAGAGATGGCAGAATCCATTCATGGTATAAGATGTCGTTCTCATTTGACAGAAACTCAGTCCGCTGGAAAGGTTCATGAATGATAACCCCAGCAAGACATCCTGTAATTGACAAAAAAGGGGATTGATGCAGTTAATTATACAAATTGAAGTGAATTAAATTGAATTGAATTTATTTATTCACCACCATTGAAAACATTGAAACAAAAGATCATTAATATAAACATGACATGAGTTAAAATACATGTTCTACAGTGATATAATATAATATTAAAAGATAGTTATAAGTAAATTTAGTGTCAAGAGTAAAACAATAAATAACTATTTAAAACGAGTAAATTACTCATATTAGTGAATAGTGACATACATGTACGTGTATGTACAATGTACATAAAATGGTTCACTGTTTACACTTTTTCGCCCCTTATCCAAATATCATGTCATGATTCAAAAAGACAAAGAAAAATGGTTACGCTCTCATCAGATGTTTAAGGTTCAAACATAATCAAATAATATTTACACAAACATGACACAAATCTGACACTAATATGCCATACTATATTTAAACAAAAGTGGCAATACAGTACGGTGTGCCCTTGACTTGCAGGGGTGGGCCTGTACTTCCGTAGTGCAGTGGCAAGCGACTTGAGTGCCGTTTTGCCAATATGCTAGGCGTGGCAGCCGTGGTGTGCATGGTACTGCAAACACTCACAAAATGACCCCTGGGTGACCGTATACTTACGCTAGAGTTACGAGGTTTATATATGTATCATATAGAAGACAATACTTCAATTTGATGGAAGTGCTTATAAATGGATATAAAATAAATCAAAATCTCTATAATCTTAAAGGGATTGGGTAACTTTGTCTCAGATTCTGAAACAAAATCCTGGATTTAGCTCATGCTGCATTGATAATCATAAACCTTTAGGTCAGTCAGTAACACCATGACTTTTACAAGCCGATCGCCTGTCTGATTATCAAGATATTTATGAGTTGAAATCGAAATTTAATTTGGTGTTCTCCTAACGGTTTTCATAACACTTCAGTCCATTGGGGAAAATGAGTCGGTATGGTAAAACCGGTCACTCAAAGACAGTGGCGTACGCAGGATTTTTTCAAGGGGGGGGGGGGGGGGGGGTTTAAAATCGGGTCCAAAATTTCGCAACGACTCAGGAAAATTTGAAAATCGCACCGGCCAAAAAGTCGCTCAGTGGGGGGGGGGGGGGGGGGGGGGGTAAGCGGACACTTTTTTTTTTTTTTGGTCTCAAAAAAATCGCAACGACTCAGCCGACCTCTGAATAGACGGGGGGGGGGGGGGGTAATTTGACATTTTGCTCCGTTGGGGGGGGGGGGGGTAAGGTCACCTTTCTTAGGTCAGCCATGGGGGTAATTTTTTTTTTTTTTTATAATTCAAAAAAAAAAATCCAAAGGGGGGGGGGGGTTTAGGGAATTTTTAGGGGGTTTACACACATAAAAATACCAAAGGGGGGGTTTAACCCACCAAACACCCCCCCCCCCCCTGCGTACGCGCCTGCTCAAAGATATTTACTTTTTAGAGGTACTTCGTGATCATTTTTATGCGCAATTATTTTAACACAATGTATCTCAGATTTAACATTGTTAAACGATGCCTTTAATAAGTTAGTTCGTAATTAGCTACTGGAGTCGTATGACGTCAACGTGTCATAGCTAGGTCACATGAGCATAATATCTCCCAACGCCCACAATCTTGTATGTATAGCGTCTATACTATGGGATGTTGGGAAGAAGGAAACAAATGCGTGTGATGCAATAAACCTATGAAGTGCTACTGCGCGGATCGGATTGGAGCGAATGATGGTTTCCTATTTCACGAAAGTGTAGTTTCTGTGTACAACCTTGGCAGCTTGTGGACGAGTGGATAAGTCACTGGACTGTGGATCACAAGGTCCGCGGTTCAAGTCCCACCGCGGCACTAGTGTCCTTTGGCAAGACATTGATCTACATTTGCCACTCTCCACCCAGGTGTTAAATGAGTACCCGGTAGGATGCGAAAGCTAATGTGCTTAGATTAGCATTGTGCTTGTAAAAATGACGCCTGGCTGGAATGCTCCCCAGCGAGTGGAGAATGTGCATACATTGTGTGCGGGTAAGCCTGAATACGATGACCGGGGTAATAATATATATATCTGTAAAGCGCTTTGAGAGGGCCTTCGGTCCTGAAAAGCACTATATAAAAACTAGCTATTATTACTATTATTATGATGAAAATCAAAATTCCTTGTCAATACGGAGAAATTAGCTGAAAACACGACTCAATGACTGCGACATTGGGATTGTTTAATGCCACTACTTTATTTGTCTATAACATAATCTATGATGGCCGACCATTGCCACGTCCTATATATGTATCATGCAGGTGCGCGAGCTCTTAAAATTACCTCATGGGGAATCCCCTCAAATTTAATGGCATTCCGGGTATGCGAATATGCAGTTGTAGGCTAGCGTAGGAATGAATTGAATGGCTGAATGAGAACAAAGACATGTTTGTTGTTGTTGTGACAGTGCAATTGTAAATACAATGCATGACATGAATACATATATATTTGTAATAGCACTTCCTCAGGCAAGGTGCCTAGTATAGCGCCATCTATTGCTATTCACTTGATATCAAACACTCAGAAGGCTACATGAACATGGTTGTGCTGAGGTTCAAGAATCCCCTTTTTGCCAGTGCATCAAGGAGATTGAAGTCATAATATTGTCATTAAGTCAGGCAAAGAGGCTAGTTTTGTTCTATATTTAATGTATTTCTATGTATTGTCGAAACATAAAGTGTAAATTAGTGTGTGTGTTTTAAACTTCATACTGAGAGATGTTGATGTTAGTATGTAATGTAATACATGCAAGCCTATGCTGTTATGATATATTATTAGGTGGTCTGTCGTTTTCGACAGATCACCTATTGATTTCGTTAGAATTTTCTTTCTTTCTTTATTTATTTTTATTCCTTCCGAACACTTTTTTGTGTATACGTTTAACTCGAAATCGACTTGGTCAATTTCCTTTGCATTTCTTTTAGTCATCAGGCCCTATAATATTAAGTTCCCGAAACCTTTTTCAAGTTCATGGGGTCATTGTGACGTCATCCAGGCGCCATTTTGTAAAAATCAGGTCATTATCATATCTCAATAACGAGTAATCAAAAATGAACCATATTTAGTATACATCAATTTCAGGTCAAAGGTCAACTAAAAATGTCAACAAAATCCGAGCGCACCTTGACGCGCACGTACGCGCGCATAAAAATGTTAAAATGCTCAAATTCGTTCCAAATTTTTTTTGCACACGTTTCAGGCCATTGTAAGCATTTTCAAAATTTGCGCGCGAGCACTTATATTTTTGCGCGTTTCCGCGCTTAACTGCGCGTACTGACATTTTGCAACATAGAATTGCCAAATTTTCACTATCATATTTATTACATTTTTCCAAGCATTTTGATACCTTGTTCACCTTTTTTTGACTAGTAATAACGCAATTAGCGTCCGTCAAAGCTAACAGCACGCGCGGATCTGCGCTATCCTTATCCACATTACATGTGCAAAAACAAGCCTATACAAAATTCATTTTAACTCTTCAGAATGGATAGATACCCCCATTTACTTTTCATATTTAAATAGATTATGAGTCGGAGATATGATTTCATGTCTCATTTGACCCTCAATTAACTCATGACGTCATCATAATGGCCTCTGAACTCAAAATTTCAAATTGGATATTATGACGTTAGCAGATTTTTGGAAAATTGATTGTATCTCTGTAAATGTTGATTGATTTTCTTCCAAATTTCGATATGTTCTAGCTGAGACAATTCTCTACAAATGCAGTAAACACGATATTTCATTTTGACAAAGGTATCGTGGCGTATTTTTGCGATTAAAGGAGGCATGTCAATTTTTCACATTTTGCGTGTATTCTCTATGGGACATGACTTTTTCGAATTTCGATATGTTCTAGCTGAGACAATGCTCTACAAATGCAGTCAACACGATATTTCATTTTGACAAAGGTATCGTGGCCTATTTTTGCGATTAAAGGAGGCATGTCAACTTTTCACATTTTGCGTGTATTCTCTATGGGACATGACTTTTTCTCAAAACTGGATTCTACATTCCCGTCTTTCACGAGCAATATCTCCATCGTTTTAGCTTTGTTTTCTCTGAGCTTCGAGTATGTTGTAGCTGAGACAACAAGTTATCACAAATGTGACCTTTATTTTTCGATCAGATGCCGGGATCATGCTCATATTTCACTTGCAACGTGGGATTTGAGAATTCCATTTTCCGTTTACTTGTAATCGCTATGGGAAATGTTTTGGTATACCAGTAATGCACTTGAGTTCGGACCTCGAGATACCTGGTTCGAGTCCGGGAGTCTCCAACAATTTTTTTTTCTTTATTTTTTTTTCTTTTTGACTTTTCAATGATCATAAAATTGAAGACAGACCACCTAATTCGTCCCCATGACGATTTAAATTTCTAGTGTACATTTGATTTTATATTAAGAACAAGGATAACAGTAAAGATACTGCTAATAATTTGAAGATATATTATGAGAGTGCTGAAGCACTAAGTAGAGATTTGGAATTTAGTATTGTGTGGTTCATTGTTTAAACAAGCTACAGTGAAGTCTAGTTAAGACACTTGTATTGTGAGTTTGTCTTTATGTAAAGCCATAATGCAGATGGACTAGAATAGTGACTGGGATTATGTTAACAGGTTATGAAGATGAGTTTCTCAAACAGACTGTGTTATTGCTATATTGACGATGCTATGATGTACTTGTATTCATGATTCTTTATCTGTGATTTATCCACAGTTTTCACGGAATGAAACGGAATGAAACAAAATGAAACGGTTACTCAAATCATTAAAGCGTTGGTCACAACCCACCGCGCATGTTTTTAGTCCGTACGGTTTCTGGGGAGGCCACTGCCGTCACGTTTTTCTGAAAACATAGGGAGGGAGGGAGTGGCAAAGGCAGGGAGGGAGTACCGGCAACGCACGTCACATGCACTGGGGGTGAATCGGTAGCCTGACCGCAGCCCGAACGCAGCGAAAGTTCCTCGTGAACTTAAAGTGCTACGGTGTGTCTGTGTACTCCAGAATCCATTCGGAGGCGGTCTCACCACGTACGGATACACAAAGTTTGTCCACATTTTTGCACGTAGACAGCACGCACTTGCAAGTACGGTGGGTTGTGACCACTGCATTAAAGCTACAGATTCCCGTAGAAGCCTTTGTTTAGACTTGTTTATTTGATATCGACCTCGCTGCAGCCACAGTTGTAATCAAGTATCTGCTATTGTGGTTATTGGTCACAATCTTAATCAATTTCTTCACATCTGACTGCCAGTTTTTTATCTGCAATTTTTCCAATAGTTATTATATTCTTCATTATGTTGTAAATTGGAATTTTATATGTTGTAAACAAATAGGAATTATGTGGTGCAAAGGTGTCCTGCTACTCCAGCCAATAGGGACTTTTAGATTTGCACGTTGACATAGTAGACTGCTACTTGTGACATCCTTTTATACCGCCCGTGCCTTAAAAGGACGTCACACGTAGCAGTCTACTATGTCAACATGCAAATCTAAAAGTCCCTAATGACAAATTGTTTCCCTCCTTTCTGGGGGTATCTCTATTACTCATTTGGAGTACCCCCTATAGGGATTCCCATTGAATTGTTTTCCTCCTTTCGGTGGGTATTTCTATTACTCATTTGGAGTACCCCGTATAGGGATTCTCATTAATCTCTCTGGCTTCGCATGAGTGAATTTCTTTTGTGTACGTGCTGGCATCAGTGAATGCTTTTTATGTACTAAGTTCACCCTGATTTAACTTTTTTTTGTTGAATTTTTGTTATCACTGTTACATAGGCTGTTTATGATAAAAAATCAATGCCGTCCATTTTTTCTTCAATTATCTCAAACCCTATCAATTATAAGGTATGATATTGAAGTAGGCCTAATCCAATTTGTTGCAAAGCAAGTTGACTTGACACATGAACATTAATAGCTTGGACTTGTTCTCAGTACTCGCTCTCGCAGAGATCAATGGAGACGAGGGTTGAATAAGACTAGTATATAGTACTTAGTAGAAACCTAAACATTAGCTCAGTGCATTTACTCTGTAACCAAAAATCATCAATTTTTCTCACATTCCGGTATTTCGACACCAAAAAAAAAAAAAAAAAAAAAAAAGAAATCCTACTCTGGAGAATGTTTTTTTTAAACGCCTGCTGGATGTCAACTGAAATTTTGCAGTGTTAAAGGCACACTTCGGTAAGCTAAACAAGATAATGCCTTCTACTCATGTGACCTCCTCACTTCAGTGGTTCTAATGATACACATCCTCTACTCAGGGCACCGACGAATGGAACATCAGTTACCAAAATTTCTTCCTTATAATTCCTTGTCATTGGACATTTTTACAACCCTAATCTGACCTTTTTTTTCATGGTGCATATCAACATAATTTAATCTAACTTTTTCTGAAGTTTCATGTTAATACACCCTTTCTCCACAGGATAAGGGGATTGTAAGTGTGGGGGTGTTTTCTCACACTTCGCATTCAAGACCTAGATTTCATGCATACAAGTTGTATAAATATGTGCGAATTCGACGACGCTTCAACGGTTTTTGTATGTTTTTTTCTTTCCAGTAGTGTAAATCATGGCCAAAAAAAAATCACTTATGGGATGCATCTCCCAGTCTCAATAAAATCATGTAGAACCTTAAATTCAATACAAAGAAAGTATTTCTTTCAGAGTACATCGTTTGATCTTTTCCCAGTGCTGAATTAATATTCATTATTATTTTCAATTTCCTACAAAATATCCATCACTATATTTTATAACTCCTGTATACTTATATAATTTTTGGTGTCAGAGTTATTTACATCAGCGTATTTTCATTTTCATTTTCATTTTCATCATCAACATCATCCCCAACACCAGTTTTTGGTTTTAATTTTTGGTGATCACCACATGCCCCCTCCCCCCGGCTTACCTTTCCCCCGAGCTATCACGCTATCAAGCAATAGCTTAATGTAATTAATATCCCATCTTTTTCTGCAACTTTCTAAATGAATAATACTTGGTATTGCTTTATCAGTTAAATTATGTTTTTGTTAAAAATTATTTTGTTTACAGTGCAGTGCGGCCCAGAAAAACAAAACCAAGAATTATCATAACTTAATCACGATTACAATTAACAAATGACACATATTTGTAAAGCTTAGATCCTCCTCTTTCATTTGATGCATATTTCATGCATGAGTGATGAAAATAAATTTAAAGAAACGGTACCAAAAAGTCATTTGGCGGACGGTATCTGAATGTCAAAGAGAAAATCACATTTCTAGAAAGTCCATTTTTTCCCTTTCATATGACACCTCAATCAGTAAAGATGAGCTAGGAATAACAAAGATCTGTTTATTTAAATGCTTGCATTTCCATAAAATTTGTATTAAACAAATTCCCTTTCACTGGCTTGCTGGCTGCCTGCCGAAGCAACAAACAGAATTGACAAAAGACTTAACTCCGTTTCGTTGATGATCAGCCAAAGACAAAAAAAGGTTTTGAATCAGCCGCTTTTTTCACCAAGACTACATCTGGTTCCACTCACACCAGAAAAGCAATACAAGGCATAGACCAAAAGCTTCAGTCTCTCTATATCGTCGGTTGTTCCACTGAGACTACGTCTGGCTCCACTAGACCTTCGATTATAGAGACTGAAGTTCGTCCTATGGGGACTGTATGGAACAATTGGTTCGGTTTGGCCGGACCGAGATGAATGAGATATGCAACAAGATTTTCACTCTTTACATCCTCATAAATGCTGCAATATTGCAATAATTAGAGTCTAGATCTATATTAAAAAATTTAAAATAACATATTGGTCTATATAGCTTATTTGACTTACGATCTATAGCTTGCTCATTTAGATCCTAAATTAATGATTAATCCGAGAAAGTCTCGTAGTCAGATAACTTCGTTGTCAGCCATCTTGGTTTTAGTTGATGAATATTCATTTTTTCTTTTCGAACGTCCAATAGCTACCGTACATACGTACGAGTCAGCCCGGCTTGACCAACGAACTCCCACGAAACGAGTGCTCTGATTGGACATTGGCTACGTTTTGGTAGGTTGACCCAAAAATATATCGGCCGCTGGGTCATGTCATTACTAGTTTGAGTGCATGAACGTACTATTTCATTGTTCTGAGACGATAATGGGATAACTCATATAGAGTAAGTCCGTAAATTTCTCATTTTAAAATAGTACATAAAAATGTAATTGTGGCTGCCGCCAGAATTTGTCATTAGTATTTTTAATTTTTGTTCATAGCACCACCTATTTTACATGTGCATCGCCCTTTAAGTAATTTCTCTTTGTTACTTAAGAAAGATTTACAGCGCATGCCTAGCGCGGGTCAATGTCAATTAAAGGCCTACAAACACATTTTTAGTACGCACGAGAAAATAGTTCCATACATTCAAGCATAAGAAATAAGTTATTATCATTAATTATGTACTGAAATGTAAAGTAATGTTCATTGAAATGCGAATAACATTAGTAAATTCTGTCAAAACTAAATCGTTGGTCGTTTTAAGTAAAATTCCAGTTGGACAAATTATTTGATATCCGTGTGCCGATAAGTTCGGTGAACGCGTTGACCCTTGGCTTTTCTGAATTACGACCTGGCCCAAGCAATACGTGTTTTGTGGGGTCTTCAAGAAACGCCAAAGTTTCAAGGTATATTTTGCTGCCCAAGGATGGAAAAGTCCTGCCAACGAGGTATGTTATGGCAGAAATGTATTTAGAACAATTTCATATTACTTACATGATCTATCAGTTTGTAATTTTGATACATTATAAGTGTTTTTTCATGTTGTGATTAGTAGCGTTCAGTGAGCTAGTTTTCCACACACGTGAGATTGTTTACATCTAACGCTAAATTATGGAAAGCCATTTGAATATTTCATGTTTGAGTAATTATTCATGAATAAGAATTCTCTGTAAATCAGTAGCATATAAAACTTGCTTTTATATTCATAGTCTTAACTAGTATGCTCTTAATGCATGTTTATCAAATTTCTCGTAAGAGACTTGTAGCTCATATCATAAATGTTTTATCATGAACCCTTTTTATACTCATTCTGACAAATCATATCTGTATGAACAACTCTCGTTAAGAACATCTATCTGGTTTATCAACTCTTTAAATTGACAAGTAATCTGTATATTTACTTGTGTACATATATTTGTATCTTTCGCACGGTATTTATTATTCTGTGCTATTTTATACTTTTTATGTTCACAGTTTTCACGGCACTGTTCATCACTGTTACTTTGTTTTGACAATCGTTAAGTCAAATAAAGACATTCGTCACCAGAAAATGAACATCCGTTTCAACGTTGAGTTATTTTGATCCTGCGGCAGCAACAGTGAAAACTCGGATGGACATGACACCTGAGAAATCCATAATTGGATCAACTACTCAAGCCAAATATTTGATGTGATGTCTGGAACTGCATTCGTCCTCACCTGGCCACTAAGGAAGCTGACGAGGAACTCGGCAAGACACGGGCAATCAAACGGCTTGGAGGTTGATCATCGCTCAAGGATGTCAGGTTCATTTTCATCAAAATAATTGAAGATTGAAATCAAAGAAAGAACACTAGAACATTTATATGCGATTGAAATTTCTCGTTTGGAAACTTAAGCAATAAACAAGCTAAAGATTGATTTAGGCTTGCATATCAACTTCTCGAGAGAATTTCAGATTTAAAACCTTTAAGATCTCTAACAGAGTCTTGGTTCGTATCCCAGAATTGTAACAGCTATTTATTCTGATTTGTTTGGATAACGTAATTTAAAACAACATAAGACTTGATTCCCTTATGATGTTTGGGATTTAAATTTTCAGCTAAGATTATAATTTTCTTAAAATACTTATCTAACGAGTGGAGATAAGTTTACAGAATTTGTTATGTGTATGTAACATCTCATCAAGAATAACCTTGTGTGTGCACTTATAGATGATTTTGAGACAAAATAACATGATCAAGTTCATTTGAAAGGATATTTTTTTTATTAAGATTGAAAAAATTTCTAAACTAAAAAGAAACTGATTACCGATAGTGTTTTCCTTTAAGAACAAGGGAACAAAAGGTCATAATAATTTGAAATTGATTAGAAATCGGGTTACCTTGTTGATATTGGAATTGATTTGGATTCATGATAATATCATTAATTCTATGCTACGTTTGATATTTTTATTATTTCAAAGCTTGAATGTATCGAATTGTATGTCCTGCGTAGCGCTGTGTTTTTATCGTGCCCGAATTGAGATTTGGGTTAAAGCAGTTATCTTTGCTATTTGTTATCAGCTACTGCCATTTGCTGTTACCAGCCCACTCCCACACGCCCATTTCTATTTCACTTCCAAACTTTGATTCAAATTCAAACTTCAAATTTCGGTCAAGATTATTTAAATTTGATCTCAAATACTGATTTTCTCGTTGGTTTATTTACCTCAAAAATATATCGTTCAATATGGAAGGGCAACAACCAACTGAAAATAACTTGACTACTGACTCGACTAACTTACCTCCTGAAACACTTCGCCGCTCCACTCGTCCTGTCAAATTGACAGAGAAAGCATTGCAGAATAAAGAAGACGACCTTCAAGGTAAGTTTTTTGTTGAACATATAGATTTGCATTCGATCATACAATCTACTCGAAATAGCTTATTGTCTCAAAACATTGATGGTGATAGCTTAGCAGTGAATAAGCTTGACATTACTGCTAGGCTCAATTCTTTGAAGGAGATATTTGTTGAGCTAAAAAGGCTCAATGAAGACTCCATTGATGATGAGGTTATTGAGGCAATGGATGAATCTTCTATTTCTGTTCGTAATATCTTATCGGATATTGATAAGGTATCCAACATGTCTTCTTCTAGACAACCATCAATTCGGTTGGCGCACTCAACACAATCACGACTCTCGAGGACATCTTCCAGATCGTCACGACGAGTTGCAGTCGCAGCAGAAGCCGCTGCATTACAAGAAGAGCTTACAGCCCAGAAGCTTCAAAATGAACGGGAAAAGGAGCTCGAAAGAATGGAACTTGAGGAAGAAATGAGGAGGAAGCAAGTAGTTTTCAAAATGTCCGAGCTGAAAAGACAACTAGAAGAGGAAAGACTACAAGGCAAGCTCAAGGCACAAGAAGCAATTATGAGAGTCTACGATGAAGAAGATGGAACCAGCACAGTCTCTTCTTCATCCTCGCGTGGAGGTAAAACTGTTGTCAAAAAGATCGAAGATCAGCCAAATCCAACTGATGTGATCCCAAGGGCATCTCCCAAGTTAGAAAGCAAATTGATTGATGAACCAGCCTCCATCGTGTCACAGCAAGCGCAAGTAGTGCTTGATCCCCAAGCTCCGATGTTCCAGCCAAGATCACCAGTTTTAGATCTCGCTGATGCCTTGGCTCAGAGTCGTCTACCCGTTCCGGAGCCGCCAATATTCACTGGAGACCCACTCCAATATCCAGATTGGGTGTCGGCTTTCACTACTCTGGTAGAGCGAAGAGGCATCCCTCCTGGTGAAAAAATTCACTACCTTCGAAGGTATCTTGGTGGTCCAGCAAAGGAGGCAGTCAGTGGCTACTTTCTCATGAGGTCAGAAAATGCATTTGAGCAAGCAAAGAGCACCCTTCAAAAGAGGTTTGGCAATCCATTTGCTATTGCTGAAGCCTTTCGGACAAAGTTGGATGTGTGGCCCAAGATAACCAGCAAGGATCACAATGGGCTGCAGCGGTTTGCAGACTTCCTTCAACAGTGTCTGGTAGCCAAGGCTGAGATTGTCGATCTCAACATTCTGGATGATATACGAGAGATCAACCGAATGGTTGCTCGACTACCAGATCATATCGTCCATAGATGGAATCGCTCGGTGGCACAGACAAAAAGGGAGCGACTTTGTTATCCTAGGTTTGCTGACTTCGTTTCTTTCATTGGGAACGAAGCAGACATTGCTAATGATCCTCTGCTCACTGTGGATGTTGGCAAGACTAGAGAGAGAAAACAGGAAACCGCAGTCTCAAAACGGGTAACCCTCTCTACGTCTGGCTCAACTTCACAGAAGCAATGTCTGTTGTGCAAGAGACAAAATCATTCCCTGAATGACTGTCGGGAATTCCTTCGGAAAGACATGTCCCAGAGAAAGGATTTCATCAAAAATGAAAGACTTTGCTATGGCTGTCTTGAAAAAGGCCATATGTCTAAATATTGCCAAAGCAGACTGGTCTGCAAGAAGTGCAGTAAAAGGCATCCAAGCTGCCTTCATGAGGACCAAAGAGATTCGAACAAGGCCAACTTGGCATCAAGCCAACCGAAGGAAGCTCAAACCGCATCGACCTCAAATCCTCAAGCTGTAACGCACAAAGTACAAGGCGATGAACGTAGTGACCTTACATCAATGATTGTGCCTGTGTACCTTTCTAGTACAGAGAGGCCTGACAAGGAGGTTCTAGTGTATGCACTATTAGACTCCATGTCAAACACCACCTTCCTTTCCGAAGATGTCGGCCAAGACCTGGATGTACAATCCCAGCCTGCCACATTGTCGTTGACAACTTTGACAGATGAGATATCGATCTCAACCTTCAAGTATGACAATCTTCGTGTCAGAGGTTTTTATTCCTCGGAGAAAATCCGTCTACCCTCCACATTTACTAGGCAGTCTATCCCTCTGGACGACAGTCATATCCCGACTCCAGAAACTGCCTCCAAGTGGCCTCATCTCGTGTGTGTGCAGGATATGATAGCGCCAAAACAAGACTGTCCTGTCGGTCTTCTGATTGGCTACAATTGTGCACAGGCCCTTGCTCCTCTGACGTCAGTCCGAGGCCAAAATGGTGAGCCGTATGCTGTCCAAACAGACCTTGGTTGGAGTATTGTTGGAGGTCAGTCTGACTTGTCCAACAGCTTCGATTCGTTTGGCCACACATACAGGACAGTCAGCATGAAGGTAGAGGCCCCGATCGATATCAAGAAGGTGACATTCGCTTACCAGTCTCCCTTAAAGGAAGCGACTGCATCGGATTTCCTTCAGCTCATGGAAAGGGACTTCCAAGAAGCTGAACAAGCTGATGCAATGTCACAAAATGACAAAAAATTCATTCAAGTTGTCACCGAAGGTTTACGCCAGAGAGAGGATGGGTTCTATGAGATGCCTCTTCCATTCAAGAAAGGACCGCCATCTCTTCCGAACAATCGACAGGCTGCTTTGGGTCGATTAGCAGGTCTCAAGAAACAGTTCCTGAAGAAACCTGAATATCACAGTCACTACAAGGTATTCATGAAGGAGATCTTGGCACGCGGTGATGCAGAGATGGTCGGTGATAGTAGTGACAAAGGCTTGTGGTATATTCCTCACCATGGGGTATATCACCCTAAGAAGCCTGGCAAGGTCAGGGTTGTATTCGATTGTAGCGCCAGGTATCTTGGGACAAGCCTCAATGACCATCTCCTGCAAGGCCCTGACTTGATTAATCCTCTCATCGGTGTCCTGTTGAGATTTCGCCAAGGTCCTGTGGCATTCATGTGCGATGTGGAGAAGATGTACCACCAGTTTAAGGTTGCAGATCCACATCAAAACTATCTGCGTTTCTTGTGGTGGGAGGATGGGGATCTCTCCAAGACCCCAGTAGATCATAGGATGAAGGTCCACCTCTTTGGGGCAACCTCATCTCCGGGCTGTGCCAACTTTGGCTTAAAACAGATTGCGGAGGACCACAAGAAACTCGGTGACCGTGCAGCCAACTTCCTCAAGAGGAACTTTTATGTCGATGATGGCCTAAAAAGCATGTCTTCTGAACAGGAAGCAGCTGTGCTAATCAAGGACGCAACTCAAATGTGTGCTAAAGGCAATCTACGTCTGCACAAATTTGTGTGCAATAGCAAGGACGTAACCAGCACCATTCCAAAATCGGAACGTGCCACTGTCACGAATGCAAGTGTTCAGCTAGGTGAACAAACCTCACCAATCGAAAGAGCTCTTGGGCTTCAGTGGTGCGTCAGTTCTGATGAGTTCTGCTTCCGACTTACTCTGAAGGATCAACCCCTCACTCGACGAGGTATTCTAGCTACAGTTGCGTCTGTATATGATCCCCTTGGTCTCATTGCACCAGTTGTCCTTGCTGGCAGAATGATTCTGCAGGAAATGTGCAAACAAAAGATGGATTGGGATCATCCCGTTCCTGACTATCTTCGGACAAGATGGGAAATATGGAGACAGGAGATCCTGAAGCTAGAAACTGCAAAGATTCCTCGCTGCTTCCAGCCCAAAGATTTCGGAGAGGCTGAGGAAGTGGAATTGCACCACTTCTCAGATGCCTCATTATCTGGATATGGACAATGTTCATATGTCAGATTACGAAATCAAAGGGGACAAGTCCACTGCTCTCTTGCCATGGCAAAGGCGAGAGTAGCACCGCTCAAGCAGTCTACCGTCCCCAGACTGGAGCTTCAGGCAGCAACCTTATCTGCCAAGGTTGCAAAAATACTGAATAAGGAGCTAGACTACAGCTCAGTCAAGAATATCTTCTGGACCGACTCCAAGGTTGTTCTGGGTTACCTGTACAACCAGTCTAAGCGCTTCCACATGTTCGTTGCGAACAGAGTGGATTGTATTCTGAGAACCACAAGTTGTAGTCAGTGGAATTATGTTACTAGCGGTGATAATCCAGCTGACTACGCATCACGTGGACTGACAACAGAGGAACTTCTTTCGTCAAACTGGTTAGGAGGACCAGACTTCCTTTGGGAAAGTGAAGTTGCTAAGCAAGATGTCACACTAGAGGTTTCTCCTGACGACGTTGAAGTGAAGTCTTCGACAGTACATACAGTAATGTCAAAGACCAAGATTTCAACCTTTACGTCATTTGAAGATAGGTTGAACCGCTTCGCCATGTTGGACAGCGCTATTAGAGCGGTAGCTGTACTAGTGAGGTGTTGTTACAGGCGCAAGGGACATGACATAGATGATGTTGAGATCAAAAGAGTCGCTGAGAGAAATCTCCTGCATGCTGTCCAGAAAGAAGCCTTCTGTGATGAAAGACAGCAAATCAAATCTGACAAACATGCTGTGTCAAAATCTAGCCGCCTGAGTCAATTATATCCATTTCTTGACAAACAAGACCTCCTACGGGTGGGAGGACGCATGAAGAGGTCTGAAATGGTGTATGGAGTTAAGCACCCTATTATCCTTCCGAAGGGTAGTAGACTTTCCATGCTTGTCGCACTTCACTATCATGCGAAGATTTCTCACCAAGGTAGAAATATGACCATCAACGCAATCAGATCAAGTGGATACTGGATCATCGGTTGCAGAAGCATTGTCTCATCTCTGATCGGCACATGCACCCATTGCATTAGACTAAGAGGCAAGTTGGGTGGACAGAAGATGGCTGACCTTCCATGTGAACGACTTGAGCCATCGCCCCCTTTCACTTATTGCGGTCTGGACTGTTTTGGTCCATTTGTAATCAAAGAAGGGCGCAAAGAGCTCAAGCGCTATGGCCTCATCCTGACATGCATGGCAATGAGAGCCATTCATGTGGAAGTATTGGATGACATGTCATCCGATGCATTCATCAACGGACTGAGATGTTTCATTGCTATTCGAGGAAACGTAAGGCGGATTCAGTGTGACCAGGGCTCCAATTTTGTTGGAGCCAAGCATGAACTGAAACAAGCTCTCCGTGAGATGGATGCGGACGATGTCGCCCGCAATCTTCTGGAGCAGAACTGTGAGTTCAAAATGAATCCTCCTTCCTCTAGCCATATGGGAGGTGTATGGGAGAGACAAATCAGAAATGTGCGCAATGTTCTCAATGGATTATTGGAACAGTGCGGAACGCAGTTGAATGTCTCCTCTCTACGGACATTTCTCTATGAGGCCATGGCTATCGTAAACAGCCGTCCATTGAGTGTGGATAACCTGGAAAGTCCTGATGGTCCTCTTCCGTTGACTCCCAATCATGTTCTGACCATGAAATCCGGTCTTATACTGCCTCCACCTGGAAGCTTTGAAAGGGAGGACATCTATCTCCGCAAAAGATGGCGTCGAGTCCAATACTTGACACAGTTTTTCTGGACACGATGGCAGAAGGAGTACCTGCACACGCTTCAACCAAGAAAAACTTGGACTGAAAAGAAGACCAATGTGCACGTAGACGACATAGTACTCTTGAAAGATGAAGCCATTTGTCGGACAGATTGGAGAGTTGCGAGAGTCATGGAAACAATGTCCAGTGATGATGGTCTAGTCCGGAAGGTGCGACTTCTCATGGCGACCCCAGACTTGGACAAAAAAGGTAAGCCAGTAAATAAGAGGACAACTCTTGAAAGGCCAGTACACAAACTGGTAGTTTTGATCCGCAGCACCGACAAGGCGATTGAAGACTAAGCTTGACTTTAATAGCTGACATTCACTTTTACCCAGACAAATGGCTTTGACTAACCTGGACTTTCATCCTGCCCTGACATTCTAAGAAATATTTTCTCAATTTGGGGAAGACCATTTGTATTTATAAATTTTGCAAGTCGGTCAATTCCTTGTTTTGTTTCAAATAGATAGTTTTGTTGTTTGAAAAATCAGTTAGATGATTTGGGTGGGAGTGTGGCTGCCGCCAGAATTTGTCATTAGTATTTTTAATTTTTGTTCATAGCACCACCTATTTTACATGTGCATCGCCCTTTAAGTAATTTCTCTTTGTTACTTAAGAAAGATTTACAGCGCATGCCTAGCGCGGGTCAATGTCAATTAAAGGCCTACAAACACATTTTTAGTACGCACGAGAAAATAGTTCCATACATTCAAGCATAAGAAATAAGTTATTATCATTAATTATGTACTGAAATGTAAAGTAATGTTCATTGAAATGCGAATAACATTAGTAAATTCTGTCAAAACTAAATCGTTGGTCGTTTTAAGTAAAATTCCAGTTGGACAAATTATTTGATATCCGTGTGCCGATAAGTTCGGTGAACGCGTTGACCCTTGGCTTTTCTGAATTACGACCTGGCCCAAGCAATACGTGTTTTGTGGGGTCTTCAAGAAACGCCAAAGTTTCAAGGTATATTTTGCTGCCCAAGGATGGAAAAGTCCTGCCAACGAGGTATGTTATGGCAGAAATGTATTTAGAACAATTTCATATTACTTACATGATCTATCAGTTTGTAATTTTGATACATTATAAGTGTTTTTTCATGTTGTGATTAGTAGCGTTCAGTGAGCTAGTTTTCCACACACGTGAGATTGTTTACATCTAACGCTAAATTATGGAAAGCCATTTGAATATTTCATGTTTGAGTAATTATTCATGAATAAGAATTCTCTGTAAATCAGTAGCATATAAAACTTGCTTTTATATTCATAGTCTTAACTAGTATGCTCTTAATGCATGTTTATCAAATTTCTCGTAAGAGACTTGTAGCTCATATCATAAATGTTTTATCATGAACCCTTTTTATACTCATTCTGACAAATCATATCTGTATGAACAACTCTCGTTAAGAACATCTATCTGGTTTATCAACTCTTTAAATTGACAAGTAATCTGTATATTTACTTGTGTACATATATTTGTATCTTTCGCACGGTATTTATTATTCTGTGCTATTTTATACTTTTTATGTTCACAGTTTTCACGGCACTGTTCATCGCTGTTACTTTGTTTTGACAATCGTTAAGTCAAATAAAGACATTCGTCACCAGAAAATGAACATCCGTTTCAACGTTGAGTTATTTTGATCCTGCGGCAGCAACAGTAATTACTCCAGATAGGAATATACAAATACATAGTATTTTTCTATCTGCTTTATGGATCAGAAACTTAGATCTAAATAAAGAAAATTGGGGGAGAAAATGTCGTGAGCCAACATTACAAAAAGATGTCCAGAATTGGCTATAGATTACCCCCACGCCGGTACGACATCGCTGGCGTACCGTCTGTATATGGGGAATGTCAACAAATGTCAGTTTTATTAAAGAAATTACCCATATCAGACGGTTATTTCTGTCTATACAAGGCAAAGCAAAGACACCAAATTACTAAGTTATAACTAGACCGAATTTTCCGCCTCTTTCGTTCGTTAGCTTCTTATTGGGGTAGGGTCGGCTCTCTCTTTAGAGACGGAAACCGTTCATACGCATTCCCTTGCTAACGCCACGGCCATTTCAGGCCATATTTTTATGCCCCGAAAATCCCCCCAAATGTCATTTTACCTCGTGCATGTACTATTGTAAATTAGGCCTAGACCCTCTAGGCTATAATAAATCGGTTCCACTTACCAACTAGACTGAAATCCCGGGGGGGGGGGGTACTCAGATTATAGTCGGACGGGGGTGTGCGGCTGAGACCTCCGAACCCATACCCACATCCAAGGGTCCTTTTGCTGAAATAGGTACCCATGTCTAAGGATTTTTTGTCAAAAATGGACCCATGTCTAAGGATTTCAAACTTCAAATATTACATTTTTTAAGCTGTAATAATAATACACTCCAGCAAAGCATATGGAGAGTCAACGCTAATGCATATTGACCTATAACACTGCACTACGCGTTAATAGGCAGCATTTAAATACATGAATAGTCAATACACTTATAACACAGAGATGCACACAATCATGCCGATGCGGCTGATCGGCAAGTTCGACAGTGGACTCACAATTTGATTTTTTAAATTATTCTTTCTAACATCGGAAAGTTAAAAAATGTATATTACTGCTATTTAGATCTTATTGATTGTTACTAAAGTATCGATTTTCAGTGAAATTGGTTGAGTTTTACACAGTGGTGTTTGAAATGTTGAGAATCAATACTAATAGCACAGCTTTTAATACACAGCCAGGATAGTAATACACCTATGTGTGTAATAATACAATGGCCAATAATTTTGCAGTTTCTCGATAAAGTTCTTTATAAGTAAACTGTACCATACTACATGTAGTTTACAAGTAGTTTACACACATGAAGATGAAAACACCATGCAACATAATAATACTGTGCTAGCACCTCTAGCATCTGTTTTAATTGAAGGACTTTTCCTGTTAACGTACCCGTACACGAGCTCTCAAGCATTGGCTATATAGCTCCCTGCTTGAGCCCCGCTGCTGCCCGGCTGCTCGGCAGAGGGTACGCAGGGTATAGCTGCCGATCTTTCAGCGTGCGAAGCGCTACAAGTTTCCGGGAGTACAACCCCTATACGGGCGGATACCATACCTAGCGCGCATTGCGGCCGTACGAGTACCCGGTATAGAGCCCATGGGGTCCTGATATATGTGGTACCCCGGGATCTAGTTGAGTTTACAAGCTATGTACGTACACCCACTGACTTAGAGGTCAGTGCGTACACCTCGTACACTGGAAATGCAATCACCGAAGGGTCCATTTATTTAGAGATGGGAGAGATTTAGGCATTTTCAATGTAGGAGAAAATCCCTAAATCCCGGAGAAAATGAGGGAGAAAAGAGGGGAGAGGAATAAATGAGGATTTTTTTAATGAAAAGGGGACCCATGTCTAAGGATCTTTCCTGAAAAAGTCACCCTTCTGAGCGGCACATCCCCGTATACCCAATATACGTGAGTACCCCCCCCCCCCGGAGTGAAATAATCTGTTTAATTGTCCCTTTTTAGGAAATTATGGGTCAAAATCGGAATCCATGGTGAAAAGTCAAGAGCCTTCTAGCAGATTCTCTGACGTTTCATTAGATTATTAAAGAAAGAAGACTATTCGTTGGACCGTTCTAGACTCTTAATCCTTGTTTGAATTAAGTTCCCCTTCCTCTGCGCGTAGCGCGGAAGCTCTGACGTTTCATTAGATTATTAAAGGTTAAAGATGATTCGATGTACTATTCTCGACTCTTTATACTAAATGTTTGAATCAACTTCCCCTTCCTCCGCGCATAGCGCGGAAGCTTTACCGTTTCATTAAATTATTAGAGAAGGAAGACGATTCGTTGTATCGTGTCCTTGTCTGAATTCGGTTTTTCCCTTCTCGCGCAAAGCGCGTAAGCTTTCACGTTTCATTAAATTATTAGAAAAAGAAGACGATTCGTTGAATCGTGTACTTTGACGTTACATTTAAGTATAACTCTTAATCCTAGTCTGAATTCAGTTGCCCCCCCCCCCTCCCGAGCAAAGCGCGGAAGCTTTGCCGTTTCACTAAATTATTAGAGAAAGAAGACTATTCGTTGTACTGTTCTATATTTTAATCCTTGTCTGAATTTAGTTTCCCCACATGATGTACGTATGGAACGTTCGTTCGCAAATCTTTGCATGTACAACCCGAGTGGTGGGTAGCATGTTATTTCCCGGCAGTGCTTGTCCCAATAGCTTCTGGAAAGGATTTGTTCACTACTGTTAGTGATAACGGCCACTAATTAGGCCCATTAGTGACTATACAAAATATATGCTCTTCCTGGCTATTTGGGAATGTGTCATTTTGCAACAGAAATGGAGAAACGCGAATTTTGTTGTAAATCATGTGATATCACGAACATTTATAAATCACTTGTATGAAATTGAAAATAAGTCATGATTGGATTTTATTTAGGGGGCCCCTAGCCCCCCCCCCATCAGTACACCAGTGACATAGGCCTACATCAGCTTTTCAATGAAACTAAAATAAGTTGTGAGATAATAATCTTTCTCAAAAAATGAAAAATGTTTTAGGAAATATCAGGAAATAAAATGCCGAGTGAAAAGATACAAAGATACAAAGATACAATGACGTGAATTTTAAGAAGGGTTAACGGAAACAACACAACAACTAGTGAACTATCTTATAAGTCATACTAATGTCCGAAAATCTTCCTCCCTGTCTCCGATCTCATCACGAATTCGTCACAGAGTTCGTCTATGTTTACACTGTCCAGGATTGTCTGATGTGCATTGCAGATTGCTACTTTTGCGCTTAACATTTAGCTCGTTGTTTTTTAACGCTGCGTCTTTGCATTTGGCGCACTGCATTTCTATGATGCTGTTGATTGAACAAATTGAATAAATTCATCAATTTCTGATGAAGCCGTATGAGTGAATATTCAATTAATTCTTGTCTCATATACGGTTGTCTCAGTTAATTTTTGTATGTATTATGGAAATGAGAAAGCAAAATGTGTATATTGATGGTCATCTTGCGAGTAATCGACACCCATGCCCCTAAAGTAAAACGTTCACTCCTTATCTATTGCTCTGCGTACAATTTCTTTGGATCCGGGTATCGGCTGATTCGGCTCCGTTTAAAGTCAACAGAGCTGATTGGAACGCAAATACTTGCTTTAATTACAAGACATGCTTTTTTAATAGACTCCTCAACTATGTTTTTTTTACCACTGTGCCAATCTTAGATGATTTATTTGACAAATTGTATAATTTTGTCGTATCTTTTGTCTAATATTATGTTATCGAATTTGTATGTATTGCATATTCATTTGAACTTGTTATATTATGTGGAAAATGAAAGAAACCTTGAAGCCTTAAAACTCAATCAACTGAAGTCACTATCTATGTGTACATTGCCCATTATGTACGAAGATTAGGTTAGTATTCGAAGGGTATCTAGGCACAGGAATGGTTACCATGCTCTCTCTCTCTCTTTCTCTCTCTCTCTATCACTCTCCCCCTCTCTCTCTCTCCCCCTTTAATATATTCTCTTTTCTTTTTCACTGAGCATCAAGGTGCCTTTATTTACATTTCACATAATTCTATTTAAGTAGTCTTTAAACGGCGTCTCACCAATCAAGAAAGTAAAGAAAAAACACATTTTCAATCGTCCAACTTATTATAACAAACGTCAAACTGCAGTGGGGCTGTTAAAATGTCTTTGGGCAAACTTATCAGAAACGGTTTTTCAATTCATGTGACAGCGACCCTGTTTAAATTGGGGGAGTTTGAAGAGTTTCAAGCTCATGTCAAGCGTGGCAACATGATGAACAAATATCAACTACACGACAAAGCCGCATCCAGGATGGGAAAGAGCCTAAGGAGGAGACTATCAACTAGTTATATGACAAAATACTTTGTAAAATTGTCCTTCAAATCTACCCCTGATCACATTTTTAAAACAACTTCCAACATCCGAGTTCAGAAAACCCGCAATCAACAATTTAGTTGATGAGTATTTCTAATAATTTACGATTACCAACAACGTACTTTTAAAAACCTCAGGAGGTGGAAAAAAAAACACGATCGCATGCCAACTACTTTCGAAAATCAACCTAAGGCACTTTCAATATATTACCTTATGCGTCCCCTATTGTGATGTCATAATTAGCATCCTCATCATCACCATTAACATGATCATTATTATTATCATCACCATCATCATCATCATCACATCGTCATCATCGTCGTCACCATCACCATCACCATTATTGGCATCATCATAATTATCATCATCATCATCATAATTAGCATCATCACCATCACCATCAAAATTATCATCATCATCCTCATCACCATCATCGTCACCATCATCATTATCATCATCATCATCATCACCATCACCATCATCGTCACCATCACCATCATCACCATCATCATCATTATCATCATCATCATCATCACCATCATAATTAGCATCATCACCATCACCATCAAAATTAGCATCATCAAGTATTATAATCCGAAGTAGTATCGTCATTATCACCATTATCATGATCATAGCAATTACCGTCATTATCATCATTATCATCACCACCACCACCCCCACCACCACCACCACCATCATCACCATCATCATCATCGTAATCTTTCTCATACCCTCTCTTTCCAAATATTACAATCCTCTTCCTCCACCCTTATTTCATGCCCCCCCCCCCATCCCCCCTCTATCTCGATCGCTAATTGCTTGCCGTTTCTGTAGTATAAATCAAACACACTGTATTAAAAAAGACAAGCGTTATAAATATGCGTATGAAACTGTATAGTATTACCAAGCACACCTTTTATTTTTGGACAGTATATTATCGCAGCAGGAGAATTTATCACAAATAGTGTACAAAAGAAAAGGGTGGAAGGAGAGAATTTGTAATTTCACTCATATCTGATTTGATTCGATGTCAAATTTGTATCGGTCAGGTAATGCCTTTCTAACACAAACTTTTCTTGAATAGCCACGTGTGATGGGCATGAAATAGTTAATTGCCATTCTAAATCTTGTTCAGATATATTATGATGCGGCAAAACCTTTTTTCTTTGCTGATGTCGAGTCTAATATGTTTCGCATTTCTGTTTCTTATAACACAGAGCTCAGTGAAGACGTGCAGGATCTGGTTTGTATGCAGTTGCCATTTATTTACACATTAAAAAAAGGCGGTCTATACGGCGTCATATCTGTGGCATAATTTATTTGTCGTGCAAAACCTTCTTCAGGCAAAGATGAAGATGAGAAAACAAATGAAAAGTTCAATTTTAAAAATGTATATGTTTTATTCCCCCCATCATTTTATTTGTATTTTTGCATAGATCTACTCGGTTCCATTCACTAGATCAAAACTTCAAAAAAGGTGCATGTTAATTTCAGAGAGTAAAATAAGCCAAGCCAACCAATGAAGCTATGGCTTTCAAATATCTATTTCAGGTTTATTTCCAAGCATGTTACATTCACGTATTCATGGCTTTCCTTTGGAACTGACCAATCAGAAAGCAGGATGAGTAATGACACATCTGACCTTAGATTTTCACTGAATTCAAGCTGATTTGCTGCAATAAGAACTTTACGAATGGTAAATCAAAAACAAACAAAAACACAGGGCATCATTGCACAAACCCATCTTCCATACAAGTTCAGCAACATCCCATCAAAATATGAAAGCGTTTCAATGAGAGGCTGACGAATTTGTACTTAAGATGGTTTTGTGAAACGATGCCTAGATTCCTAACAAGTTTTACATTTATAATCATTATTTTCATGCAACGGAATTCTTGACAGAGCAATAGAGAAATAGATTGAAGTATATTCTGGTAATGTAGTAGAAGTAGGAAACTTTGTTATCCATCAAATATTGGATATTGGAAATCATTGTGAATATCTGTGTTTAACATTATGTAAATTAATAAAGTTCTGTATATGTATGTAAATAGCTCTTTTTGTGAAAATACATAGATGAGCACCATGTAATAAGTAGTTCTTTGTACATCTGTTGTAAAGTGTGAATAAAAAGCCTATTTGAAAAAAGTAACAAACCCAACATCCTTTGTGTGGTAATTTTCTACTTGAAGCCATTACACTCAACTCATCCAGTAGTATCTTTTGACATTCAGATTACACTTATATGCAGGGTTCCAACGGTCATGGAGAAACTCATAAAAAATTCATAAAAAATAACTTTTTTTGGAAAGTCATAGAAAAAGGAAAAACAATGTCCCAAAGTCGTGGAATGTCATGGAAATTGATCGTGGGTGTGGGCCTTCCGGTTAGAACTTACAAATTTGTATGCCGCTTGGATGCCGCAATGAACCCACATCGAAATGGTACTTATCTGGATATCAAAAAAGGCAAGATGGGTCATAGAAAGTTATTAGGTGATACGTAACGAAGTCTACGTATCACCTATTGATTTCGTCAAGATTTTTATTAGGTGATACGTAACGAAGTCTACGTATCACCTATTGATTTCGTCAAGATTTTTCTTATTATTCTTCTTCCTATTATTCTTCCTCGATTTTGTTCGCAGGATATCTCAAGACTGAATAAAGCCATTGTCATGAAACTTTCAATGATGATAGATCTTAGTCTAACTTAGAACTGCGTGACTTTTCAAAGACTCAAAGTTATCGTGACGTCATCCAGGCGCCATTTTGTGAAAATCAACTAGTGATCATATCTTCATAACGGAAAGTTATTTTTCATTCATATTTATCATGAATAAGATCAATATCCGTCGGGTCAATTTGAGGTCAATAAATGCGCGCAAAAATGCGCGTACGCGTAGGCGCGCGCGTTAATGCGCGCGTAAAATTTTAAATTGCTCAAAATCGTCTTAAATTTTTTTTGCATACGTTTCAGGCCATTATAAGCATTTCATAAAAAATCACGCAAAACACGCATTTTTGGACGTTTTCGTTCGTCACGGCCGAACGAAAAATAATTTCTCCGCAAAAGCTTTTGACCGAATATTCCTCATATTTTTCCGGAAAATTTGATACCATGTTTAGCTCTCTATCACTATTAAAAACGGAATGAGCGTCCGTTCAAGATAACCGTCCGTACGCGCGATTTTTGTAATACATTGCATATATGGGCAAAAACATGCCTATAAAAAGTCCATTGGGATGAATAGGGATTGCCAATTTTTTTCTTCATATTTAGATAGAGTATGAGTCGGAGGTATGATTTCATATCTCATTTGGCCATTAAGTACATCTTAACGTCATCATAATGGCCTTGGAAGTCAAAAATACAAAATTGCATATTATGACGTCATTGTATTTGTGGAAAATGTAGTGTATTTCTCTCAATATTCATCGATTCTCTTTGAAATGTCGAGATGTTGTAGATAAGGCAATTCTCTACAAGATCACTTTTCACTAAGTTTCATTTTAATGAGGTCATCATAGTACAAAATTCAATTAAAGGCCACATGTCAGAATTTTCGTCATTTGCGTGTTATGTCTATGGAAGGTGAATTTCGTTCACATCATGAATCTACATGACATTCATCTATGAGCACTATCTATCTTATGTGTCCTCTGTTTTCTCCCAAATTGGGGTATGTTATAGCTGAGACCATGGGCTATAAAAACGGTGTACTTTGTTTTTTAATCAGATGTTGGGATCATGTCGGAATTTTCAATCGAAAGTTGAAATTGCAAATTTTGAGGGAATCATTAAGTGATACGTATCATTAGGTGATACGTAACGAAGTCTACGTATCACCTATTGATTTCGTCAAGATTTTTAGGTGATACGTAACGAAGTCAACGTATCACCTATTGATTTCGTCAAGATTTTTATTATTTATTTATTATTATTCTTCCTCGAATTTGTTCGCAGGATATCTCAAGACTGAATAAAGCCATTGTTATGAATCTTTCAATGATGATAGATCTTAGTCTAACTTAGAACTGTGTGACTTTTCAAAGACTCAAAATCATCGTGACGTCATCCAGGCGCCATTTTGTGAAAATCAACTTATGATCATATCTTCATAACGGAAAGTAATTTTTCATTCATATTTATCATGATTAAGATTAATATCCGTCCGGTCAATTTTAGGTAAATAAACGTGCGCAAACGCGCGCGTACGCGTTCGTGCGCGCGTTAATGCGCGCGCAAAAATTTAAAATGCTCAAAATCGTTTTAGATTTTTTTTGCATACGTTTCAGGCCATTATAAGCATTTCGCAAAAAAATCGCGCACACGCACATACGTGCGCGTTTCCGCGCGTACTGGCATTTTGCAACATAGAATCGCCGAATTTTCTCTATCATCATATTTGGCACAATTTTCCAAGCATTTTGATAACTTTTTCACCTTTAAATAACGCAATGAGCGTCCGTCAAAGTTGGCAGCACGCGCGGATCTGCGTTATCTTTATCCACAATACATGGGCAAAAACATGCCTATACAAAATTCATTGTAACTCTTCAGAATAGATAGAAACTCCCAATATTTTTTCATATGTGGATAGATTTTGAAAAGGAAATATGATTTCATGTCTCATTTTACCATCAATTAACTCATGATGTCATCATAATGGCCTCCGAACTCAAAATTTAAATTTGCATATTATGACGTTTGCATATTTTTGAAAAATTGATTGTATCTCTGTAAATATTGATTAATTTTCTTTCAAATTTCGATATGTTCTAGCTGAAACAATTCTCTACAAATATAGTGTCCACAATTTTTCATTTTGACAAAGGCATCATGGCGTATTTTTGCAATTAAAGGAGGCATGTCAATTTTTCACATTTTGCGTGTATTCTCTATGGGACATGACTTTTTCTCAAAACTGGATTCTACTTTCCTGTCTTTCACGAGCAAAATCTCCGTTGTCTTAGCTTAGTTTTTGCTGAGCTTCGAATATGTTGTAGCTGAGACAATAATCTATCACACGTGTGCCTTTCATTTTTCGATCAGATGCCGGGATTATGCTCATATTTCACTTGCAAAGTAGGATTTGAGAATTCCATTTCCCGTTTACGTGTAATCGCTATGGGAAATGTTTTGGTATATCGGTAACGCACTTGACTTCCATCCTCGAGATCCATGGTTCGAGTCCGAGTGTCTCCAACAATATTTGTCTTCATTTTATTTTTTGACCTTTCACTGTACCATCTCCTTTGAGTATTAAAACACATAGAATCGCAAATAATGTAATAAATAACCCTATTTTCTTTATTATTACCCTATTTTCTCTTAATCCATTACTTTTTGCTTTTAATCCCTATGGGAGATGACTTTTTCTCAAATCTGGAGTCTACATTCCTGTGTTTTGAGCAATATCGCCGATATTTCTGCTTGGATTTTGTTGATTTTTGAGTATGTTGTAGCTGAGACAAGTTTCCACGAGATTTATGTAGACTATCTAACATTATCATGACGTTATCATAGTCAAAAATTCAATCATAGGTGACATGTCAATTATCATATAAAACAATCCTCAATCGGATACCTGAAGGGGGCGCTATACCACTTTCAATCATGGTCATCTGGAAGGCATTGTTCTCAATTGCATCTCTCTCTGTCCTCTCTCTTGCTCTTTTACTTCTCCTCTCATGTTCTGCCCCTCTCCTTTTTTGGTCTGTCTCTGCATCTATCTATCTCTCTTCTCTTTCACCCTCTCCCTCTCTCTCTCTCTCTCTTGCCTTGCGTCCCTCTTATTCTCTTGGTCTGTCTCCCTCTGCCCTACAGTTGAAACTTGACTCATGGATAGACCATAATGGGAGTAGTAAACGAAATATGAAATCGTAAAAATGCGTTCTTTATTATGTTACACATGAGCATAAGTATCACCTAATTCGTCAAAGTGACGAATTAAAGTCTAGTTCTTATTATTATTCTTCTTCCTATTATTCTTCCTCGATTTTGTTCGCAGGATATCTCAAGACTGAATAAAGCCATTGTCATGAAACTTTCAATGATGATAGATCTTAGTCTAACTTAGAACTGCGTGACTTTTCAAAGACTCAAAGTTATCGTGACGTCATCCAGGCGCCATTTTGTGAAAATCAACTAGTGATCATATCTTCATAACGGAAAGTTATTTTTCATTCATATTTATCATGAATAAGATCAATATCCGTCGGGTCAATTTGAGGTCAATAAATGCGCGCAAAAATGCGCGTACGCGTAGGCGCGCGCGTTAATGCGCGCGTAAAATTTTAAATTGCTCAAAATCGTCTTAAATTTTTTTTGCATACGTTTCAGGCCATTATAAGCATTTCATAAAAAATCACGCAAAACACGCATTTTTGGACGTTTTCGTTCGTCACGGCCGAACGAAAAATAATTTCTCCGCAAAAGCTTTTGACCGAATATTCCTCATATTTTTCCGGAAAATTTGATACCATGTTTAGCTCTCTATCACTATTAAAAACGGAATGAGCGTCCGTTCAAGATAACCGTCCGTACGCGCGATTTTTGTAATACATTGCATATATGGGCAAAAACATGCCTATAAAAAGTCCATTGGGATGAATAGGGATTGCCAATTTTTTTCTTCATATTTAGATAGAGTATGAGTCGGAGGTATGATTTCATATCTCATTTGGCCATTAAGTACATCTTAACGTCATCATAATGGCCTTGGAAGTCAAAAATACAAAATTGCATATTATGACGTCATTGTATTTGTGGAAAATGTAGTGTATTTCTCTCAATATTCATCGATTCTCTTTGAAATGTCGAGATGTTGTAGATAAGGCAATTCTCTACAAGATCACTTTTCACTAAGTTTCATTTTAATGAGGTCATCATAGTACAAAATTCAATTAAAGGCCACATGTCAGAATTTTCGTCATTTGCGTGTTATGTCTATGGAAGGTGAATTTCGTTCACATCATGAATCTACATGACATTCATCTATGAGCACTATCTATCTTATGTGTCCTCTGTTTTCTCCCAAATTGGGGTATGTTATAGCTGAGACCATGGGCTATAAAAACGGTGTACTTTGTTTTTTAATCAGATGTTGGGATCATGTCGGAATTTTCAATCGAAAGTTGAAATTGCAAATTTTGAGGGAATCATTAAGTGATACGTATCATTAGGTGATACGTAACGAAGTCTACGTATCACCTATTGATTTCGTCAAGATTTTTCTTATTATTCTTCTTCCTATTATTCTTCCTCGATTTTGTTCGCAGGATATCTCAAGACTGAATAAAGCCATTGTCATGAAACTTTCAATGATGATAGATCTTAGTCTAACTTAGAACTGCGTGACTTTTCAAAGACTCAAAGTTATCGTGACGTCATCCAGGCGCCATTTTGTGAAAATCAACTAGTGATCATATCTTCATAACGGAAAGTTATTTTTCATTCATATTTATCATGAATAAGATCAATATCCGTCGGGTCAATTTGAGGTCAATAAATGCGCGCAAAAATGCGCGTACGCGTAGGCGCGCGCGTTAATGCGCGCGTAAAATTTTAAATTGCTCAAAATCGTCTTAAATTTTTTTTGCATACGTTTCAGGCCATTATAAGCATTTCATAAAAAATCACGCAAAACACGCATTTTTGGACGTTTTCGTTCGTCACGGCCGAACGAAAAATAATTTCTCCGCAAAAGCTTTTGACCGAATATTCCTCATATTTTTCCGGAAAATTTGATACCATGTTTAGCTCTCTATCACTATTAAAAACGGAATGAGCGTCCGTTCAAGATAACCGTCCGTACGCGCGATTTTTGTAATACATTGCATATATGGGCAAAAACATGCCTATAAAAAGTCCATTGGGATGAATAGGGATTGCCAATTTTTTTCTTCATATTTAGATAGAGTATGAGTCGGAGGTATGATTTCATATCTCATTTGGCCATTAAGTACATCTTAACGTCATCATAATGGCCTTGGAAGTCAAAAATACAAAATTGCATATTATGACGTCATTGTATTTGTGGAAAATGTAGTGTATTTCTCTCAATATTCATCGATTCTCTTTGAAATGTCGAGATGTTGTAGATAAGGCAATTCTCTACAAGATCACTTTTCACTAAGTTTCATTTTAATGAGGTCATCATAGTACAAAATTCAATTAAAGGCCACATGTCAGAATTTTCGTCATTTGCGTGTTATGTCTATGGAAGGTGAATTTCGTTCACATCATGAATCTACATGACATTCATCTATGAGCACTATCTATCTTATGTGTCCTCTGTTTTCTCCCAAATTGGGGTATGTTATAGCTGAGACCATGGGCTATAAAAACGGTGTACTTTGTTTTTTAATCAGATGTTGGGATCATGTCGGAATTTTCAATCGAAAGTTGAAATTGCAAATTTTGAGGGAATCATTAAGTGATACGTATCATTAGGTGATACGTAACGAAGTCTACGTATCACCTATTGATTTCGTCAAGATTTTTCTTATTATTCTTCTTCCTATTATTCTTCCTCGATTTTGTTCGCAGGATATCTCAAGACTGAATAAAGCCATTGTCATGAAACTTTCAATGATGATAGATCTTAGTCTAACTTAGAACTGCGTGACTTTTCAAAGACTCAAAGTTATCGTGACGTCATCCAGGCGCCATTTTGTGAAAATCAACTAGTGATCATATCTTCATAACGGAAAGTTATTTTTCATTCATATTTATCATGAATAAGATCAATATCCGTCGGGTCAATTTGAGGTCAATAAATGCGCGCAAAAATGCGCGTACGCGTAGGCGCGCGCGTTAATGCGCGCGTAAAATTTTAAATTGCTCAAAATCGTCTTAAATTTTTTTTGCATACGTTTCAGGCCATTATAAGCATTTCATAAAAAATCACGCAAAACACGCATTTTTGGACGTTTTCGTTCGTCACGGCCGAACGAAAAATAATTTCTCCGCAAAAGCTTTTGACCGAATATTCCTCATATTTTTCCGGAAAATTTGATACCATGTTTAGCTCTCTATCACTATTAAAAACGGAATGAGCGTCCGTTCAAGATAACCGTCCGTACGCGCGATTTTTGTAATACATTGCATATATGGGCAAAAACATGCCTATAAAAAGTCCATTGGGATGAATAGGGATTGCCAATTTTTTTCTTCATATTTAGATAGAGTATGAGTCGGAGGTATGATTTCATATCTCATTTGGCCATTAAGTACATTTTGACGGCATCATAATGGCCTTGGAAGTCAAAAATACAAAATTGCATATTATGACGTCATTGTATTTATGGAAAATGTAGTGTATTTCTCTCAATATTCATCGATTCTCTTTGAAATGTCGATATGTTGTAGATAAGGCAATTCTCTACAAGATCACTTTTCACTAAGTTTCATTTTAATGAGGTCATCATAGTACAAAATTCAATTAAAGGCCACATGTCAGAATTTTCGTCATTTGCGTGTTATGTCTATGGAAGGTGAATTTCGTTCACATCATGAATCTACATGGCATTCATCTATGAGCACTATCTATCTTATGTGTGCTCTGTTTTCTCCCAAATTGGGGTATGTTATAGCTGAGACCATGGGCTATAAAAACGGTGTACTTTGTTTTTCGATCAGATGTTGGGATCATATCGAAATTTTCAATCGAAAGTTGAAATTGCAAATTTTGAAGGAATCATTAGGTGATGCGTACAAAGTATACGTATCATTAGGTGATACGTAACGAAGTCAACGTATCACCTTTTGATTTCGTCAAGATTTTTATTTTTTTTTTTTTTTATTTATTATTCTTCCTCGAATTTGTTCGCAGGATATCTCAAGACTCAATAAAGCCATTGTTATGAATCTTTCACTGATGATAGATCTTAGTCTAACTTAGAACTGCGTGACTTTTCAAAGACTCAAAGTCATCGTGACGTCATCCAGGCGCCATTTTGTAAAAATCAACTTATGATCATATCTTCATAACGGAAAGTAATTTTACATTCATATTTATCAAGATTAAGATCAATATCCGTCGGATCAATATGAGGTCAATAAATGCGCGCAAAAATGCGCGTACGCGTAGGCGCGCGCGTCAATGCGCGCGTAAAATTTTAAATTGCTCAAAATCGTCTTAAATTTTTTTTGCATACGTTTCAGGCCATTTTAAGCATTTCATAAAAAATCACGCAAAACACGCATTTTTGCACGTTTTCGTTCGTCACGGCCGAACGAAAAATAATTTCTCCGCAAAAGCTCTTGACCGAATATTCCTCATATTTTTCCGGAAAATTTGATACCATGTTTAGCTCTTTATCACTATTAAAAACGGAATGAGCGTCCGTTCAAGATAACCGTCCGTACGCGCGATTTTTGTAATACATTGCATATATGGGCAAAAACATGCCTATGAAAAGTCCATTGGGATGAATAGGGATTGCCAATTTTTTTTTCATATTTAGATAGAGTATGAGTCGGAGGTATGATTTCATATCTCATTTGGCCATTAAGTACATTTTGACGGCATCATAATGGCCTTGGAAGTCAAAAATACAAAATTGCATATTATGACGTCATTGTATTTATGGAAAATGTAGTGTATTTCTCTCAATATTCATCGATTCTCTTTGAAATGTCGATATGTTGTAGATAAGGCAATTCTCTACAAGATCACTTTTCACTAAGTTTCATTTTAATGAGGTCATCATAGTACAAAATTCAATTAAAGGCCACATGTCAGAATTTTCGTCATTTGCGTGTTATGTCTATGGAAGGTGAATTTCGTTCACATCATGAATCTACATGGCATTCATCTATGAGCACTATCTATCTTATGTGTGCTCTGTTTTCTCCCAAATTGGGGTATGTTATAGCTGAGACCATGGGCTATAAAAACGGTGTACTTTGTTTTTCGATCAGATGTTGGGATCATATCGAAATTTTCAATCGAAAGTTGAAATTGCAAATTTTGAAGGAATCATTAGGTGATGCGTACAAAGTATACGTATCATTAGGTGATACGTAACGAAGTCAACGTATCACCTTTTGATTTCGTCAAGATTTTTATTTATTTTTTTTTTTATTTATTATTCTTCCTCGAATTTGTTCGCAGGATATCTCAAGACTCAATAAAGCCATTGTTATGAATCTTTCACTGATGATAGATCTTAGTCTAACTTAGAACTGCGTGACTTTTCAAAGACTCAAAGTCATCGTGACGTCATCCAGGCGCCATTTTGTAAAAATCAACTTATGATCATATCTTCATAACGGAAAGTAATTTTACATTCATATTTATCAAGATTAAGATCAATATCCGTCGGATCAATATGAGGTCAATAAATGCGCGCAAAAATGCGCGTACGCGTAGGCGCGCGCGTCAATGCGCGCGTAAAATTTTAAATTGCTCAAAATCGTCTTAAATTTTTTTTGCATACGTTTCAGGCCATTTTAAGCATTTCATAAAAAATCACGCAAAACACGCATTTTTGCACGTTTTCGTTCGTCACGGCCGAACGAAAAATAATTTCTCCGCAAAAGCTCTTGACCGAATATTCCTCATATTTTTCCGGAAAATTTGATACCATGTTTAGCTCTTTATCACTATTAAAAACGGAATGAGCGTCCGTTCAAGATAACCGTCCGTACGCGCGATTTTTGTAATACATTGCATATATGGGCAAAAACATGCCTATAAAAAGTCCATTGGGATGAATAGGGATTGCCAATTTTTTTCTTCATATTTAGATAGAGTATGAGTCGGAGGTATGATTTCATATCTCATTTGGCCATTAAGTACATCTTAACGTCATCATAATGGCCTTGGAAGTCAAAAATACAAAATTGCATATTATGACGTCATTGTATTTGTGGAAAATGTAGTGTATTTCTCTCAATATTCATCGATTCTCTTTGAAATGTCGATATGTTGTAGATAAGGCAATTCTCTACAAGATCACTTTTCACTAAGTTTCATTTTAATGAGGTCATCATAGTACAAAATTCAATTAAAGGCCACATGTCAGAATTTTCGTCATTTGCGTGTTATGTCTATGGAAGGTGAATTTCGTTCACATCATGAATCTACATGACATTCATCTATGAGCACTATCTATCTTATGTGTCCTCTGTTTTCTCCCAAATTGGGGTATGTTATAGCTGAGACCATGGGCTATAAAAACGGTGTACTTTGTTTTTTAATCAGATGTTGGGATCATGTCGGAATTTTCAATCGAAAGTTGAAATTGCAAATTTTGAGGGAATCATTAAGTGATACGTATCATTAGGTGATACGTAACGAAGTCTACGTATCACCTATTGATTTCGTCAAGATTTTTCTTATTCTTCTTCTTCCTATTATTCTTCCTCGATTTTGTTCGCAGGATATCTCAAGACTGAATAAAGCCATTGTCATGAAACTTTCAATGATGATAGATCTTAGTCTAACTTAGAACTGCGTGACTTTTCAAAGACTCAAAGTTATCGTGACGTCATCCAGGCGCCATTTTGTGAAAATCAACTAGTGATCATATCTTCATAACGGAAAGTTATTTTTCATTCATATTTATCATGAATAAGATCAATATCCGTCGGGTCAATTTGAGGTCAATAAATGCGCGCAAAAATGCGCGTACGCGTAGGCGCGCGCGTTAATGCGCGCGTAAAATTTTAAATTGCTCAAAATCGTCTTAAATTTTTTTTGCATACGTTTCAGGCCATTATAAGCATTTCATAAAAAATCACGCAAAACACGCATTTTTGGACGTTTTCGTTCGTCACGGCCGAACGAAAAATAATTTCTCCGCAAAAGCTTTTGACCGAATATTCCTCATATTTTTCCGGAAAATTTGATACCATGTTTAGCTCTCTATCACTATTAAAAACGGAATGAGCGTCCGTTCAAGATAACCGTCCGTACGCGCGATTTTTGTAATACATTGCATATATGGGCAAAAACATGCCTATAAAAAGTCCATTGGGATGAATAGGGATTGCCAATTTTTTTCTTCATATTTAGATAGAGTATGAGTCGGAGGTATGATTTCATATCTCATTTGGCCATTAAGTACATTTTGACGGCATCATAATGGCCTTGGAAGTCAAAAATACAAAATTGCATATTATGACGTCATTGTATTTATGGAAAATGTAGTGTATTTCTCTCAATATTCATCGATTCTCTTTGAAATGTCGATATGTTGTAGATAAGGCAATTCTCTACAAGATCACTTTTCACTAAGTTTCATTTTAATGAGGTCATCATAGTACAAAATTCAATTAAAGGCCACATGTCAGAATTTTCGTCATTTGCGTGTTATGTCTATGGAAGGTGAATTTCGTTCACATCATGAATCTACATGGCATTCATCTATGAGCACTATCTATCTTATGTGTGCTCTGTTTTCTCCCAAATTGGGGTATGTTATAGCTGAGACCATGGGCTATAAAAACGGTGTACTTTGTTTTTCGATCAGATGTTGGGATCATATCGAAATTTTCAATCGAAAGTTGAAATTGCAAATTTTGAAGGAATCATTAGGTGATGCGTACAAAGTATACGTATCATTAGGTGATACGTAACGAAGTCAACGTATCACCTTTTGATTTCGTCAAGATTTTTATTTTTTATTTTTTTTATTTATTATTCTTCCTCGAATTTGTTCGCAGGATATCTCAAGACTCAATAAAGCCATTGTTATGAATCTTTCACTGATGATAGATCTTAGTCTAACTTAGAACTGCGTGACTTTTCAAAGACTCAAAGTCATCGTGACGTCATCCAGGCGCCATTTTGTAAAAATCAACTTATGATCATATCTTCATAACGGAAAGTAATTTTACATTCATATTTATCAAGATTAAGATCAATATCCGTCGGATCAATATGAGGTCAATAAATGCGCGCAAAAATGCGCGTACGCGTAGGCGCGCGCGTCAATGCGCGCGTAAAATTTTAAATTGCTCAAAATCGTCTTAAATTTTTTTTGCATACGTTTCAGGCCATTTTAAGCATTTCATAAAAAATCACGCAAAACACGCATTTTTGCACGTTTTCGTTCGTCACGGCCGAACGAAAAATAATTTCTCCGCAAAAGCTCTTGACCGAATATTCCTCATATTTTTCCGGAAAATTTGATACCATGTTTAGCTCTTTATCACTATTAAAAACGGAATGAGCGTCCGTTCAAGATAACCGTCCGTACGCGCGATTTTTGTAATACATTGCATATATGGGCAAAAACATGCCTATGAAAAGTCCATTGGGATGAATAGGGATTGCCAATTTTTTTTTCATATTTAGATAGAGTATGAGTCGGAGGTATGATTTCATATCTCATTTGGCCATTAAGTACATTTTGACGGCATCATAATGGCCTTGGAAGTCAAAAATACAAAATTGCATATTATGACGTCATTGTATTTATGGAAAATGTAGTGTATTTCTCTCAATATTCATCGATTCTCTTTGAAATGTCGATATGTTGTAGATAAGGCAATTCTCTACAAGATCACTTTTCACTAAGTTTCATTTTAATGAGGTCATCATAGTACAAAATTCAATTAAAGGCCACATGTCAGAATTTTCGTCATTTGCGTGTTATGTCTATGGAAGGTGAATTTCGTTCACATCATGAATCTACATGGCATTCATCTATGAGCACTATCTATCTTATGTGTGCTCTGTTTTCTCCCAAATTGGGGTATGTTATAGCTGAGACCATGGGCTATAAAAACGGTGTACTTTGTTTTTCGATCAGATGTTGGGATCATATCGAAATTTTCAATCGAAAGTTGAAATTGCAAATTTTGAAGGAATCATTAGGTGATGCGTACAAAGTATACGTATCATTAGGTGATACGTAACGAAGTCAACGTATCACCTTTTGATTTCGTCAAGATTTTTATTTATTTTTTTTTTTATTTATTATTCTTCCTCGAATTTGTTCGCAGGATATCTCAAGACTCAATAAAGCCATTGTTATGAATCTTTCACTGATGATAGATCTTAGTCTAACTTAGAACTGCGTGACTTTTCAAAGACTCAAAGTCATCGTGACGTCATCCAGGCGCCATTTTGTAAAAATCAACTTATGATCATATCTTCATAACGGAAAGTAATTTTACATTCATATTTATCAAGATTAAGATCAATATCCGTCGGATCAATATGAGGTCAATAAATGCGCGCAAAAATGCGCGTACGCGTAGGCGCGCGCGTCAATGCGCGCGTAAAATTTTAAATTGCTCAAAATCGTCTTAAATTTTTTTTGCATACGTTTCAGGCCATTTTAAGCATTTCATAAAAAATCACGCAAAACACGCATTTTTGGACGTTTTCGTTCGTCACGGCCGAACGAAAAATAATTTCTCCGCAAAAGCTCTTGACCGAATATTCCTCATATTTTTCCGGAAAATTTGATACCATGTTTAGCTCTTTATCACTATTAAAAACGGAATGAGCGTCCGTTCAAGATAACCGTCCGTACGCGCGATTTTTGTAATACATTGCATATATGGGCAAAAAAATGCCTATGAAAAGTCCTTTGGGATGAATAGGGATTGCCAATTTTTTTTTCATATTTAGATAGAGTATGAGTCGGAGGTATGATTTCATATCTCATTTGGCCATTAAGTACATTTTGACGGCATCATAATGGCCTTGGAAGTCAAAAATACAAAATTGCATATTATGACGTCATTGTATTTATGGAAAATGTAGTGTATTTCTCTCAATATTCATCGATTCTCTTTGAAATGTCGATATGTTGTAGATAAGGCAATTCTCTACAAGATCACTTTTCACTAAGTTTCATTTTAATGAGGTCATCATAGTACAAAATTCAATTAAAGGCCACATGTCAGAATTTTCGTCATTTGCGTGTTATGTCTATGGAAGGTGAATTTCGTTCACATCATGAATCTACATGGCATTCATCTATGAGCACTATCTATCTTATGTGTGCTCTGTTTTCTCCCAAATTGGGGTATGTTATAGCTGAGACCATGGGCTATAAAAACGGTGTACTTTGTTTTTCGATCAGATGTTGGGATCATATCGAAATTTTCAATCGAAAGTTGAAATTGCAAATTTTGAAGGAATCATTAGGTGATGCGTACAAAGTATACGTATCATTAGGTGATACGTAACGAAGTCAACGTATCACCTTTTGATTTCGTCAAGATTTTTATTTTTTTTTTTTTTATTTATTATTCTTCCTCGAATTTGTTCGCAGGATATCTCAAGACTCAATAAAGCCATTGTTATGAATCTTTCACTGATGATAGATCTTAGTCTAACTTAGAACTGCGTGACTTTTCAAAGACTCAAAGTCATCGTGACGTCATCCAGGCGCCATTTTGTAAAAATCAACTTATGATCATATCTTCATAACGGAAAGTAATTTTACATTCATATTTATCAAGATTAAGATCAATATCCGTCGGATCAATATGAGGTCAATAAATGCGCGCAAAAATGCGCGTACGCGTAGGCGCGCGCGTCAATGCGCGCGTAAAATTTTAAATTGCTCAAAATCGTCTTAAATTTTTTTTGCATACGTTTCAGGCCATTTTAAGCATTTCATAAAAAATCACGCAAAACACGCATTTTTGCACGTTTTCGTTCGTCACGGCCGAACGAAAAATAATTTCTCCGCAAAAGCTCTTGACCGAATATTCCTCATATTTTTCCGGAAAATTTGATACCATGTTTAGCTCTTTATCACTATTAAAAACGGAATGAGCGTCCGTTCAAGATAACCGTCCGTACGCGCGATTTTTGTAATACATTGCATATATGGGCAAAAACATGCCTATGAAAAGTCCATTGGGATGAATAGGGATTGCCAATTTTTTTTTCATATTTAGATAGAGTATGAGTCGGAGGTATGATTTCATATCTCATTTGGCCATTAAGTACATTTTGACGGCATCATAATGGCCTTGGAAGTCAAAAATACAAAATTGCATATTATGACGTCATTGTATTTATGGAAAATGTAGTGTATTTCTCTCAATATTCATCGATTCTCTTTGAAATGTCGATATGTTGTAGATAAGGCAATTCTCTACAAGATCACTTTTCACTAAGTTTCATTTTAATGAGGTCATCATAGTACAAAATTCAATTAAAGGCCACATGTCAGAATTTTCGTCATTTGCGTGTTATGTCTATGGAAGGTGAATTTCGTTCACATCATGAATCTACATGGCATTCATCTATGAGCACTATCTATCTTATGTGTGCTCTGTTTTCTCCCAAATTGGGGTATGTTATAGCTGAGACCATGGGCTATAAAAACGGTGTACTTTGTTTTTCGATCAGATGTTGGGATCATATCGAAATTTTCAATCGAAAGTTGAAATTGCAAATTTTGAAGGAATCATTAGGTGATGCGTACAAAGTATACGTATCATTAGGTGATACGTAACGAAGTCAACGTATCACCTTTTGATTTCGTCAAGATTTTTATTTATTTTTTTTTTTATTTATTATTCTTCCTCGAATTTGTTCGCAGGATATCTCAAGACTCAATAAAGCCATTGTTATGAATCTTTCACTGATGATAGATCTTAGTCTAACTTAGAACTGCGTGACTTTTCAAAGACTCAAAGTCATCGTGACGTCATCCAGGCGCCATTTTGTAAAAATCAACTTATGATCATATCTTCATAACGGAAAGTAATTTTACATTCATATTTATCAAGATTAAGATCAATATCCGTCGGATCAATATGAGGTCAATAAATGCGCGCAAAAATGCGCGTACGCGTAGGCGCGCGCGTCAATGCGCGCGTAAAATTTTAAATTGCTCAAAATCGTCTTAAATTTTTTTTGCATACGTTTCAGGCCATTTTAAGCATTTCATAAAAAATCACGCAAAACACGCATTTTTGCACGTTTTCGTTCGTCACGGCCGAACGAAAAATAATTTCTCCGCAAAAGCTCTTGACCGAATATTCCTCATATTTTTCCGGAAAATTTGATACCATGTTTAGCTCTTTATCACTATTAAAAACGGAATGAGCGTCCGTTCAAGATAACCGTCCGTACGCGCGATTTTTGTAATACATTGCATATATGGGCAAAAAATGCCTATGAAAAGTCCATTGGGATGAATAGGGATTGCCAATTTTTTTTTCATATTTAGATAGAGTATGAGTCGGAGGTATGATTTCATATCTCATTTGGCCATTAAGTACATTTTGACGGCATCATAATGGCCTTGGAAGTCAAAAATACAAAATTGCATATTATGACGTCATTGTATTTATGGAAAATGTAGTGTATTTCTCTCAATATTCATCGATTCTCTTTGAAATGTCGATATGTTGTAGATAAGGCAATTCTCTACAAGATCACTTTTCACTAAGTTTCATTTTAATGAGGTCATCATAGTACAAAATTCAATTAAAGGCCACATGTCAGAATTTTCGTCATTTGCGTGTTATGTCTATGGAAGGTGAATTTCGTTCACATCATGAATCTACATGGCATTCATCTATGAGCACTATCTATCTTATGTGTGCTCTGTTTTCTCCCAAATTGGGGTATGTTATAGCTGAGACCATGGGCTATAAAAACGGTGTACTTTGTTTTTTCATCGGATGTTGGGATCATGTCGGAATTTTCAATCGAAAGTTGAAATTGCAAATTTTGACGAAATCATTAGGTGGTACGTATCATTAGGTGATACGTAACGAAGTCTACGTATCACCTATTGATTTCGTCAAGATTTTTATTCCTATTCCTATTATTCTTATTATTCTTCCTCGATTTTGTTCGCAGGATATCTCAAAATTGAATAAAGCCATTGTCATGAAACTTTCAATGATGATAGATCTTAGTCTAACTTAGAACTGCGTGACTTTTCAAAGACTCAAAATCATCGTGACGTCATCCAGGCGCCATTTTGTGAAAATCAACTTATGATCATATCTTCATAAAAGAAAGCCATTTCTCATTCATATTTGTCATGATCAAGGTCAATATGTGTCGGGTCAATTTCAGGTCAATAAATGCGCGCAAAAATGCGCGTACGCGAAGGCGCGCGCGTCAATGCGCGCGTAAAATTTTAAATTGCTCAAAATCGTCTTTAATTTTTTTTGCATACGTTTCAGGCCATTATAAGCATTTCATAAAAAATCACGCAAAACACGCATTTTTGCACGTTTTCGTTCGTCACGGCCGAATGAAAAATAATTCCTCCGCAAAAACTTTTGACAGAATATTCCTCATATTTTTCCGAACAATTTGATACCATGTTTAGCTCTTTATCACTATTAAAAACGGAATGAGCGTCCGTTCAAGATAACCGTCCGTACGCGCGATTTTTGTAATACATTGCATATATGGGCAAAAACATGCCTATGAAAAGTCCATTGGGATGAATAGGGATTGCCAATTTTTTTTCATATTTAGATAGAGTATGAGTCGGAGGTATGATTTCATATCTCATTTGGCCATTAAGTACATTTTGACGGCATCATAATGGCCTTGGAAGTCAAAAATACAAAATTGCATATTATGACGTCATTGTATTTATGGAAAATGTAGTGTATTTCTCTCAATATTCATCGATTCTCTTTGAAATGTCGATATGTTGTAGATAAGGCAATTCTCTACAAGATCACTTTTCACTAAGTTTCATTTTAATGAGGTCATCATAGTACAAAATTCAATTAAAGGCCACATGTCAGAATTTTCGTCATTTGCGTGTTATGTCTATGGAAGGTGAATTTCGTTCACATCATGAATCTACATGGCATTCATCTATGAGCACTATCTATCTTATGTGTGCTCTGTTTTCTCCCAAATTGGGGTATGTTATAGCTGAGACCATGGGCTATAAAAACGGTGTACTTTGTTTTTCGATCAGATGTTGGGATCATATCGAAATTTTCAATCGAAAGTTGAAATTGCAAATTTTGAAGGAATCATTAGGTGATGCGTACAAAGTATACGTATCATTAGGTGATACGTAACGAAGTCAACGTATCACCTTTTGATTTCGTCAAGATTTTTATTTATTTTTTTTTTTTTTTTATTATTCTTCCTCGAATTTGTTCGCAGGATATCTCAAGACTCAATAAAGCCATTGTTATGAATCTTTCACTGATGATAGATCTTAGTCTAACTTAGAACTGCGTGACTTTTCAAAGACTCAAAGTCATCGTGACGTCATCCAGGCGCCATTTTGTAAAAATCAACTTATGATCATATCTTCATAACGGAAAGTAATTTTACATTCATATTTATCAAGATTAAGATCAATATCCGTCGGATCAATATGAGGTCAATAAATGCGCGCAAAAATGCGCGTACGCGTAGGCGCGCGCGTCAATGCGCGCGTAAAATTTTAAATTGCTCAAAATCGTCTTAAATTTTTTTTGCATACGTTTCAGGCCATTTTAAGCATTTCATAAAAAATCACGCAAAACACGCATTTTTGCACGTTTTCGTTCGTCACGGCCGAACGAAAAATAATTTCTCCGCAAAAGCTCTTGACCGAATATTCCTCATATTTTTCCGGAAAATTTGATACCATGTTTAGCTCTTTATCACTATTAAAAACGGAATGAGCGTCCGTTCAAGATAACCGTCCGTACGCGCGATTTTTGTAATACATTGCATATATGGGCAAAAAAATGCCTATGAAAAGTCCATTGGGATGAATAGGGATTGCCAATTTTTTTTTCATATTTAGATAGAGTATGAGTCGGAGGTATGATTTCATATCTCATTTGGCCATTAAGTACATTTTGACGGCATCATAATGGCCTTGGAAGTCAAAAATACAAAATTGCATATTATGACGTCATTGTATTTATGGAAAATGTAGTGTATTTCTCTCAATATTCATCGATTCTCTTTGAAATGTCGATATGTTGTAGATAAGGCAATTCTCTACAAGATCACTTTTCACTAAGTTTCATTTTAATGAGGTCATCATAGTACAAAATTCAATTAAAGGCCACATGTCAGAATTTTCGTCATTTGCGTGTTATGTCTATGGAAGGTGAATTTCGTTCACATCATGAATCTACATGGCATTCATCTATGAGCACTATCTATCTTATGTGTGCTCTGTTTTCTCCCAAATTGGGGTATGTTATAGCTGAGACCATGGGCTATAAAAACGGTGTACTTTGTTTTTTCATCGGATGTTGGGATCATGTCGGAATTTTCAATCGAAAGTTGAAATTGCAAATTTTGACGAAATCATTAGGTGGTACGTATCATTAGGTGATACGTAACGAAGTCTACGTATCACCTATTGATTTCGTCAAGATTTTTATTCCTATTCCTATTATTCTTATTATTCTTCCTCGATTTTGTTCGCAGGATATCTCAAAATTGAATAAAGCCATTGTCATGAAACTTTCAATGATGATAGATCTTAGTCTAACTTAGAACTGCGTGACTTTTCAAAGACTCAAAATCATCGTGACGTCATCCAGGCGCCATTTTGTGAAAATCAACTTATGATCATATCTTCATAAAAGAAAGCCATTTCTCATTCATATTTGTCATGATCAAGGTCAATATGTGTCGGGTCAATTTCAGGTCAATAAATGCGCGCAAAAATGCGCGTACGCGAAGGCGCGCGCGTCAATGCGCGCGTAAAATTTTAAATTGCTCAAAATCGTCTTTAATTTTTTTTGCATACGTTTCAGGCCATTATAAGCATTTCATAAAAAATCACGCAAAACACGCATTTTTGCACGTTTTCGTTCGTCACGGCCGAATGAAAAATAATTCCTCCGCAAAAACTTTTGACAGAATATTCCTCATATTTTTCCGAACAATTTGATACCATGTTTAGCTCTTTATCACTATTAAAAACGGAATGAGCGTCCGTTCAAGATAACCGTCCGTACGCGCGATTTTTGTAATACATTGCATATATGGGCAAAAACATGCCTATGAAAAGTCCATTGGGATGAATAGGGATTGCCAATTTTTTTTTCATATTTAGATAGAGTATGAGTCGGAGGTATGATTTCATATCTCATTTGGCCATTAAGTACATTTTGACGGCATCATAATGGCCTTGGAAGTCAAAAATACAAAATTGCATATTATGACGTCATTGTATTTATGGAAAATGTAGTGTATTTCTCTCAATATTCATCGATTCTCTTTGAAATGTCGATATGTTGTAGATAAGGCAATTCTCTACAAGATCACTTTTCACTAAGTTTCATTTTAATGAGGTCATCATAGTACAAAATTCAATTAAAGGCCACATGTCAGAATTTTCGTCATTTGCGTGTTATGTCTATGGAAGGTGAATTTCGTTCACATCATGAATCTACATGGCATTCATCTATGAGCACTATCTATCTTATGTGTGCTCTGTTTTCTCCCAAATTGGGGTATGTTATAGCTGAGACCATGGGCTATAAAAACGGTGTACTTTGTTTTTCGATCAGATGTTGGGATCATATCGAAATTTTCAATCGAAAGTTGAAATTGCAAATTTTGAAGGAATCATTAGGTGATGCGTACAAAGTATACGTATCATTAGGTGATACGTAACGAAGTCAACGTATCACCTTTTGATTTCGTCAAGATTTTTATTTATTTTTTTTTTTATTTATTATTCTTCCTCGAATTTGTTCGCAGGATATCTCAAGACTCAATAAAGCCATTGTTATGAATCTTTCACTGATGATAGATCTTAGTCTAACTTAGAACTGCGTGACTTTTCAAAGACTCAAAGTCATCGTGACGTCATCCAGGCGCCATTTTGTAAAAATCAACTTATGATCATATCTTCATAACGGAAAGTAATTTTACATTCATATTTATCAAGATTAAGATCAATATCCGTCGGATCAATATGAGGTCAATAAATGCGCGCAAAAATGCGCGTACGCGTAGGCGCGCGCGTCAATGCGCGCGTAAAATTTTAAATTGCTCAAAATCGTCTTAAATTTTTTTTGCATACGTTTCAGGCCATTTTAAGCATTTCATAAAAAATCACGCAAAACACGCATTTTTGCACGTTTTCGTTCGTCACGGCCGAACGAAAAATAATTTCTCCGCAAAAGCTCTTGACCGAATATTCCTCATATTTTTCCGGAAAATTTGATACCATGTTTAGCTCTTTATCACTATTAAAAACGGAATGAGCGTCCGTTCAAGATAACCGTCCGTACGCGCGATTTTTGTAATACATTGCATATATGGGCAAAAAAATGCCTATGAAAAGTCCATTGGGATGAATAGGGATTGCCAATTTTTTTTTCATATTTAGATAGAGTATGAGTCGGAGGTATGATTTCATATCTCATTTGGCCATTAAGTACATTTTGACGGCATCATAATGGCCTTGGAAGTCAAAAATACAAAATTGCATATTATGACGTCATTGTATTTATGGAAAATGTAGTGTATTTCTCTCAATATTCATCGATTCTCTTTGAAATGTCGATATGTTGTAGATAAGGCAATTCTCTACAAGATCACTTTTCACTAAGTTTCATTTTAATGAGGTCATCATAGTACAAAATTCAATTAAAGGCCACATGTCAGAATTTTCGTCATTTGCGTGTTATGTCTATGGAAGGTGAATTTCGTTCACATCATGAATCTACATGGCATTCATCTATGAGCACTATCTATCTTATGTGTGCTCTGTTTTCTCCCAAATTGGGGTATGTTATAGCTGAGACCATGGGCTATAAAAACGGTGTACTTTGTTTTTTCATCGGATGTTGGGATCATGTCGGAATTTTCAATCGAAAGTTGAAATTGCAAATTTTGACGAAATCATTAGGTGGTACGTATCATTAGGTGATACGTAACGAAGTCTACGTATCACCTATTGATTTCGTCAAGATTTTTATTCCTATTCCTATTATTCTTATTATTCTTCCTCGATTTTGTTCGCAGGATATCTCAAAATTGAATAAAGCCATTGTCATGAAACTTTCAATGATGATAGATCTTAGTCTAACTTAGAACTGCGTGACTTTTCAAAGACTCAAAATCATCGTGACGTCATCCAGGCGCCATTTTGTGAAAATCAACTTATGATCATATCTTCATAAAAGAAAGCCATTTCTCATTCATATTTGTCATGATCAAGGTCAATATGTGTCGGGTCAATTTCAGGTCAATAAATGCGCGCAAAAATGCGCGTACGCGAAGGTGCGCGCGTTAATGCGCGCGTAAAATTTAAAATTGCTCAAAATCGTCTTTAATTTTTTTTGCATACGTTTCAGGCCATTATAAGCATTTCATAAAAAATCACGCAAAACACGCATTTTTGCACGTTTTCGTTCGTCACGGCCGAATGAAAAATAATTCCTCCGCAAAAACTTTTGACAGAATATTCCTCATATTTTTCCGAACAATTTGATACCATGTTTAGCTCTTTATCACTATTAAAAACGGAATGAGCGTCCGTTCAAGATAACCGTCCGTACGCGCGATTTTTGTAATACATTGCATATATGGGCAAAAACATGCCTATAAAAAGTCCATTGGGATGAATAGGGATTGCCAATTTTTTTTTCATATTTAGATAGAGTATGAGTCGGAGGTATGATTTCATATCTCATTTGGCCATTAAGTACATCTTAACGTCATCATAATGGCCTTTGAAGTCAAAAATACAAAATTGCATATTATGACGTCATTGTATTTATGGAAAATGTAGTGTATTTCTCTCAATATTCATCAATTCTCCTTGAAATGTCGATATGTTGTAGATAAGGCAATTCTCTACAAGATCACTTTTCACTAAGTTTCATTTTAATGAGGTCATCATAGTACAAAATTCAATTAAAGGCCACATGTCAGAATTTTCGTCATTTGCGTGTTATGTCTATGGAAGGTGAATTTCGTTCACATCATGAATCTACATGGCATTCATCTATGAGCACTATCTATCTTATGTGTGCTCTGTTTTCTCCCAAATTGGGGTATGTTATAGCTGAGACCATGGGCTATAAAAACGGTGTACTTTGTTTTTTCATCGGATGTTGGGATCATGTCGGAATTTTCAATCGAAAGTTGAAATTGCAAATTTTGACGAAATCATTAGGTGGTACGTATCATTAGGTGATACGTAACGAAGTCTACGTATCACCTATTGATTTCGTCAAGATTTTTATTCCTATTCCTATTATTCTTATTATTCTTCCTCGATTTTGTTCGCAGGATATCTCAAAATTGAATAAAGCCATTGTCATGAAACTTTCAATGATGATAGATCTTAGTCTAACTTAGAACTGCGTGACTTTTCAAAGACTCAAAATCATCGTGACGTCATCCAGGCGCCATTTTGTGAAAATCAACTTATGATCATATCTTCATAAAAGAAAGCCATTTCTCATTCATATTTGTCATGATCAAGGTCAATATGTGTCGGGTCAATTTCAGGTCAATAAATGCGCGCAAAAATGCGCGTACGCGAAGGTGCGCGCGTTAATGCGCGCGTAAAATTTAAAATTGCTCAAAATCGTCTTTAATTTTTTTTGCATACGTTTCAGGCCATTATAAGCATTTCATAAAAAATCACGCAAAACACGCATTTTTGCACGTTTTCGTTCGTCACGGCCGAATGAAAAATAATTCCTCCGCAAAAACTTTTGACAGAATATTCCTCATATTTTTCCGAACAATTTGATACCATGTTTAGCTCTTTATCACTATTAAAAACGGAATGAGCGTCCGTTCAAGATAACCGTCCGTACGCGCGATTTTTGTAATACATTGCATATATGGGCAAAAACATGCCTATAAAAAGTCCATTGGGATGAATAGGGATTGCCAATTTTTTTTTCATATTTAGATAGAGTATGAGTCGGAGGTATGATTTCATATCTCATTTGGCCATTAAGTACATCTTAACGTCATCATAATGGCCTTTGAAGTCAAAAATACAAAATTGCATATTATGACGTCATTGTGTTTATGGAAAATGTAGTGTATTTCTCTCAATATTCATCAATTCTCCTTGAAATGTCGATATGTTGTAGATAAGGCAATTCTCTACAAGATCACTTTTCACTAAGTTTCATTTTAATGAGGTCATCATAGTACAAAATTCAATTAAAGGCCACATGTCAGAATTTTCGTCATTTGCGTGTTATGTCTATGGAAGGTGAATTTCGTTCACATCATGAATCTACATGGCATTCATCTATGAGCACTATCTATCTTATGTGTGCTCTGTTTTCTCCCAAATTGGGGTATGTTATAGCTGAGACCATGGGCTATAAAAACGGTGTACTTTGTTTTTTCATCGGATGTTGGGATCATGTCGGAATTTTCAATCGAAAGTTGAAATTGCAAATTTTGACGAAATCATTAGGTGGTACGTATCATTAGGTGATACGTAACGAAGTCTACGTATCACCTATTGATTTCGTCAAGATTTTTATTCCTATTCCTATTATTCTTATTATTCTTCCTCGATTTTGTTCGCAGGATATCTCAAAATTGAATAAAGCCATTGTCATGAAACTTTCAATGATGATAGATCTTAGTCTAACTTAGAACTGCGTGACTTTTCAAAGACTCAAAATCATCGTGACGTCATCCAGGCGCCATTTTGTGAAAATCAACTTATGATCATATCTTCATAAAAGAAAGCCATTTCTCATTCATATTTGTCATGATCAAGGTCAATATGTGTCGGGTCAATTTCAGGTCAATAAATGCGCGCAAAAATGCGCGTACGCGAAGGTGCGCGCGTTAATGCGCGCGTAAAATTTAAAATTGCTCAAAATCGTCTTTAATTTTTTTTGCATACGTTTCAGGCCATTATAAGCATTTCATAAAAAATCACGCAAAACACGCATTTTTGCACGTTTTCGTTCGTCACGGCCGAATGAAAAATAATTCCTCCGCAAAAACTTTTGACAGAATATTCCTCATATTTTTCCGAACAATTTGATACCATGTTTAGCTCTTTATCACTATTAAAAACGGAATGAGCGTCCGTTCAAGATAACCGTCCGTACGCGCGATTTTTGTAATACATTGCATATATGGGCAAAAACATGCCTATAAAAAGTCCATTGGGATGAATAGGGATTGCCAATTTTTTTTTCATATTTAGATAGAGTATGAGTCGGAGGTATGATTTCATATCTCATTTGGCCATTAAGTACATCTTAACGTCATCATAATGGCCTTTGAAGTCAAAAATACAAAATTGCATATTATGACGTCATTGTATTTATGGAAAATGTAGTGTATTTCTCTCAATATTCATCAATTCTCCTTGAAATGTCGATATGTTGTAGATAAGGCAATTCTCTACAAGATCACTTTTCACTAAGTTTCATTTTAATGAGGTCATCATAGTACAAAATTCAATTAAAGGCCACATGTCAGAATTTTCGTCATTTGCGTGTTATGTCTATGGAAGGTGAATTTCGTTCACATCATGAATCTACATGGCATTCATCTATGAGCACTATCTATCTTATGTGTGCTCTGTTTTCTCCCAAATTGGGGTATGTTATAGCTGAGACCATGGGCTATAAAAACGGTGTACTTTGTTTTTTCATCAGATGTTGGGATCATGTCGGAATTTTCAATCGAAAGTTGAAATTGCAAATTTTGACGAAATCATTAGGTGGTACGTATCATTAGGTGATACGTAACGAAGTCTACGTATCACCTATTGATTTCGTCAAGATTTTTATTCCTATTCCTATTATTAGGTGATACGTAACGAAGTCTACGTATCACCTTTTGATTTCGTCAAGATTTTCTTTATTAGGTGGTCTGTTGAAAACAGATCACCTATTGTTTTCGTCAGAATTTTCTTTCTTCTTTATTATTATTTATTTATTCTTTATTTTTATTTCTCCCCCTTTTTTGTTCAGAGGATAACTGAAGATCAGTTTAATCAATTTCTTTTAATTTTAGCACAGTTATAGGTCATTGTCATGAGACGTGACAGGAACATTTTCAAGGTCATTAGGTTATCGTGACGTCATCCAGACGCCATTTTGTGAAATCACGTTATCCATCATATCTTCATGATGCATAAGCAAAGGTCATTCATATTTATATCACATATACTTCAGGTCAAGGGTCAACAGGTCATGTCATCAAAGGTCACATAAAGGTCATGACGCGCGCGTACGCGTGCGTCAAAATTTTAAAATGCTCAAAATCACCTAACTATTAAACGAGAGTACGAATCAGGCAATTTTAAGCATTTCAAAATTTTCCGTCCGTACGTGTCCCCGCGCGCGTTGCGCGCGCTCACAACGCGCGGAAAAAGGTCAAATTCAAAATGTTTACATGATTTAGATTCCTCTTACCGTAAATGACAATTTACATTAATTTCAGTCACCCTTGACCTTTCATAAGGCCGTGAGCGCGCGTCAAAGTTCAAAATCCGCGCGTGCTGCTATGGGCAATATAATGCAAATTTGATCAAAAACATGCCATTTTAAAAATCAAAATAGCTCTTCAGATAGTCCAATGACCCCAACTTTTATATATCATGGTTAGAAAAAACATGAGTTGGAGATATGATTTCATGTCTCATTTGACCCTCAATTAATTCATGACGTCATCCTAATGGCCTCCCAACTCAAAATTTCAATTTGCATATTATGACGTCAGCAGATTTCTGGAAAATTGATTGTATCTCTGTAAATATTGATCGATTTTCTTTTAAATTTCGATATGATCTAGCTGAGACAATTCTCTACAAATGCAGTTGCCCCACGTTTTCATTTTGACAAAGGTATCATGGCGTATTTTTGTGATTAAAGGTGGCATGTCAATTTTTCACGTTTTGCGTGTATTCTCTATAGGACATGACTTTTTCTCAAAACTGGATTCTACATCCTGTCTTTTGCGAGCAATATCTCCGTCGTTTTAGCTTTGTTTTCGCTGAGCTTCGAGTATGTTGTAGCTGAGACAATAAGCTATCACAAGTGTGCCCTTTATTTTTCGATCAGATGCCGGGATCATGCTCATATCTCACTTGCAAAGTGGGATTTGATCATTCCATTTTCCGTTTACGTGTAATCTCTATGGGAAATGTTTTGGTATATCGGTAACGCACTTGACTTCCGACCTCGAGGTCCCTGGTTCGAGTCCGGGGGTCTCCAACAAATTTTTTTTTCACTTTTTTTTCTTTTTGACCTTTTACTGTACCATCTCCTTTAAATATTAAAACACGTACAATCGCAAATAATGTAATAGACAACCATATTTACTTTATTATTACCCTATTATCACTTGATCCATTACTTTTTGCATGTAATCCTTATGGGAGATGACTTTTTCTCAAATCTGGATTCTACATTCTTGTCTTTTGATAGCAATATCGCCATTATTTCGGCTTGATTTTTGTTGATTTTTGAGTATGTTGTAGCTGAGACTATACGCTATCTCAACGTTCCCTCATTTTTTTAATCAGATGTCATCATGGTCTGTTGATGATCATCAACATCACCATCATCATCATCATCGTCATCACCATTACTATCAAGATCATCATCATGATCATCATTCTTTACATGTCTATATAACTTCTCCCTTTTTCAATATAGTAAATATTGAATTAAAGATGAGCATGAACATAGGAATTAAAGACAGACCACCTAATTCGTCCCCATGACGAATTAAATTTCTAGTTATTATTATTTTTTTTTAATAATTTTTTTTTTTTTTTTTTAATTTATATTCATTTATTTATTTATTTATTTATTTTTTATTTTATTTTTATTTAATTCTTTTTAATCTATTTTTTTGTTTATTTTTATTTTTTAATTAATTAATTAGGTGATACGTACGTAGACGTATCACCTTTTGATTTCGTCAAGATTTTTATTATTATTATTTATTTATTAGGTGGTCTGTCAACGACAGATCACCTATTGTTTTCGTCAGAATTTTCTTTCTTTATTTATTTATTTATTATTAGGTGGTCTGTCGTTTTCGACAGATCACCTATTGTTTTCGTCAGAATTTTCTTTCTTTATTTATTAGGTGGTCTGTTGAAAACAGATCACCTATTGTTTTCGTCAGAATTTTCTTTCTTTATTTATTTATTATTATTCTTTATTTTTATTTATTGTTCCCACTTTTTTGTTCACAGGATAACTCAAGATCAGTTTGATCAATTTCGTTCAATTTTGGCACAGTCATAGGTCATTGTCATGAGACGTGACAGTAACCTTTTCAATATCATCAAGTCTTCATGACGTCATCCAGGCGCCATTTTGTGTTTTTTTTGGTACTTTTTACTCATGATCATATCTTCATAACGGAAAGGCATTTCTCATTCATATTCATCATGATTAAGGTCAATATCCGTCCGGTCAATTTCAGGTCAAAAAACGCGCGCGCATGCGTACGTCCGCGCGTCAGCGCGCGCGCAAAAAATAAAAATGCTCCAAATCGTCTCTAATTAATTTTGCATACGTTTCAGGCCATTTCAAGCATTTTGCAAAAAAACGCGCACACGCGGATGGGCGCGCGTTTTCGCGCGTACTGATATTTTGCAACATAGAATCGCTGAATTTTTTCTGTCATCATGTTTGACACATTTTTCCAAGCATTTTGATACCTTGTTCACCTTTTACTGACCAGTAATAACGGAATGAGCGTCCGTTTAAGATAATGTCCGTGCGTGCGAGCTCTCGTAATACATAGCATACATGGGCAAAAACATGCCTATACAAAATCCATTGTAGCGCTTTAGGATGCAAGTTGAACCCAATTTTTTTCTCCATATTTTGATAGAGTATGAATTGGAAATATGATTTCATGTCTCATTTGACCCTCAATTAACTCATGACGTCATCATAATGGCCTCCCAACTCAAACTTTCAATTTGCATATTATGACGTCAGCAGATTTCTGGAAAATAGACTGTATCTCTGTCAATATTGATCAATTTTCTTTCAAATTTTGATATGATCTAGCTGAGACAATTCTCTACAAATGCAGTCATCACGATATTTCATTTTGACAAAGGCATCATGGCGTATTTTTGCGATTAAAGGAGGCATGTCAATTTTTCACATTTTGCGTGTATTCTCTATGGGACATGACTTTTTCTCAAAACTGGATTCTACATCCTGTCTTTTGCGAGCAATATCTCCGTCGTTTTAGCTTTGTTTACGCTGAACTTTGAGTATGTTGTAGCTGAGACAATAAGCTATTACAAGTGTGCCCTTTATTTTTCGATCAGATGCCGGGATCATGCTCATATTTCAATTACAAAGTGGGATTTGTGCATTCCATTTTCCGTTTACGTGTAATCTCTATGGGAAATGTTTTGGTATATCGGAAACGCACTTGACTTCCGACCTCGAGGTCCCTGGTTCGAGTCCGGGGGTCTCCAACAAATTTTTTTTTCACTTTTTTTTCTTTTTGACCTTTTACTGTACCATCTCCTTTAAATATTAAAACACGTACAATCGCAAATAATGTAATAGACAACCATATTTACTTTATTATTACCCTATTATCACTTGATCCATTACTTTTTGCATGTAATCCTTATGGGAGATGACTTTTTCTCAAATCTGGATTCTACATTCTTGTCTTTTGATAGCAATATCGCCATTATTTCGGCTTGATTTTTGTTGATTTTTGAGTATGTTGTAGCTGAGACTATACGCTATCTCAACGTTCCCTCATTTTTTTAATCAGATGTCATCATGGTCTGTTGATGATCATCAACATCACCATCATCATCATCATCGTCATCACCATTACTATCAAGATCATCATCATGATCATCATTCTTTACATGTCTATATAACTTCTCCCTTTTTCAATATAGTAAATATTGAATTAAAGATGAGCATGAACATAGGAATTAAAGACAGACCACCTAATTCGTCCCCATGACGAATTAAATTTCTAGTTATTATTATTTTTTTTTAATAATTTTTTTTTTTTTTTTTTAATTTATATTCATTTATTTATTTATTTATTTATTTTTTATTTTATTTTTATTTAATTCTTTTTAATCTATTTTTTTGTTTATTTTTATTTTTTAATTAATTAATTAGGTGATACGTACGTAGACGTATCACCTTTTGATTTCGTCAAGATTTTTATTATTATTATTTATTTATTAGGTGGTCTGTCAACGACAGATCACCTATTGTTTTCGTCAGAATTTTCTTTCTTTATTTATTTATTTATTATTAGGTGGTCTGTCGTTTTCGACAGATCACCTATTGTTTTCGTCAGAATTTTCTTTCTTTATTTATTAGGTGGTCTGTTGAAAACAGATCACCTATTGTTTTCGTCAGAATTTTCTTTCTTTATTTATTTATTATTATTCTTTATTTTTATTTATTGTTCCCACTTTTTTGTTCACAGGATAACTCAAGATCAGTTTGATCAATTTCGTTCAATTTTGGCACAGTCATAGGTCATTGTCATGAGACGTGACAGTAACCTTTTCAATATCATCAAGTCTTCATGACGTCATCCAGGCGCCATTTTGTGTTTTTTTTGGTACTTTTTACTCATGATCATATCTTCATAACGGAAAGGCATTTCTCATTCATATTCATCATGATTAAGGTCAATATCCGTCCGGTCAATTTCAGGTCAAAAAACGCGCGCGCATGCGTACGTCCGCGCGTCAGCGCGCGCGCAAAAAATAAAAATGCTCCAAATCGTCTCTAATTAATTTTGCATACGTTTCAGGCCATTTCAAGCATTTTGCAAAAAAACGCGCACACGCGGATGGGCGCGCGTTTTCGCGCGTACTGATATTTTGCAACATAGAATCGCTGAATTTTTTCTGTCATCATGTTTGACACATTTTTCCAAGCATTTTGATACCTTGTTCACCTTTTACTGACCAGTAATAACGGAATGAGCGTCCGTTTAAGATAATGTCCGTGCGTGCGAGCTCTCGTAATACATAGCATACATGGGCAAAAACATGCCTATACAAAATCCATTGTAGCGCTTTAGGATGCAAGTTGAACCCAATTTTTTTCTCCATATTTTGATAGAGTATGAATTGGAAATATGATTTCATGTCTCATTTGACCCTCAATTAACTCATGACGTCATCATAATGGCCTCCCAACTCAAACTTTCAATTTGCATATTATGACGTCAGCAGATTTCTGGAAAATAGACTGTATCTCTGTCAATATTGATCAATTTTCTTTCAAATTTTGATATGATCTAGCTGAGACAATTCTCTACAAATGCAGTCATCACGATATTTCATTTTGACAAAGGCATCATGGCGTATTTTTGCGATTAAAGGAGGCATGTCAATTTTTCACATTTTGCGTGTATTCTCTATGGGACATGACTTTTTCTCAAAACTGGATTCTACATCCTGTCTTTTGCGAGCAATATCTCCGTCGTTTTAGCTTTGTTTACGCTGAACTTTGAGTATGTTGTAGCTGAGACAATAAGCTATTACAAGTGTGCCCTTTATTTTTCGATCAGATGCCGGGATCATGCTCATATTTCAATTACAAAGTGGGATTTGTGCATTCCATTTTCCGTTTACGTGTAATCTCTATGGGAAATGTTTTGGTATATCGGAAACGCACTTGACTTCCGACCTCGAGGTCCCTGGTTCGAGTCCGGGCGTCTCCAACAATTTTTTTTTCTTCACTTTTTTTTTCTTTTTGACCGTTTCACTCTACCATCTCCTTTGAATATTAAAACACGTACAATCGCAAATAATGTAATAAACAACCATATTTACTTTATTATTACCCTATTATCACTAGATCCATTACTTTTTGCGTGTAATCCTTATGGGAGATGACTTTTTCTCAAATCTGGATTCTACATTCTTGTCTTTTGCGAGCAATATCGCCGTTATTTCGGCTTGATTTTTGTTGATTTTTGGGTATGTTGTAGCTGAGACTATATACTATCTAAATGTTCCCTCATTTTTTTCAGTCTGATGTCATCGTGGTCTGTTGATGATAATCATCAACATCATCATGATCATCATCATCATCATCATCGTCATCCCCATTACTAGCAAGATCATCATCATCATCATCATTGTTTACATGTCTATATAACTTCTCCCTTTCTCAATATAGTAAATATTATAATACATCATAAGACTTGAAGACAGACCACCTAATTCGTCCCCATGACGATTTAAATTTCTAGTTTATTATTATTATTATTTATTTTTATTTCTCCCCGTTTTTTGTTCATCGGTTAACTCAAGATCGGTTGTGTTAATTTCTTTCAATTTTGACACAGTCATAGGTCATTGTCATGAGACGTGACAGTAACCTTTTCAAGGTCATCAGGTCATCATGACGTCATCCAGGCGCCATTTTGTGAAATCACGTTATCCATCATATCTTCATGATGCATAAGCAAAGGTCATTCATATTCATATCACATATACTTCAGATCAAGGGTCAACAAGTCATGTCATCAAAGGTCACAAAAAGGTCATGACGCGCACGTACGCGCGCGTCAAAATTTAAAAATGCTCAAAATCACTTAACTATTAAAGAAGAGTACGAATCAGGTCATTTTAAGCATTTCAAAATTTTCCGTCCGTAAGTGTCCCCGCGCGCGTTGCGCGCGCTCACGACGCGCGGAAAAGGTCAAATTCATTTTTTTTTACATGATTTAGATTCCTCTTACCGTAAATGACAATTGACATTAATTTCAGTCACCCTTGACCTTTCATAAGGCCGTGAGCGCGCGTCAAAGTTCAAAATCCGCGCGTGCTGCTATGGGAAATATAATGCAAATTTGATCAAAAACATGACATTTTAAGAATCAAAATAGCTCTTCAGATAATCAATTGATCCCAATTTTTATATCATGGTTGGAAAAAGCATGAGTTGGAGATATGATTTCATGTGTAATTTGACCCTCAATTAACTCATGACGTCATCATAATGGCCTCCGAACTCAAAATTTTAATTTGCATATTATGACGTCAGCAGATTTTTTGAATATTGATTGTATCTTTTTAAATATTGATCAATTTTCTTTCAAATTTTGATATGTTCTACCTGAGAATATTCTCTACAAAAGCAGTTATCACGATATTTCATTTTGACAATGGTATCATGGCGTATTTTTGCGATTAAAGGAGGCATGTCAATTTTTCACATTTTGCGTGTATTCTCTATGGGACATGACTTTTTCTCAAAACTGGATTCTACATTCTCGTCTTTCGCGAGCCATATCTCCGTCGTTTTATCTTTGTTTACGCTGAGCTTTGAGTGTGTTGTAGCTGAGACAATAAGCTATCACAAGTGTGCCCTTTATTTCTCGATCAGATGCCGGGATCATGCTCATATCTCACATACAAAGTGGGATTTGATAATTCCATTTTCCGTTTACGTGTAATCTCTATGGGAAATGTTTTGGTATATCGGTAACGCACTTGACTTCCGACCTCGAGGTCCCTGGTTCGAGTCCGGGCGTCTCCAACAATTTTTTTTCTTCACTTTTTTTTCTTTTTGACCTTTCACTCTACCATCTCCTTTGAATATTAAAACACGTACAATTGCAAATAATGTAATAAACAACCATATTTACTTTATTATTACCCTATTATCACTAGATCCATTACTTTTGGCGTGTAATCCTTATGGGAGATGACTTTTTCTCAAATCTGGATTCTACATTCTTGTCTTTTGCGAGCAATATCGCTGTTATTTCTGCTTGGTTTTTGTTGATTTTTGAGTATGTTGTAGCTGAGACTATATACTATCTAAATGTTCTCTCATTTTTTTCCAGTCTGATGTCATCGTGGTCTGTTAATGATAATCATCAACATCATCATGATCATCATCATCATCATCGTCATCCCCATTACTATCAGGATCATCATCATCATCATAATCATCATTGTTTACATGTCTATATAACTTCTCCCTTTCTCAATATAGTAAATATTATAATACATCATAAGACTTGAAGACAGACCACCTAATTCGTCCCCATGACGAATTAAATTTCTAGTTAGGTGGTCTGTTATCAACAGACCACCTATTGATTTCGTCAGAATTTTCTTTCTTTATTTATTATTTATTTATTTTTATTTATTTCTCCACTTTTTTGTGTATCCGATTTCTCAATATCCATCCGCCCAATTTCTCTCAATTTTGACACAGTTATAGGTCATCATTATGAAACGTGACAGGAACATTTTCAAGGTCATCAAATTATCGTGACGTCATCCAGGCGCCATTTTGTGAAATCACATTATCCATCATATCTTCATGACGCGTCATCAAAGGTCATTCATATTAATATAACATATACTTCAGGTCAAGGGTCAACAGGTCATGTCATCAAAGGTCACATAAAGGTCATGACGCGCGCGTATGTGCGCGTCAAAATTTAAAATTGCTCAAAATCACTTAACTATTAAACGAGAGTACGAATCAGGTCATTTTAAGCATTTCAAAATTTTCCGTCCGTTTGTGTCCCCGCGCGCGGTGTGCGCGCTCACAGCGCGCGGAAAAGGTCAAATTCAAAATGTTTACATGATTTAGATTCCTCTCAACGTAATTGACAATTTACATTAATTTCAGTCACTCTTCATATTTCATAAGGCCGTGAGCGTGCGTCAAAGTTCAAAATCCGCGCGTGCTGCTATGGGTAATATAATGCAAATTTGATCAAAAACATGCCATTTTAAAAATCGAAATAGCTCTTCAGATAGTCCATCGACCCCCAATTTTTATATCATGGTTGGAGAAAGCATGAGTTGGAGATATGATTTCATACCACCCTGACTCGTACAAAGTGAAACAAAGTCATCATATTTGCATCTAAACTCAAACAAATGTATTTTGTTGATGACGTCATTTTTGTCTTTGTTTAATTGAGATTATCTCACTTATCGGTGATCGATTTTCTCCCACATTTTGATATGTTGTAGCTGAGATAATTCTCTATCAGAATTATGCCATTTATTTTTCATTTTAATGACGTCATCATAGTTAAATATTCGATTAAAGGCGACAATGCATAATTTGTTATATTTGCGTGTTATGTCTATGGGAGGTCACTTTTTTCAAAACATGAATCTGCATGACAATGTGTTTTGACCAGTATCTCAGTTATTATACAACAGTTTTCTCCCAAATTTTAGTATGTTGTAGCTGAGACTATTTGCTATCTAAATATTTCCTTATTTTTTCAATCAGATGTCAGGATCATGCTCATGCTCATCATCATCATCATCATCATCATCAATATCATCATCATCATCATCATCATCAATGTCACCATCATCAACATCATCATGATCATGATCATTATCATCATCATCATCACCTTTACTATCATGATCATCATCATGTTTATCATGATCATCATTGTTTACATGTCTATATAACTTCTCCCATTCTCAAATCTACCATAAGACTTAGACAGACCACCTTAATCGTCTTCGTGACGATTTAAATTCTAGTTAGGTGGTCTGTTATCAACAGACCACCTATTGATTTCGTCAGAATTTTCTTTCTTCTTTATTATTATTATTATTATTATTTCTTTATTTTTATTTATTTCTTCACTTTTTTGTGTGTCGGATAACGTAAGATTGGTTATGTCAATTTGATTCAATTTTGGCACAGTCATAGGTCATTATCATGAGACGTGACAGAAACATTTTTAAGGTCATTAAGTTATCGTGACGTCATCCAGGCGCCATTTTGTGAAATCACGTTATCCATCATATCTTCATGATGCATCAGCAAAGGTCATTCATATTCATATCACATATACTTTAGGTCAAGGGTCAACAGGTCATGTCATCAAAGGTCACATAAAGGTCATGACGCGCGCGTATGTGCGCGTCAAAATTTAAAATTGCTCAAAATCACTAAACTATTAAACGAGAGTACGAATCAGGTCATTTGAAGCATTTCAAAATTTTCCGTCCGTAAGTGTCCCCGCGCGCGGTGTGCGCGCTCACAGCGCGCGGAAAAGGTCAAATTCAAAATGTTTACATGATTTGGATTCCTCTTAACGTAATTGACAATTTACATTAATTTCAGTCACTCTTCATATTTCATAAGGCCGTGAGCGTGCGTCAAAGTTCGAAATCCGCGCGTACTGCTATGGGCAATATAGTGCAAATTTGATCAAAAACATGCCATTTTAAAAATCGAAATAGCTCTTCAGATAGTCCATTGACCCCCAATTTTTATATCATGGTTGGAGAAAGCATGAGTTGGAGATATGATTTCATACCACCCTGACTCGTACAAAGTGAAATAAAGTCATCATATTGGCATCTAAACTCAAACAAATGTATTTTGTTGATGACGTCATTTTTGTCTTTGTTTAATTGAGATTATCTCACTTATCGGCGATCGATCTTCTCCCAGATTTTGATATGTTGTAGCTGAGATAATTCTCTATTAGAAATATGTTATTTATTTTTCATTTAGATGACGTCATCATAGTAAAATATTCGATTAAAGGCGACAATGCATAATTTGTCATATTTGCGTGTTATGTCTATGGGAGGTCACTTATTTCAAAACATGAATCTGCATGACAATGTGTTTTGACCAGTATCTCGGTTATTATTCAACAGTTTTCTCCCAAATTTTAGTATGTTGTAGCTGAGACTATTTGCTATCTTAATATTTCCTCATTTTTTCAATCAGATGTCAGGATCATGCTCATGCTCATCATCATCATCATCATTATCAATATCATCATCATCATCATCATCATCAATGTCACCATCATCATCATCATCATGGTCTGAAGATGATCATCATCAACATCATCATGATCATGATCTATGGGAGATCACTTATTTTAAAACATGAATCTGCATGACAATGTGTTTTGACCAGTATCTCGGTTGTTATTCAACAGTTTTCTCCTAAATTTTAGTATGTTGTCGCAGAGACTATATGTTATCTAAATCACCCCTCATTTTTCCGATAAGATGTCAGCATCACGCTCATGATCATAATCATCATCATTATCATAATGATGATAATCATCCTCATCAACATCATCATGATCATCATCATAATCATTACTATCAAGATCATCATCATCATAATCATCATTGTTTACATGTCTATATAACTTCTCCCTTTTTCAATATAGTAAATATTATAATCTATTATAAGACTTGAAAACAGACCACCTTATTCGTCTTCGTGACGAATTAAATTTCTAGTTAGGTGGTCTGTTATCAACAGACCACCTATTGATTTCGTCAGAATTTTCTTTCTTCTTTATTATTATTATTATTATTATTTATTTATTTTTATTTATTTCTTCACTTTTTTGTGTGTCAGATAACGTAAGATTGGTTATGTCAATTTGATTCAATTTTGGCACAGTCATAGGTCATTATCATGAGACGTGACAGGAACATTTTTAAGGTCATTAGGTTATCGTGACGTCATCCAGGCGCCATTTTGTGAAATCACGTTATCCATCATATCTTCATGATGCATCAGCAAAGGTCATTCATATTCATATCACATATACTTTAGGTCAAGGGTCAACAGGTCATGTCATCAAAGGTCACATGAAGGTCATGACGTGCGCGTATGTGCGCGTCAAAATTTAAAATTGCTCAAAATTACTAAACTATTAAACGAGAGTACGAATCAGGTCATTTTAAGCATTTCAAAATTTTCCGACCGTAAGTGTCCCCGCGCGCGGTGTGCGCGCTCACAGCGCGCGGAAAAGGTCAAATTCAAAATGTTTACATGATTTTGATTCCTCTTAACGTAATTGACAATTTACATTAATTTCAGTCACTCTTCATATTTCATAAGGCCGTGAGCGTGCGTCAAAGTTCAAAATCCGCGCGTACTGCTATGGGCAATATAGTGCAAATTTGATCAAAAACATGCCATTTTAAAAATCGAAATAGCTCTTCAGATAGTCCATTGACCCCCAATTTTTATATCATGGTTGGAGAAAGCATGAGTTGGAGATATGATTTCATACCACCCTGACTCGTACAAAGTGAAATAAAGTCATCATATTGGCATCTAAACTCAAACAAATGTATTTTGTTGATGACGTCATTTTTGTCTTTGTTTATTTGAGATTATCTCACTTATCGGTGATCGATTTTCTCCCAGATTTTGATACGTTGTAGCTGAGATAATTTTCTATCAGAGAAATGTCATTTATTTTTCATTTAGATGACGTCATCATAGTAAAATATTCGATTAAAGGCGACAATGCATAATTTGTCATATTTGCGTGTTATGTTTATGGGAGGTCACTTTTTTCAAAACATGCATCTGCATGACAATGTGTTTTGACCAGTATCTCGGTTATTATTCAACAGTTTTCTCCCAAATTTTAGTATGTTGTAGCTGAGACTATTTGCTATCTAAATATTTCCTCATTTTTTCAATCAGATGTCAGGATCATGTTCATACTCATCATCGTCATCATCATCATCAATATCATCATTATCATCATCATCATCAATGTCACCATCATCATCATCATCATGGTCTGAAGATGATCATCATCAACATCACCATGATCATGATCATTATCATCATCATCATCATCATGGTCTGAAGATGATGATCATCAACATCACCATGATCATGATCATTATCATCATCATCATTAACATTATCGTTTTTATCATCATATAACATTTTCATTATCATGATCATCATCACCTTTACTATCATGATCATGATCATGTTCATCATGATCATCATTGTTTACATGTCTATATAACTTCTCCCATTCTCAAATCTATCATAAGACTTAGACAGACCACCTTATTCGTCTTCGTGACGAATTAAATTTCTAGTATTTTAATTGAATTTGTACAAAAACACAATTCAATTAAAATAAATTTGTGACCACTTTTTTGTGTGCACGATTACTCAAAATTGAACCGTCCAATTTCTTTCAAATTTAAGACAGTCATAGGTCATCATCTTAAGACGTGACAGGAACATTTTCAAGTTCATCAAAATATCATGACGTCATCTAGGCGCCATTTTGTGAAGTGCTCTGAGAATCAACTCATGATCATATCTTCATAACCGTAAATCATTTCTCATTCATATTTATAACGATTATGGTCAATATCCGTCTGGTCAACTTAGGTCAATAAACGCGCGCGTACGCGTCCGTCCGCGCGTCGGTGCGCGCAAAAACAAAAAATGCTCATAATTACTTTTTGATCAAATTAGAGTACGTTTTAGGCCATTTCAAGCATTTCGAGAATTTTGCGTGCGCACACCTTTCCGCGCGCAAAAATTTGCGCGCACGTTTTTGTTCGTAATGGTCGAACACAACCTTAAATCGTCATTTTTTGTCTATCATAGTATTTCCCATTTTTTCCCGATTAATTCGATACCATGTTTATCTCTTTATGACCATTAATAAGGAAATGAGCGTCCGTTTAAGGTAAATGTCTGTGCGTGCGAGCTCTTGTAATGGTGCCAGGTAAAAATGTCAGAGGAAAAAATGTCAGAGGTAAAAATGTCAGAGGAAAAAATGTCAGAGGTAAAAATGTCAGAGGTAAAAATGTCAGAGGTAAAAATGTCAGAGGAAAAAATGTCAGAGGTAAAAATGTCAGAGGTAAAAATGTCAGAGGTAAAAATGTCAGAGGTAAAAATGTCAGAGGTAAAAATGTCAGAGGTAAAAATGTCAGAGGTAAAAATGTCAGAGGTAAAAATGTCAGAGGTAAAAATGTCAGAGGTAAAAATGTCAGAGGAAAAAATGTCAGAGGTAAAAATGTCAGCGGTAAAAATGTCAGAGGTAAAAAATGTCAGAGGTAAAAATGTCAGAGGTAAAAATGTCAGAGGTAAAATTGTCAGAGGAAAAAATGTCAGAGGTAAAAATGTCAGAGGTACAAGCAAAACAAATGAGTGCCGTCATAATATCTCAGCACTTTTATCACTCAGAATGTCGAGACGTACAGCTACTGCATGGGCTAGTCTATTATATTCCTTTCTAAATGGATGTGTTGTATATCGTACATGTCCTGAGGATAATATAATGTGGAAAATAGATTTTGAAATTTATTTTTTTGTGGAAGCAATCAGAGAAGGTTAATCATCTAGCATAAACATGTAAGTATTGGTGTGTAGTGCAAGGTTTTGGAGTCATCAAAATGATAAAAAATTTGGCCCAGTCTTGGTAAAGTAACAAGCACTGTACACAGAAAGATATTGATATGGGACTACACAAACATATGGCATACAAATCGGGCAGGCATACAAAGATGTTACTTGTTATATCTGGGATATGAAGTCATTTGAAATAGATTTTCAGGGAATAACTTTTTTCTTTGATGTTCTATCACACTTGCATTGAACGCTCACAAATAATTTGTTTTACCTTTCCCCAGAACTCAACCTTCTCTTTAATTGATGTAACATGGGCGGCTTTCTGCTTTGTATCGGAGTAACAAAGCTGCTTATTGATTTTCTCCCAGACTATTTTATACCGCAATAGTAATCGACAATATTTTATTGCAACGCGCGCACTTCGGGAATGTGATGGTGCGGTTAGCATTGATAACATGGCTTTCTGCTTGTTTCAGAGTATCAAAATACCAAGCCCTCAAGAAAGTGGAATTGTCGGAAATATGCATTTATTGAAAAATACATATAAAAGTAGAAATTGCCACGCAGTTAAAATGTCCAACAATCTTCAAATATGAAGGAGAAGTAGGAGGGGGAAGGTTCAGAGATATCTGATCCTATTTTGGGGGCTGTACTGACTTTTCTTTTTATTTAATGATTACACCATGGAGCGACAACTCAGCCTATAAAACATGGCCAAACTTCTCGATTTTAGAAATCTTTTTCCCCAGAAGTTTGCTCAGTGTACCAGTACCATTTGCTTATACAAAAACATAATATACCGGTATATAAATATTGAATAAGGCAGACTAATGGGACATGGATGGTGTACTCCGAGTTTCACGCCTTGCAAGCGGTCATCAGACAACTGATAGCATTCTTCAAAGTACATGATTCCTCTACAACCAGGGCTCAAATTAATTTTTTGTCCACGGGGGCTCTTCCCCCCCCCCCCAAAAAAAAAAAGAGCCCCCGTGAGCCTTCTCACGGGGACTCTTTTATTACTGACGGGGGCTCTTTTTTATACAAATATCCATTGAATTGGTACCTATGATACTCCTCAATTATTTGCTATTTCATCATTATCATTTCAATCAGCATTTACCCTCTTACAAATTTACAAGCTACATAGCTGATACTGGCCTGTGTATATAATATATACGCATACAACACTGATCTTTATGATGTCTTTAACGTGACATATCTTCTTCTCCCCTTGCAAACGAGAAAGAAAACAAGGTCATTAAAAGGGATTAAGCGACAAATAATGATTGTGATTCAAATTGATGCGAATATTTGTTTGAATAGGCACTGCTATTCACCCGAATCTTCTTTGTAAAAACTACTTTTACAAATCTCAGCCATGCTTACTGAGTTGAGACGTTCCATTCAATGAATACTCATTACAGAATACACTTCTCCTAATCTGAAAGTGATCTTACAACACAGTGGCAGATTTGCATGGCTGAGATTTGTAAAAGTCGTTTTTACAAAGAAGATTCTGGTGAAAAGCATTGTTTATTCAAAAAAATCCTTGCATCAATTTGAATCACAATGATTATTTGTCGCATGATCCTTTTATTAAATAACCTTGTTTTTTTTTTTTAATGATTACACCATGGAGCGACAGCTCAGCCTATTAAACATGGCCAAACTTCTCGATTTTAGAAATCTTAGAAGTTTGCTCAGTGTACCAGTACCATTTGCTTATACAAAAACATAATATACCGGTATATAAATATTGAATAAGGCAGACTAATGGGACATGGACATGTACTCCGAGTTTCACGCCTTGCAAGCGGTCATCAGACAACTGATAGCATTCTTCAAAGTACATGATTCCTCTACAAGTCTTATTTTGAGCGTATCAGGTTGTAGACCCTTGGTATACGCTCAAAATAAGACTTGACTAATACAATAAGAAAGCGGTGAAATAACGACTGCAGAATATCCCTCGCTGTTCTTTTTCGATAAGCCTGATATATAACCCGGGTGTAAACATAACAAACTTGTCACATGCTTTTGTTTTTATTTTATACCTCTAACATTTTTACCTCTGACATTTTAAACTCTGACATTTTTACCTCTGACATTTTTTCCACTGACATCTTTACCTCTGACATTTTAAACTCTGACATTTTTACCTCTGACATTTTTTCCTCTGACATTTTTACCTCTGACATTTTTTCCTCTGACATTTTTACCTCCGACATTTTTACCTCTGACATTTTTACCTCTGACATTTTTTCCTCTGACATTTTTACCTCTGACATTTTTCCTCTGACATTTTTACCTCTGACATTTTTACCTCTGACATTTTTACCTCTGACATTTTTTCCCACTGACATTTTTACACCGAGCCCTTGTAATACATAGCATATATGGTCAAAAACATGCCTATACAAAATACATTATAGCTCTTTTGGATGCAAGTTGACACCACAATTTTTTGCGTGTCAAACTCGTGAGAAATAATCGAGCCAGTTGTAAATAACATCGCGCACCAGCTGCTGGTGACAATGACAATGTATATTACGCGTATAACAACATGCGCACCATACACGAACTCTATTGTGACGTCACAATCAGACCCATATCTCCGTCGTTTTATCTTTGTTTACGCTGAGCTTTGAGTATGTTGTAGCTGAGAAAATAAGCTATCACAAGTGTGCCCTTTATTTTTCGACCAGATGCCGGGATCATGCTCATATTTCACTTACAAAGTGGGATTTGATTATTCCATTTTCCGTTTACGTGTAATCTCTAAGGGAAATGTTTTGGTATATCGGTAACGCACTTGACTTCCGACCTCGAGGTCCCTGGTTCGAGTCCGGGCGTGTCAAACAATTTTTTTTCTTCACTTTTTTTCTTCTTTTTGACCTTTCACTCTACCATCTCCTTTGAATATTAAAACACGTACAATCGCAAATAATGTAATAAACAACCATATTTACTTGATTACCCTATTATCACTACATCCATTACTTTTTGCGTGTAATCCTTATGGAAGATGACTTTTTCTCAAATCTTGATTCTACATTCTTGTCTTTTGCGAGCAATATCGCCGTTATTTCGGCTTGATTTTTGTTGATTTTTGAGTATGTTGTAGCTGAGACTATATACTATCTGAATGTTCTCTCATTTTTTTCAGTCTGTCATCGTAGTCTGTTGATGATAATCATCAACATCATCATGATCATCATGATCATCATCATCGTCATCACCATTACTACCAAGATCATCATCATCATGATCATCATCATCATTGTTTACATGTCTATATAACTTTTCCCTTTCTCATTATAGTAAATATTATAATCTATCATAAGACTTGAAGACAGACCACCTAATTCGTCCCCATGACGAATTAAATTTCTAGTATTTTAATTGAATTTGTACAAAAACACAATTCAATTAAAATAAATTTGTGACCACTTTTTTGTGTGCACGATTACTCAAAATTGAACCGTCCAATTTCTTTCAAATTTAACACAGTTATAGGTCATCATCTTAAGACGTGACAGGAACATTTTCAAGTTCATCAAAATATCATGACGTCATCTAGGCGCCATTTTGTGAAGTGCTCTAAGAATCAACTCATGATCATATCTTCATAACCGTAAATCATTTCTCATTCATATTTATAACGATTATGGTCAATATCCGTCCGGTCAACTTCGGTCAATAAACGCGCGCGTACGCGTCCGTCCGCGCGTCGGTGCGCGCAAAAACAAAAAATGCTCATAATCACTTTTTGATCAAATTAGAGTACGTTTTAGGCCATTTCAAGCATTTCGAAAATTTTGCGTGCGCACACCTTTCCGCGCGCAAAAATTTGCGCGCACTTTTTTGTTCGTAATTGTCGAACGCAACCTTTAATAGTCATTTTTTGTTTATCATAGTATTTCCCATTTTTTTCCGATCAATTCGATACCATGTTTATCTCTTTATGACCATTAATAAGGAAATGAGCCTCCGTTTAAGGTAAATGTCTGTGCGTGCGAGCTCTTGTAATACATAGCATATATGGTCAAAAACATGCCTATAAAAAATACATTATAGCTCTTTAGGATGCAAGTTGACCCCACAATTTTTTGCGTGTCAAACTCGTGAGAAATAATCGAGCCAGTTGTAAATAACATCGCGCACCAGCTGCTGGTGACAATGACAATGTATATTACGCGTATAACAAAATGCGCACCATACACGAACTCTATTGTGACGTCACAATCAGACCCATATCTCCGTCGTTTTTATCTTTGTTTACGCTGAGCTTTGAGTATGTTGTAGCTGAGAAAATAAGCTATCACAAGTGTGCCCTTTATTTTTCGATCAGATGCCGGGATCATGCTCATATTTCACTTACAAAGTGGGATTTGTGCATTCCATTTTCCGTTTACGTGTAATCTCTAAGGGAAATGTTTTGGTATATCGGTAACGCACTTGACTTCCGAACTCGAGGTCCCTGGTTCGAGTCCGGGCGTCTCCAACAATTCTTTTTCTTCACTTGTTTTTCTTTTTGACCTTTCACTCTACCATCTCCTTTGAATATTAAAACACGTACAATCGGAAATAATGTAATAAACAACCATATTTACGTTATTATTACCCTATTATCACTACATCCATTACTTTTGGCGTGTAATCCTTATGGAAGATGACTTTTCTCAAATCTGGATTCTACATTCTTGTCTTTTGCGAGCAATATCGCCGTTATTTCGGCTTGATTTTTGTTGATTTATGAGTATGTTGTAGCTAAGACTATATACTATCTGAATGTTCTCTCATTTTTTTCAGTCTGTCATCGTAGTCTGTTGATGATAATCATCAACATCATCATGATCATCATGATCATCATCATCGTCATCACCATTACTACCAAGATCATCATCATCATCATCATGATGATCATCATTGTTTACATGTCTATATAACTTTTCCCTTTCTCATTATAGTAAATATTATAATCTATTATAAGACTTGAAGACAGACCACCTTATTCGTCTTCGTGACGAATTAAATTTCTAGTATTTTAATTGAATTTGTACAAAAACACAATTCAATTAAAATAAATTTGTGACCACTCTTTTGTGTGCACGATTACTCAAAATTGAACCGTCCAATTTCTTTCAAATTTAACACAGTCATAGGTCATCATCTTAAGACGTGACAGGAACATTTTCAAGTTCATCAAAATATCGTGACGTCATCCAGGCGCCATTTTGTGAAGTGCTCTGAGAATCAACTCATGATCATATCTTCATAACCGTAAATCATTTCTCATTCATATTTATAACAATTATGGTCAATATACATCCGGTCAACTTAAGGTCAATAAACGCGCGCGTACGCGTCCGTCCGCCCGTCGGTGCGCGCAAAAATAAAAAATGCTCATAATCACTTTTTGATCAAATTAGAGTACGTTTTAGGCCATTTCAAGCATTTCGAGATTTTTGCGTGGGCACACCTTTGCGCGCGCATAAATTTGCGCGCGCGTTTGTGTTCGTAATGGTCTTACGCAACCTAGAATCGCCTTTTTTGTCTATCATAGTATTGCCCATTTTATTCCGAACAATTTGATACCATGTTTATCTCTTTATGACCATTAATAACGAAATGAGCGTCAGTTTAAGGTAAACGTCTGTGCGTGCGAGCTCTTGTAATACATAGCATATATGGGCAAAAACATGCCTATACGAAATACATTATTAACTGTATAGAAAAAAATATTATGGCTCGATCTGAAAAGTCAACGGCAAAATGCGTGTGAAACTAGTGAGCAATAATTGACCCAGTTGTACATTTCACCGCGCACCAGCTGCTGGTGACAATCACAATGTATATTACGTGTATAACAAAATGCGCACTATGCCCGAACTCCATTGTGACGTAACAATCACACCCTAGGCAAACTGATTGCAGTGTATCGAAAATTCGTCAGCATGTTTTTGGAAAATTGATTGTATCTCGCTTAATGTTGATCAATTCTCTTCCAAATTTTGATATGTTGTAGCTGAGCTAATTTTCTACCAGAAACAGGCATGTATTTTTCATTTAGATGACGTCATCGTAGTAAAATATTCGATTAAAGGCGACATTGCATAATTTGTCATATTTGCGTGTTATGTCTATAGGAGGTCACTTTTTTCATGAATCTGCATGACAATATGTTTTGACCAGTATCTCGGTTGTTATTCAACAGTTTTCTCCCAAATTTTAGTATGTTGTACCTGAGACTATATGTTATCTAAATCACCCCTTATTTTTTCGATAAGATGTCAGGATCATGCTCATGATCATCAATATCATTAACATTATCATTATCATCGTCATCATCGTCATCACCATTACTATCAAGATCATCATCATCATCATCATCATTGTTTACATGTCTATATAACTTCTACCTTTCTCAATATAGTAAATAGTATAATCTACCATCAGACATGAAAACAGACCACCTTATTCGTCTTCGTGACGAATTAAATTTCTAGTATTTTAATTGAATTTGTACAAAAACACAATTCAATTAAAATAAATTTGTGACCACTATTTTGTGTGCACGATTACTCAAAATTGAACCGTCCAATTTCTTTCAAATTTGACACAGTCAGAGTTCATCATCTTAAGACGTGACAGGAACATTTTCAAGTTCATCAAAATATCGTGACGTCATCCAGGCGCCATTTTGTGAAGTACTCTGAAAATCAACTCATGATCATATCTTCATAACCGTAAATCATTTCTCATTCATATTCATAACGATTAAGGTCAATATCCGTCCGGTCAACTTGAAGTCACTAAACGCGCGCGTACGCGTACGTTCGTACGTTGGTGCGCGTAAAAATAAAAAATGCTCATAATCACTTTTTAATCAAATTAGAGTACGTTTTAGGCCATTTCAAGCATTTCGAAAATTTTGCGTGCGCACACCTTTGCGCGCGCATAAATTTGCGCGCACGTTTTTGTTCGTAATGATCGAACGCAAACTAAAATCGTCATTTTTTGTCTATCATAGTATTGCCCATTTTTTTCCGAACAATTTGATACCATGTTTATCTCTTTATGACCATTAATAACGAAATGAGCGTCCGTTTAAGGTAAATGTCTGTGCGTGCGAGCTCTTGTAATACATAGCATATATGGTCAAAAACATGCCTATACGAAATACATTATAGCTCTTTAGGATGCAAGTTGACCCCACATTTTTTTGCGTGTCAAACTCGTGAGAAATAATCGAGCCAGTTGTAAATAACATCGCGCACCAGCTGCTGGTGACAATGGCAATGTAATGCGCACCATGCACGAACTCTATTGTGACGTCACAATCAGACCCTTGGCACACTATTTGCAGTGTATCGAAAATTCGTCAAGCACTGGATGCACAGTGCTTGTTTGACGATGTTTTTGCAACTTCTAATGCTAGGAAATCCTGTGGAGTGTAGGCTACATAATTTATAAGATAGTAATTTATAATTGATAAGATAGTATAAGATAGTAAAAGTTTCTTGTTTGCTCTAGATATCTGATGTCGTTAATAATAGTAATATTTACTGCCTAATTCAGGGCAATACGACTTGCCATATATCATCCTCACCTTAGGTTCAGGCGATATACGTCATATTGCCCAGAAGGCAGTCAATATTACTTAATTATGCATCGTCATAATTGCTCAATATTTCGTTCATCAGTTCAGCTCATCAGTTTAGTTCAGTTCATCAGTTCATCCGTTTAGCTCATCAATTCAGTTCATTTTACATCAGTTCAATTTATCAGTTCATGAGTTTATCAGTACTTCATTCATCAATTCATATCGTAATACAATAAATACATCATTTTAGATTAACATAATTTCATGGGGTAATTAAATTGAAGATGAGCATGATCATAAGAATTGAAGACAGACCACCTAATTCGTCACCATGACGAATTAAATTTCTAGTTATTATTATTATTATTATTTATTTTTATTTATTTTCACACTTTTTTGTTAACAGGATAACTCAAGATCAGTTTAGTCAATTTCGTTCAATTTTGGCACAGTCATAGGTCATTGTCATGAGACGTTAGAGTAACATTTTCAAGGTCATCAAGTTTTCATGACGTCATCCAGGCGCCATTTTGTGTTTTTTTGGTACTTTTTACTCATGATCATATCTTCATAACGGAAAGGCATTTCTCATTCATATTTATCACGATTAAGGTCAATATCCGTCCGGTCAATTTCAGGTCAGAAAACGCGCGCGCATGCGTACGTCCGCGCGTCACCGCGCGCGCAAAAAATAAAAATGCTCAAAATCGTCTCAAATTTTTTTTGCATACGTTTTAGGCCATTTTAAGCATTTTGCAAAAAACGCGCGCACGCACATGCGCGCGCGTTTTCGCGCGTAATTGCTTTTTCCTACATAGAATCGCCAATTTTTTTCTGTCATCATATTTGACGCATTTTTCCAAGCATTTTGATACCTTGTTCACCTTTTTCTGACCATTAATAACGGAATGAGCGTCCGTTTAAGATAATTTCCGTGCGTGCGAGCTCTTGTAATACATAGCATACATGGGCAAAAACATGCCTATACAAAATCCATTATAGCACTTTAGGATGCAAAGTGAACCCAATTTTTTTCTCCATATTTTGATAGAGTATGAATTGGAAATATGATTTAATGTCTCATTTGACCCTCAATTAACTCATGACGTCATCATAATGGCCTCCCAACTCAAAATTTCAATTTGCATATTATGACGTCAGTATTTTTCTGGAAAATTGACTGTATCTCTGTAAATATTGATTGATTTTCTTCCAAATTTTGATATGATCTAGCTGAGACAATTTTCTACAAATGCAGTTGCCACAATATTTCATTTTGACAAAGGTATCATGGCGTATTTTTGCGATTAAAGGTGGCATGTCAATTTTTCACATTTTGCGTGTATTCTCTATGGGACATGACTTTTTCTCAAAACTGGATTCTACATCCTGTCTTTTGCGAGCAATATCTCCATTTTTTTAGCTTTATTTTCTCTGAGCTTTGAGTATGTTGTAGCTGAGACAATAAGCTATCATAACTGTGCCCTTTATTTTTTGGTCAGATGCCGGGATCATGCTCATATTTCACTTACAAAGTGGGATTTGTAAATTCTATTTTCCGTTTACGTGTAATCTCTATGGGAAATGTTTTGGTATATCAGTAAGGCACTTGACTTCCGACCTCGAGGTCCCTGGTTCGAGTCCGGGCGTCTCCAACAATTTTTTTTTCTTCACTTTTTTTTTCTTTTTGACCTTTCACTCTACCATCTCCTTTGAATATTAAAACACGTACAATTGCAAATAATGTAATAAACAACCATATTTACTTTATTATTACCCTGTTATCACTTGATCCATTACTTTTTGCGTGTAATCCTTATGGGAGATGACTTTTTCTCAAATCTGGATTCTACATTCTTATCTTTTGCGAGCAATATCGCCGTTATTTCGGCTTGGTTTTTGTTGATTTTTGTGTATGTTGTAGCTGAGCCTATATATGCTATCTAAATGTCCCCTCATTTTTTCAATCAGATGTCAGGATCACGCTCATGATCATCATCATGGTTATCATTATCATCATCATGAAAATCATGATCATGATCAAGTAGTTTATTTTTGTTCTTTATTTTTATTTATTTGCACACTTTTTTGTTAACAGGATAACTCAAGATCAGTTTTTTTTCCATATTTTGATAGAGTATGAATCGGAGATATGATTTCATGTCTTATTTGACTCTCAATTAACTCATGACGTCATCCGAACTCAAAATTTCAATTTGCATATTATGACGTCAGCATATTTTTGAAAATCGATTGTATCTCTGTAAAACTTAATTGATTTTCTTCCTAATTTTAATATGTTCTAGCTGAGATAATTCTCTACAAATGCAGTCCACACGATATTTCATTTTGACAAAGGAATCATGGCGTATTTTTGCGATTAAAGGAGGCCTGTCAATTTTTCACATTTTTATATGACTTTTTTTTTCAAAACTGGATTCAATATTCCCCTCTTTCGCGAGCAATATCTTCATCGTTTTTTGGTCTATTTCCCCCACAATTTAAGCATGTTATAGCTGATAATATGAGCTATCTTAACTGTGCCTTCCGTTTTTTGATCTGATGTTGAAATCATGTTGAAATTTTCAATTGAAAGTTGAAATAGCGACTATGCCAAGGCCGTTTGTCAGCTTTACATGTATTGTCTAAGGGACATATTTTGGTATATTGGTTAAAGCACTCGACTTCCATATCCGGTGTAATTTTTTTAAAAATTTGCTTTCGTTTCTTATCAGTGATTTTATCATCTTTTTCGACTACTATATCTCGATCTATCTCTACGCTTTCACCCTCTCCCTCTCTTGCTCTGCCTCCCTCTTGATCTGCTCTAGCTGATGTCTCCCTCGATCTGTCTCTACTCTTTCACCGGCCAGCTCTCCTTTTCCCGCCTTTGGCTCCCGTTCTCCCTCTTATGTCGTATAGGATGTTCCTTAATTTCCTTTACCTCTTTCCTTTGCCCTTTGTATTCTTTTTTCACCCCTTCCAAGTAGCCTATGCATTCTGATTTCTCTTTCATCCCTCGGTCCATCTCATGTATTTTTACATGACTATACCCAGTCTCCTTCCGTCTCCTTATATCTCACCATGTTTCACTTTGATGACGTCATCACAGTGACAATTTTGATTGAATGCGACATGTCAGAATTTTCTTAGTTTGCGTGTCATGCCTATTGGAGGTGACTTTTTCTGAAATCTGCATTAGGACATTCTAGTCTTGTTTGAGCAATATCTCGATTATTTTTTCTCGATTTTCTGCAAGCTTCGAATATGTTGTAGCTGAGAAAATTCTCTACACTTAAGGTCACATTTTTTTTCTATAAATCAGATGTTGGGATCATGGCGATATTCCAACGACAAGATGTGAATTGAAAATCCTATTTTTCGTTTACGTGTAATGTCTATGTGGAGTAAGTTGGAATTCTAGACAACACCGACGCAAAGCCCCTGGACACCAGGTCGAGTTGTCCAGGGTGGGGTGCTTCGGGGGACAGCTCGATCAACTTTTTTTTCTCCTCATGATTTCATGATCTAAAATCCCTCATCTTAGATAAATTTGTCATTTTATGTATTAAATATGCTTTTATAAACACCCACCCCTAACCTAACCATAACTCTAACCCGGCGATTGTACGACTTCGGCTCGTCAAAAATATATTCTCGTTGCAAAAAATATCAGCTTTATTCTTTAGAACAGCTCTCAAAATACTCACAATTTCCATGTTCCCTGTCATGACTGCGTTAATTATAAAAGCATTAATACATAAAATGACAATTTTATCTACGATGAGTTATTGCCAGTTATTCACCCATGTATACGCAATGTTTACGTCTCTAGCTCCCACGGACAAAGAATTGTTTACATGTCAATACATTTCTCTTTCTATATATCTATCTACTCACATCTCGCTTAATTCTTTCTCCTCTCTACTGCTTTGTTTCCCTTCCCTTCTCTTGCTCTATTTCTGTATCTCTCTTTCTACTCTTTCACCCTCTCCCTCTCTTGCTCTGCCTCCCTCTTTTTCTCTTGCTCTGTCTCTCGATCCTTTTCTCTACTCTTTCACCCTCCCCATTTTCAGCCTCTGGCTCTCGTTCTCCCTCTTTTATGTCTTTGGATGTTCCTTAATTTTTGTCAATAAAATCTATTCTTCCTATTTAAAGTCATCATCTTATTGAAAGTCATCATGACAACTTTTACCATAAACAAAAATATTCTTTTCAAAAATAATTCCTAGGTACTGAGCTTCCTTCTCACATTCCTAGATAAATACTTATAAAACAGTACGACATACACAAATCACTCAATTACTACATATCTCATGAAAATGTTTGGAACAAACTGTTTCAATTTTTACTGCACATAAATTATCATTTAAGCTTTATCAAGGTAAACCTTTAAAGTCAAACATAACATTCTTCATCTTATCAACCATTACATGATATCAGAAGATCATGACACAACATAGCTCATATCACTAAATACCAATCCTAGTCAATATACATATAGTTGTATATCCAGAAATCTCAGTTCTCAACCTATGGTTTAATCAACTAAGTTTTATAATGTACAATAAATAATATGACATTCTTACTTTTATCAAGTCATGAGACTTAGATACATTACATTTCTCTTGTATTTGAGTTGAAATCTGCACATGCAATTCTAAACGCAATTCTAAATGCAATTACTAAAACGTGTTTCCAATAATCTGATTTTTTGTTTTAAATGATATTATATAGCACCCGTACTTCAGAACGTTAATATCATGAAAAAGGTTGAGCATGGTTATAAGTCTACAAACACCTTTGAATAAAACCTTTGCTAAAAACAATGCCAACATAGCACAACAATATCATGCTGTGGGATAATTAGCATAAAAACAATCCATGTATAAATATGTATGACATATTCTGCACAAAGTTGAAAACCTATAACATGGCTATACGTCAATGTCCATAGAGTTTGTATATAACCTGTTAATACAAAGTAGAGATTATCAAATGTTCACATCATCACCTGAAGACAATGTCTTTGACTCAAAATTAAACAATTATCCAGCATTAAAGAGCACAACCCATTGTGTTCAGCATCATTAAGCCCTCTCTGATATATTTAGATACATAAGGTGGCTGTCTAATTATCATCTCTTTCTGTTTTTTCTGTTCAAAATGTAGTGAGTAATATTCCTGCACTTGCATAAACTACAATGCGTATATATTGCTGTAATATTTTCTTCTTCATATCAAACTTGTGTAGTGGATTTCATGAATTTCTACAAAACATATGCTCAGGATAATAATTTTGTATGTGCTATCATAGAAAGTTTGATGGGTATACATTTGTGGCTGGGAAGATCAATATAAAATAAATCTCAACATTACATAATCCTGGTAAATGCAATATGTATTCAACAAATGACATTAACAAAATATGTTATTAAACCGTGATACACATCCAATAATTTACAATGGTAGACAGACAAAAGAAATCCATGAGTATAGTGCATTTTACATTCTGCTCATATAATCTGCTGTAACATTATACTGAACCTTCACCGATACAAGCCGAAACCTGTAATCTTGGAGCATCATGCTCCATCTCATGATTCTCTTATTGTCAAACCTCTTCGCTTGAATATAGAAGAATGGTTTGTGGTCTGTGTGTACTTCAATTCAATACAAATAATATTTTAACTTTTTGATTGCTCGTACTATTGCTAAGCACTTTTTTCTTTTTTGTGTAATTTTCTACCCGTGGTAATGACTTGTTACTCGCATAAGCAATCAGGAATTCTTCTCCTGAATGTTACTGCATAAGCCCAGCACCCACATTTACCTTCAATATAAACTGATCCTCGGCATCTTCTGCAGAATCTTGACACACCTTCCTACTCTCTATACACAAATCAAAGCAGCCAGCCACTGACAAGTTAACCTTCTGCCTGAGAAATTATTTGTTGAGAAGATTAATGTGATATTTCTTAAGAACACCACTGACAATGTAGTCATAGTCATACTTTACGCCAGCACAGGGAATGGGCCCTTCCATTTCAGCAACAACTTGTTCTGATCAGTGGGAAGCAAGATAAACCCTGATCTCCGTTATTAAATTTCCTGTTTCTAGCATTCATATCCTAATACTTCTTGTATTTTCCTGCAGCATGCACCTTTTAAGGCTTCCTGGGCTAACCCCCATGACTTCACCAACTTCTCACGGAGCACTATGTCATATTCATACTCATCTTTCAACTCCGGTATTACACCATCATTTGTCCTCAATTCCCTTAACATATCAAAGACACTCGCCAAGACCCAGTCTTCACTAAACCAAGTTTTCTGAAATGGTAGAAATTTTGAAGATATTCAATACCTACACATGGTGATAAAAAAATGTAATATAAATGAAACATTTCCATTGTCACTGCTAATATTAAATATAATCAGTGTCTCCGTTACCTTTACTACTGCTATCACCTTCACCAGTATTGTTAGTAGGTGAAAAGCATTACCCTTATTCATCTTTCAGATAGATGTTATTACTGATCACTGGTTTTATGCTAATGTTATCGTATTCATTTAATCAACGTCTGAGGAAATTAATTTTTCAAAATATTTTTTGTACAAAGCAAATGAGATATGAGCTCGCATGTGATGTCACACAGTTTGCAATTTGTGCTTCACTGATTACAACTCCAACAATTTATAACTTTCTCATTTGTTTTTGATTTTCCTCAAAATTTCATTGATTTGTTTCTCTCATTTATCTGCTTTTATGAAGACCAACTTATTTTTGGGGTGGACTTCTCCTTTAACACTTTACATGTATGAAGATCAACTTATTTTCGGGTGAACTTGCCCTTTAACACTTTACATGTATATGTAAGCATCTTAAAAAATGCATATTTATAATTATATGGCTAACGTCATTTACTCCTTACTGTACTTGGGGGGGGGGTGGCGTAAGAGCCCCCCCCCCCCTCCCCCACCCCGCATTTTTGGAGATAGCGCCGCAACCGCTTGGAATTTTACATTGTTGTTCTTCGATTCTTTTCCTCAAGTCTTATGCACATTTTGATACCATTTTCATCGAATTTGGATACACCTGTCAGGTGTTACATAGCAATTAGTATGCGCATATCATCAAAAAGTGCTACAATTGCATATATACATGTACAAGCAGAAATGTGAATACAGGTAAATAGATGTATAAGTGGGAGATATGAATTGATATCAAATTGCTTTGATACGTTTCTCAAAGTAACTTGATGTATTCCAGAACAAAAGAATACATTAGAAATAAAATAATAGATCGAGGACTTAAAACCACAACTGTCTATGTCCAAATATGCCATTTGAGTAAAAATGCATTTAAAAGTTTGATTGCAAGCATAAAATCTGACAAAGTGTAGTAGTTATGTTTAATGCCATTAACTTATAAATAATACTTGGTCAAACATCATACATGGAAGCCATGACCTTTTGACCCTGTCAATGTCAGAAACTTAAAAAATGGGAGTGCCAAATACCATCCATGGAACTCTTCAGGAATGGCTAGGCTATTGCACAAGTTGATGAGATCCTTCTTCTTAAGGTTTAGGCTTTTTTAAATGCTTCTCTTGGTAGACAAGGTCCAGGTTAGGTGGAACTGATGATCTATCTTCTTGTAGTCATCCAAGTAGTTATAGATGGTAGCAGATGGTGCTTTGCTCTTCCTTCCTGTATTGGAAGCTCTTTACATGTAGCCAGTTGAAGACGTGTCTATCTTCGTCTAGGCGTTTGTTATTCATGATCTGCTGTGAGAGATTTTTCAGATCATAAAAGTCTCCATGGCACATGTTTATGACCTTGTATGGAAGCCGACGTCTTAATTTGTGGAAGATGTTTTACCCAGTCATGCATTGTGAAGACATTGATGTTCTTTTTTTCTGTTTCAATAGCAGAATGCATGCTATTGCATTCCACGTGGGAATGCCCACTCTCCAGAAAATTGTGTGCGATGACTTTGAGATGTGTGTTCTGGATGGCATAGAGTAATGTTGCAGCGACATTCACTTTGCAAATCAAAAGAAGCAGAGACAAAAGTCCTCTTTCCAGCAACTACCTTGGCCTGGCATAGCTGCCAACACTTTGGAATTTTCAATTAGTAACATTTAAGTAAAACTGAATATCATGTGCGCGTAGCGCACATCACGAGCTTTCTTTGGAAAATCAGAGTCAAATTCCCTCATGTAGCAGGGTGTTGTTTGGCGAGCCTTAGTAATAAGGACACTTTTTAGAGTTTCGTTGCTCATGGACCCTCTGAAGTCAGTTTTGTTCTTTCGCACCTGACTGAAGACCCTTTTACATTCAGCATTGGTATGGGGTATGGTTAGAATCCCTTTTGCAAGTCTGTCATAGCACAGTTCACCAGAAACATTCTTTTCTGTCATCATACTTGTCCACTGCTTGTCAGTAGATTCCTCATTTTGCACTAAGTCTGGAAGCTGAGCAATTTGATAGATAAGGAACTGGTTCTCCAGAGCATCTAGGGCACTGTGCTTGTCTTCTTCTTCTTCCTGAAGCAACATGCAGGGGAACTTGTTGATGAAGAACTTTAGAGAAGTGAATTTGGCATCCTTCTGATATGCAATGTCAGCCACTTGCACATGGATGAGAACATCAGACTTCAATAGAAACTTACTTACAATGTAGTCACATGCCTTGGTGTAATATGAATGCACTGCTGCATAGAACTTATGGCAATCAGACTCATCTAAAGTGTTCACAATTTCTCTTGTTGCGCTTTTTATGACCATTTCAGATTCTTCACAAAGATTCTCCTTGTTCTTGTAGTCCAGAAGGGTCAAGTCTGTGGCTGCAATGATTGCTTGTGGAGCTACAAATTGGCTGTACAAGTCACGCAGTAGACTTTCTAGTATTCCTTTTAGCTTTTGTATCAGAGGACTTCTCGTCTGAAAGATGACATTTTTCTTGTGAAATGCAATGATGCTGTGGCTGATATTGGGTTTGAGTGCAATGAATTCAGAATTCTTTCCTGTCTTGTTTTATCTCTTACTGTCTGTCTTGTTTCTTTTTTTCCTCCACATCTTGTTTTTTCATTTCCAGTCATTTTACTAGAAATCATACTGGGATGACTGGAAGTTCCAGTCTTGAGCACTGTTGAGCCTGTTGCCTTGCCAACAACTTTCCCAGTCTTCTGCTTTTTGCTAGGTGTATCCGAAGCTTCCTCATTTGTCGTTTTTCCCGAGTAGTAGAGCTTGAAGATGCAGGTCTACTGTGTTGTGGCTGTGGTGTTTGAAGTTGAACCTGGGAGGTAGAGAAATTATTGATTACCATATGAGAAAGAAACAAGACTACTGACACAGTTTACAATTAAAAAGATACACTACATTTGAAATCTTGGCAGATGACTAGCATTATTGAATACATTTTTATATCTGTAAACTGAACAGCGGAGTGAAGATGATTGGAAGAGAAAGAGCTTACAAGTAAATGACCTAAAAATAAGAAGAAAAAATAAATGATGTAAAGGAACATATTTAACTGTCACCCTGTATATATCGTCCCTATTTTCACGAAGTGACGGTAGTGAGGAAAATCGTCACGCAAACTGTATGCAATTTTATTTCACTACCGTCACTTCGTGAAAACAGCGACGAATTATGATCAATTTTTGTACTCACTTGGGTCTGAGACTGGGCAGGTTTGCTCACATGTGGTGGATCTGCAGACACCTTCTTGGGAATGCAGAATGCTTGGAGTTGTGCAGTCATCTTGGTTTGGTGAGCAGGCTTTTTCTGCAGGACAAGACAAGCTTAAAAAATTAATGCGATGCCTGCAACACTATTGATGACTTATTTATAAGCATGAAATTTAATTACACATTAAATTAAATTTTGCAATTACCATTTTGGTTCATGTAATATCCATTTTCGTATTTTTTTTAATAATTTTAGAGTGTAAAATGATAATAACTGTTGCCAATTTGAGGAGTAAAAGCTGATTAATTCAAACATTAAGAAAGCTCTCTACTGCTAGGGTTAATCTATTCAAATCTGGTAATTTTAATGATGGCCATATTTAAATGGAATAAAAAGGAGTAGATGCCTTGTAGTAATACATTTTCTAGCCTTACCTTCAGTTGAGATCCCTGAGCAGGTTCATTTTTCACAGCTGGAGTTGGCTTCTTTGGAACAAGTGAAGTTTGGACACTATTCTTGGTAGCCTTGGTCTGTTGAGTAGGCTTCTTCTGCTTTGTCTGTTGAGTAGGCGTCTTCTGCTCGGCTGACACTTCTCCTTCAAAAAAGAGGACTAGAGCTTGCCATTGTTGGATAAATCTTGGCAAGCATTGGCCCAAGCTCAGCCATCTCGTACAAGCATGTTTCAGAACTGCCTGCACTTCGTTCCCAATGAGCATCTGGAACTTCTTGAGATTCAATTTCCTGTTCACGCTGGCTTCCAGATAGTAGAACACATCAATAAGGAGCGAGTCAATTGAATATGGTAATGCAGATGACGCATCTTTGGCAGCAGAATCAATTAGATGATTGGGGCAACCAAGCACTGACACTTTCCGAGGCATGCCACAATTTGGTATGGTTTACTGTCGCTGACATTACTCCCATCAGTTGATATTGCAATTGGCCGTGCTTTCATGGCTGAAACGATCTGTCCTTGTTTATCTTTGGCCATTTCACGCACAAGACAAGATGTTTGGTCCTTGCACTGGTAAACTTCATAACCTCCTCAGAATTAGGAAAGGCTTTTTTCAACAATGGTCCCATGTGACTTGCAGCTGATAGAGGAATATTGTGCTCCAAATAAAATGATGTAAATAAGCACTCAGCTCTAGTTATATTAAAATCCTTGGAGGTTGACATCCATGATGTTATTTCTCGTGCTGACGATTCAGACTTGAAAGCAGTGATGTGTTGCTTTGATTTGCAATGAACAACAATGTCATTACAACCGCCATGCAAAATTGACAAATCTCGGCGACATTCCTTGCAAGTTGCATGATGTTTGCTCTTTCCTGATGATGCACCGAAGTCAAATTTATCAGCATATTTCTTGTTGTAAGCATGTCCTCTTTTGCACTCCATCTTATTCACAACGATTTTCTGTCTTACACGATGCAAGGAACTGCTTTGGCATCTTGAGCCTCTGTTTTTTGTACGAGATGGGTTTCCGTGAAATTCTCCTTCTGATCTCCAGACAACTGGTCATACTTCGTACATGTTGCACATTGGTCTTTTTTATTTATCATAACGTTTTTTCCGGGCAATGGTATGGTGTTGCTTGGCCACAATCAGTGAAATAGCTGCATAGGGAATCTTATCTGCTTAATGAGTAGAAAACTGCAAGTATTGCGCAATTCTTGATGAATGTACTTGAAACAGTCTGAACATCAAAGTAAAATGGCTAATGGACACATGGGAATAGACAGTTCTGAATAGACACAAAGTGAAATGAATATACAGTTCTTTGGTGGACATAACTGAATTTCACAAAAAATGGACATAGACAGTTCTGGCTTTAAGCCCTCTAGAAAAAATAAGAAATAAAAAACAATATAATTCATATTAAAGAAAATAAAATGAAATTTGCATATTCAAAATTTATGCAAATTAACCTTTGCATTTTCAAATATCGACAGCCCCCCCCCCCCTGCAGTCAGGGGTTGCTCAAAATAGCCCAGGGCCAGTAGAATTTCAGAAATATGTTTGCTTGCTCTTTTATTAAAATTTAATGAGAAAATTGTAAAGCACAGTTTTTGTTGGGGTTGCAGGGGTTTACTTGTACATGTTTCTATGCGATTCCGTGTTTGTTTTTTGGGGGGAAAAAAGATGAAAAATTGTATTTTAAGATCGTATTTCACTCTTATTATCATACTAAATATGATTTAATCGTACTGGTTGGCATCTCTGTATAACCCTCCAATTTTCATTAACTCAAACAACTTACATCATAGTGAATAACCTACTCAACTAAAACGCATTATCACTACCAAACAATCATCTTTCAGCGAATAACATTCCAACATTGCGTCCCGATATTAGTATTCTTTCATTATCATTAACCTTCCCATTTTGATATTCCATATATAATATGATATCAACCTCTTCTTTACTTAAATACTTGCATGTCTCATTGTCACGTTCAAGCTTGATCTCTGATTTGAGTGTCTTCTTCAGAGTGATGGTTTCCACCGTGACGTACCTTGTCTCCTACTCCAACCCAGTCAAAAAATGAGCACTTTGCAAGGTTCATGGAATGTTCCAACTTCAATATACGGATCAGGTCGACAATCTTTAATCTGGGAAGAAAAAGCATGGATGTATGATCTTGTTATCCATCCACCTATCAATCCAGTATTCTAAATGTGCACCATTGTTTTAGATTTCTCAAATATGATCTATAAGTTCGAAATACATGTACATGTCATGATGTGAGTGATGTTTAAAGATACTAAGGTTTGAAAGGCAAGGAGTGACAACACATAAATCCTTTAACTCATCACCTTAAGAAAAGGGTTTTTACCAACTTTACAACCTGCTTTCAATGTGATGTCCATGGCAGATGATATCATTGATAAGTGTACGGTAAGCCAACAAAATATTGACAACCCTTTTAAGAAGGAATAATATTCATATTGGTTTTTGCAAGAATGAAGACATGATAAATGAAAATGTTTAATTATCAACAAAATTAAGAAATTTACTTGTTTATTCTTCTCATTTTACTACTAATATTAAAAAGCAATCTTAACAGCTTCATGGTAACTATAATATGTAGGGATGACCTCTGTTTCCAATAAATCTAGTTAGGTGGTCTGTTATCAACAGACCACCTATTGATTTCGTCAGAATTTTCTTTATTATTATTATTATTATTATTAGGTGGTCTGTTATCAACAGACCACCTATTGATTTCGTCAGAATTTTCTTTATTATTATTATTATTATTATTATTATTATTATTCTTTATTTTTATTTCTCCCCGTTTTTTGTGGCCCGGATAACTCAAGTTTGGTTTAGTTAATTTCATTAAATTTCGGCACAATTATAGGTCATTGTAATGAGACGTGACAGGAACATTTTCAAGGTCATTAGGTTATCGTGACGTCATCCAGGCGCCATTTTTTGAAATCACGTTATCCATCATATCTTCATGATGCATCAGCAAAGGTCATTCATATTCATATCACATATACTTTAGGTCCAGGGTCAACAGGTCATGTCATCAAAGGTCACATAAAGGTCATGACGCGCGCGTATGTGCGCGTCAAAATTTTAAATTGCTCAAAATCACTTAACTATTAAACGAGAGTACGAATCAGGTCATTTTAAGCATTTCAACATTTTCCGTCCGTTTGTGTCCCCGCGCGCGGTGTGCGCGCTCACAGCGCGCGAAAAAGGTCAAATTCAAAATGTTTACATGATTTGGATTCCTCTTAATGTAATTTTACAATTTACATTAATTTCAGTCACTCTTCATATTTCATAAGGCCGTGAGCGTGCGTCAAAGTTCAAAATTCGCGCGTGCTGCTATGGGCAATATAATGCAAATTTCATCAAAAACATGCCATTTTAAAAATCGATATAGCTTTTCAGATAGTCCATTGACCCCCATTTTTTATATCATGGTTGGAAAAAGCATGAGTTGGAGATATGATTTCATACCACCTTGACTCGTACAAAGTGAAATAAAGTCATCATATTGGCATCTAAACTCAAACAAATGTATTTTGTTGATGACGTAATTTTTGTCTTTGTTTAATTGAAATTATCTCACTTATCGGTCATCGATCTTCTCCCAGATTTTGATATGTTGTAGCTGAGATAATTTTCTATCAGAAAAATGTCATATATTATCATTTAGATGACGTCATCATAGTATAATATTCGATTAAAGGCGACAATGCATAATTTGTCATATTTGCGTGTTATGTCTATGGGAGGTCACTTTTTTCAAAACATGAATCTGCATGACAATGTGTTTTGACCAGTATCTCGGTTCTTATTCAACAGTTTTCTCCCAAATTTTAGTATGTTGTAGCTGAGACTATTTGCTATCTAAATATTTCCTCATTTTTTTCAATCAGATGGCAGGATCATGCTCATACTCATCATCGTCATCATCATCATCAATATCATCATCATTATCATCAATGTCACCATCATGATCATCATCATGTTCATCATGATCATCATTGTTTACATGTCTATATAACTTCTCCCATTCTCAAATCTATCATGAGACTTAGACAGACCACCTTATTCGTCTTCGTGACGAATTAAATTTCTAGTTATTATTTCTTTTTATTCTTCCTCGAATTTGTTCGCAGGATATCTCAAGACTGAATAAAGCCATTGTCATGAATCTTTCAATGATGATAGATCTTAGTCTAACTTAGAACTGCGTGACTTTTCAAAGACTCAAAGTTATCGTGACGTCATCCAGGCGCCATTTTGTGAAAATCAACTAGTGATCATATCTTCATAACGGAAAGTTATTTTTCATTCATATTTATCATGAATAAGATCAATATCCGTCGGGTTAATTTGAGTTCAATAAATGCGCGCAAAAATGCGCGTACGCGTAGGCGCGCGCGTTAATGCGCGCGTAAAATTTTAAATTGCTCAAAATCGTCTTAAATTTTTTTTGCATACGTTTCAGGCCATTATAAGCATTTCATAAAAAATCACGCAAAACACGCATTTTTGCACGTTTTCGTTCGTCACGGCCGAACGAAAAATAATTTCTCCGCAAAAGCTTTTGACCGAATATTCCTCATATTTTTCCGGAAAATTTGATACAATGTTTAGCTCTTTATCACTATTAAAAACGGAATGAGCGTCCGTTCAAGATAACCGTCCGTACGCGCGATTTTTGTAATACATTGCATATATGGGCAAAAACATGCCTATAAAAAGTCCATTGGGATGAATAGGGATTGCCAATTTTTTTTTCATATTTAGATAGAGTATGAGTCGGAGGTATGATTTCATATCTCATTTGGCCATTAAGTACATCTTAACGTCATCATAATGGCCTTGGAAGTCAAAAATACAAAATTGCATATTATGACGTCATTGTATTTATGGAAAATGTAGTGTATTTCTCTCAATATTCATCGATTCTCTTTGAAATGACGATATGTTGTAGATAAGGCAATTCTCTACAAGATCACTTTTCACTAAGTTTCATTTTAATGAGGTCATCATAGTACAAAATTCAATTAAAGGCCACATGTCAGAATTTTCGTCATTTGCGTGTTATGTCTATGGAAGGTGAATTTCGTTCACATCATGAATCTACATGGCATTCATCTATGAGCACTATCTATCTTATGTGTGCTCTGTTTTCTCCCAAATTGGGGTATGTTATAGCTGAGACCATGGGCTATCAAAACGGTGTACTTTGTTTTTTCATCGGATGTTGGGATCATGTCGGAATTTTCAATCGAAAGTTGAAATTGCAAATTTTGACGGAATCATTAGGTGATACGTAACGAAGTCTACGTATCACCTTTTGATTTCGTCAAGATTTTCTTTATTATTATTTCTTTTTATTCTTCCTCGAATTTGTTCGCAGGATATCTCAAGACTGAATAAAGCCATTGTCATGAATCTTTCAATGATGATAGATCTTAGTCTAACTTAGAACTGCGTGACTTTTCAAAGACTCAAAGTTATCGTGACGTCATCCAGGCGCCATTTTGTGAAAATCAACTAGTGATCATATCTTCATAACGGAAAGTTATTTTTCATTCATATTTATCATGAATAAGATCAATATCCGTCGGGTTAATTTGAGTTCAATAAATGCGCGCAAAAATGCGCGTACGCGTAGGCGCGCGCGTTAATGCGCGCGTAAAATTTTAAATTGCTCAAAATCGTCTTAAATTTTTTTTGCATACGTTTCAGGCCATTATAAGCATTTCATAAAAAATCACGCAAAACACGCATTTTTGCACGTTTTCGTTCGTCACGGCCGAACGAAAAATAATTTCTCCGCAAAAGCTTTTGACCGAATATTCCTCATATTTTTCCGGAAAATTTGATACAATGTTTAGCTCTTTATCACTATTAAAAACGGAATGAGCGTCCGTTCAAGATAACCGTCCGTACGCGCGATTTTTGTAATACATTGCATATATGGGCAAAAACATGCCTATAAAAAGTCCATTGGGATGAATAGGGATTGCCAATTTTTTTCTTCATATTTAGATAGAGTATGAGTCGGAGGTATGATTTCATATCTCATTTGGCCATTAAGTACATCTTAACGTCATCATAATGGCCTTGGAAGTCAAAAATACAAAATTGCATATTATGACGTCATTGTATTTATGGAAAATGTAGTGTATTTCTCTCAATATTCATCGATTCTCTTTGAAATGACGATATGTTGTAGATAAGGCAATTCTCTACAAGATCACTTTTCACTAAGTTTCATTTTAATGAGGTCATCATAGTACAAAATTCAATTAAAGGCCACATGTCAGAATTTTCGTCATTTGCGTGTTATGTCTATGGAAGGTGAATTTCGTTCACATCATGAATCTACATGGCATTCATCTATGAGCACTATCTATCTTATGTGTGCTCTGTTTTCTCCCAAATTGGGGTATGTTATAGCTGAGACCATGGGCTATCAAAACGGTGTACTTTGTTTTTTCATCGGATGTTGGGATCATGTCGGAATTTTCAATCGAAAGTTGAAATTGCAAATTTTGACGGAATCATTAGGTGATACGTAACGAAGTCTACGTATCACCTTTTGATTTCGTCAAGATTTTCTTTATTATTATTTCTTTTTATTCTTCCTCGAATTTGTTCGCAGGATATCTCAAGACTGAATAAAGCCATTGTCATGAATCTTTCAATGATGATAGATCTTAGTCTAACTTAGAACTGCGTGACTTTTCAAAGACTCAAAGTTATCGTGACGTCATCCAGGCGCCATTTTGTGAAAATCAACTAGTGATCATATCTTCATAACGGAAAGTTATTTTTCATTCATATTTATCATGAATAAGATCAATATCCGTCGGGTTAATTTGAGTTCAATAAATGCGCGCAAAAATGCGCGTACGCGTAGGCGCGCGCGTTAATGCGCGCGTAAAATTTTAAATTGCTCAAAATCGTCTTAAATTTTTTTTGCATACGTTTCAGGCCATTATAAGCATTTCATAAAAAATCACGCAAAACACGCATTTTTGCACGTTTTCGTTCGTCACGGCCGAACGAAAAATAATTTCTCCGCAAAAGCTTTTGACCGAATATTCCTCATATTTTTCCGGAAAATTTGATACAATGTTTAGCTCTTTATCACTATTAAAAACGGAATGAGCGTCCGTTCAAGATAACCGTCCGTACGCGCGATTTTTGTAATACATTGCATATATGGGCAAAAACATGCCTATAAAAAGTCCATTGGGATGAATAGGGATTGCCAATTTTTTTTTCATATTTAGATAGAGTATGAGTCGGAGGTATGATTTCATATCTCATTTGGCCATTAAGTACATCTTAACGTCATCATAATGGCCTTGGAAGTCAAAAATACAAAATTGCATATTATGACGTCATTGTATTTATGGAAAATGTAGTGTATTTCTCTCAATATTCATCGATTCTCTTTGAAATGACGATATGTTGTAGATAAGGCAATTCTCTACAAGATCACTTTTCACTAAGTTTCATTTTAATGAGGTCATCATAGTACAAAATTCAATTAAAGGCCACATGTCAGAATTTTCGTCATTTGCGTGTTATGTCTATGGAAGGTGAATTTCGTTCACATCATGAATCTACATGGCATTCATCTATGAGCACTATCTATCTTATGTGTGCTCTGTTTTCTCCCAAATTGGGGTATGTTATAGCTGAGACCATGGGCTATCAAAACGGTGTACTTTGTTTTTTCATCGGATGTTGGGATCATGTCGGAATTTTCAATCGAAAGTTGAAATTGCAAATTTTGACGGAATCATTAGGTGATACGTAACGAAGTCTACGTATCACCTTTTGATTTCGTCAAGATTTTCTTTATTATTATTAGGTGATACGTACGTAGACGTATCACCTTTTGATTTCGTCAAGATTTTTATTATTTATTTATTTATTATTATTCTTCCTCGAATTTGTTCGCAGGATATCTCAAGACTGAATAATGCCATTATCATGAAACTTGCCATGATGATAGATCTTAGTCTAACTTAGAACTGCGTGACTTTTTAGAGAGTCAAATTGATCGTGACGTCATCCATGCGCCATTTTGTGAAAATCAACTTATGATCATATCTTCGTAACGGAAAGTTATTTCCTATTCATAATTATCATGATTAAGATCAATATCCGTCCGGTCAAGTTGAGGTCAATAAAAGTGCGCAAATGAGCGCGTGCGCGTTCGTCCGCGCGTTTACGCGCGCGCAAAAATTTAAAATGCTCCGAATCATCCCAAATTTTTTTTGCATACGTTTCAGGCCATTTAAAGCATTTCGCAAAAAAATCGCGCACACGCGCATGCGTGCGCGTTTCCGCGCGTACTGGCATTTTGCAACGTAGAATCGCCGAATTTTCTCTGTCATCATATGTGGCACATTTTTCCAAGCATATTGATAATTTGTTCACATTTTATTAACGCAATGAGCGTCCGTCAAAGTTGACAGCACGCGCGGATTTGCGTTATCTTTATCCACAATACATGGGCAAAAACATGCCTATATAAATTTCATTTTAACTCTTTAGAATAGATAGAAACTCCTAATATTTTTTCATATTTGGATAGATTATGAAATGGAGATATGATTTCATGTCTCATTTGACCCTCAATTAAGTCATAATGTCATCATAATGGCCTCCAAACTCAAAATTTAAATTTGCATATTATGACGTTTGCATATTTTTGGGAAATTGATTGTATTTCTGTAAATATAGATTGTTTTTCTCTTTAATTTCGATATTTTCTAGCTGAGATAATTTTCTACAAATGCAGTGACCACACCTTTCCAGTTTGACAAAGGTATCATGGCGTATTTTTGCGATTAAAGGAGGCATGTCAGTTTTTCACATTTTGCGTGTATTGTCTATGGGACATGACTTTTTCTCAAAACTGGATTCCACATTTCCCTCTTTCGCGAGCAATATCTCTGTTGTTTTATCTTTGTTTACGCTGAGCTTCGAGTATGTTGTAGCGGAGACAATAAGCTATCTCAAATGTGTCTTTTATTTTTTGATCAGATGCCGGGATCATGCTCATATTGCACTTGCAAAGTGGGATTTGAGAATCCCATTTTCCGTTTACGTGTAATCGCTATGTGAATTCTCGCTACCCCAAATAGCGATTCTGCCGAGATCCGGGGAAAATCCTGAAAACGCGCATTGCATTATGGGATAGCTTTTCGACATTACAGCTTCCTGTGCAGGCACTATATTACTAGGCGCGATAGCGCAAACGTAAAACGCCGTCGCCACACAACGTGTATGCACCGAATATGTCGTCTGCTCGGTCTTGTTTTTTTTTTCGCAAATATTTCAACGTTTATTTGAACATTTCGTTCGTTGTTTTTTGCGTCTTTTGACATCAGTGACGATGGTTTTCTTTTGTGAGGCTGCACAGTGCTGGGCTCATGATTCCAAGCGTAAGAACCCTGAAAAATGGGGGTGGATGAAGGCCGTGACTTGGGATGGGACTCTATACCGGAAGTTGTAGTGACGACCCGAGAGAGTGAAAATTACCTCGTCTCGCGAATTTCGAGATTTTCGTACCTATTTAGGGTAGCGAGAATTGTTTTGGTATATCGTTAACGCACTTGAATTCTATCCTCGAGGTCCCTGGTTCGAGTCTGGGCGTCTCCAACCACTTTTTTTCCTTTACTTTTTTTTTTCTTTTTGACCTTTCACTGTACCATCTCCTTTGATTATTAAAACACGTACATCTGCGAATAAACTATTTGCTTTATTATTACCCTATTTTCACTTAAACGATTACTTTTTGTGTCTAATCCCTATGGGAGATGACTTTTCCTCAAATCTGGATTCTACATTTCTGTCTTTTGCGAGCAATATCGCCGTTATTCCTGCTTGGATTTTGTTGATATTTAAGGATGTTGTAGCTGAGACTATATGCTATCTAAATCACCCCTCATTTTTTCAATAAGATATCAGGATCACGCTCATGATCATGATCATCTTCATTATCATTTATCAATTACATTTTCATTTCTTTGAATAAGATAAAATCGTCAAAAGGTGTTCTTCATGATGTAAATTAGAGTCAAATGTGTAACTGGTTACTGCACAGGGTCAAAGGTCATATATTGTTTCAATCTATCTTCCCTAGATCCATGATGATCAAGGAGACACAATTTAATCTTGATATATGGATAGATCATAAAGGGAGAAGTATATAAATGGGAGAAGCATTTCATAACATAATATATCGTGTAATGCATTATTTGTTATGTAAACCATTATCATACGTATCACCTAATTCGTCTAAGTGACGAATTAAAGTCTAGTTTCTTTTTATTCTTCCTCGAATTTGTTCGCAGGATATCTCAAGACTGAATAAAGCCATTGTCATGAATCTTTCAATGATGATAGATCTTAGTCTAACTTAGAACTGCGTGACTTTTCAAAGACTCAAAGTTATCGTGACGTCATCCAGGCGCCATTTTGTGAAAATCAACTAGTGATCATATCTTCATAACGGAAAGTTATTTTTCATTCATATTTATCATGAATAAGATCAATATCCGTCGGGTTAATTTGAGTTCAATAAATGCGCGCAAAAATGCGCGTACGCGTAGGCGCGCGCGTTAATGCGCGCGTAAAATTTTAAATTGCTCAAAATCGTCTTAAATTTTTTTTGCATACGTTTCAGGCCATTATAAGCATTTCATAAAAAATCACGCAAAACACGCATTTTTGCACGTTTTCGTTCGTCACGGCCGAACGAAAAATAATTTCTCCGCAAAAGCTTTTGACCGAATATTCCTCATATTTTTCCGGAAAATTTGATACAATGTTTAGCTCTTTATCACTATTAAAAACGGAATGAGCGTCCGTTCAAGATAACCGTCCGTACGCGCGATTTTTGTAATACATTGCATATATGGGCAAAAACATGCCTATAAAAAGTCCATTGGGATGAATAGGGATTGCCAATTTTTTTTTCATATTTAGATAGAGTATGAGTCGGAGGTATGATTTCATATCTCATTTGGCCATTAAGTACATCTTAACGTCATCATAATGGCCTTGGAAGTCAAAAATACAAAATTGCATATTATGACGTCATTGTATTTATGGAAAATGTAGTGTATTTCTCTCAATATTCATCGATTCTCTTTGAAATGACGATATGTTGTAGATAAGGCAATTCTCTACAAGATCACTTTTCACTAAGTTTCATTTTAATGAGGTCATCATAGTACAAAATTCAATTAAAGGCCACATGTCAGAATTTTCGTCATTTGCGTGTTATGTCTATGGAAGGTGAATTTCGTTCACATCATGAATCTACATGGCATTCATCTATGAGCACTATCTATCTTATGTGTGCTCTGTTTTCTCCCAAATTGGGGTATGTTATAGCTGAGACCATGGGCTATCAAAACGGTGTACTTTGTTTTTTCATCGGATGTTGGGATCATGTCGGAATTTTCAATCGAAAGTTGAAATTGCAAATTTTGACGGAATCATTAGGTGATACGTAACGAAGTCTACGTATCACCTTTTGATTTCGTCAAGATTTTCTTTATTATTATTTCTTTTTATTCTTCCTCGAATTTGTTCGCAGGATATCTCAAGACTGAATAAAGCCATTGTCATGAATCTTTCAATGATGATAGATCTTAGTCTAACTTAGAACTGCGTGACTTTTCAAAGACTCAAAGTTATCGTGACGTCATCCAGGCGCCATTTTGTGAAAATCAACTAGTGATCATATCTTCATAACGGAAAGTTATTTTTCATTCATATTTATCATGAATAAGATCAATATCCGTCGGGTTAATTTGAGTTCAATAAATGCGCGCAAAAATGCGCGTACGCGTAGGCGCGCGCGTTAATGCGCGCGTAAAATTTTAAATTGCTCAAAATCGTCTTAAATTTTTTTTGCATACGTTTCAGGCCATTATAAGCATTTCATAAAAAATCACGCAAAACACGCATTTTTGCACGTTTTCGTTCGTCACGGCCGAACGAAAAATAATTTCTCCGCAAAAGCTTTTGACCGAATATTCCTCATATTTTTCCGGAAAATTTGATACAATGTTTAGCTCTTTATCACTATTAAAAACGGAATGAGCGTCCGTTCAAGATAACCGTCCGTACGCGCGATTTTTGTAATACATTGCATATATGGGCAAAAACATGCCTATAAAAAGTCCATTGGGATGAATAGGGATTGCCAATTTTTTTTTCATATTTAGATAGAGTATGAGTCGGAGGTATGATTTCATATCTCATTTGGCCATTAAGTACATCTTAACGTCATCATAATGGCCTTGGAAGTCAAAAATACAAAATTGCATATTATGACGTCATTGTATTTATGGAAAATGTAGTGTATTTCTCTCAATATTCATCGATTCTCTTTGAAATGACGATATGTTGTAGATAAGGCAATTCTCTACAAGATCACTTTTCACTAAGTTTCATTTTAATGAGGTCATCATAGTACAAAATTCAATTAAAGGCCACATGTCAGAATTTTCGTCATTTGCGTGTTATGTCTATGGAAGGTGAATTTCGTTCACATCATGAATCTACATGGCATTCATCTATGAGCACTATCTATCTTATGTGTGCTCTGTTTTCTCCCAAATTGGGGTATGTTATAGCTGAGACCATGGGCTATCAAAACGGTGTACTTTGTTTTTTCATCGGATGTTGGGATCATGTCGGAATTTTCAATCGAAAGTTGAAATTGCAAATTTTGACGGAATCATTAGGTGATACGTAACGAAGTCTACGTATCACCTTTTGATTTCGTCAAGATTTTCTTTATTAGGTGATACGTAACGAAGTCTACGTATCACCTTTTGATTTCGTCAAGATTTTTATTTATTTATTATTTATTTATTTATTATTTATTATTCTTCCTCGAATTTGTTCGCAGGATAACTCAAGACTGAATAAAGCCATAATCATGAATCTTTCAATGGTGATAGATCTTAGTCTAACTTAGAACTGCGTGACTTTTCAAAGACTCAGAGTCATCGTGACGTCATCCAGACGCCATTTTGTGAAAATCAACTTATGATCATATCTTCATAACAGAAAGCCATTTCTCATTCATATTTGTCATGATCAAGGTCAATATCTGTCGGGTCAATTTCAGATCAATAAATGCGCGTAAAAATGCGCGTACGCGTAGGTGCGCGCGTTAATGCGCGCGTAAAATTTAAAATTGCTCAAAATCGTCTTAAATTTTTTTTGCATACGTTTCAGGCCATTATAAGCATTTCATAAAAAATCACGCAAAACAAGCATTTTTGCACGTTTTCGTTCGTCACGGCCGAACGAAAAATAATTTCTCCGCAAAAGCTTTTGACCGAATATTCCTCATATTTTTCCGGAAAATTTGATACCATGTTTAGCTCTCTATCACTATTAAAAACGGAATGAGCGTCCGTTCAAGATAACCGTCCGCACGCGCGATTTTTGCAATACATAGCATATAAGGGCAAAAACATGCCTATAAAAAGTCCAGTGGGATGAATAAGGACTGCCAATTTTGTTGTCATATTTAGATAGAGTGTGAGTCGGAGGTATGATTTCATATCTCATTTGGCCATTAACTACATCCTGACGTCATCATAATGGCCTTGGAAGTCAAAAATACAAAATTGCATATTATGACGTCATTGTATTTATGGAAAATGTAGTGTATTTCTCTCAATATTCATCGATTCTCTTTGAAATGTCGATATGTTGTAGATAAGGCAATTCGCTACAAGATCACTTTTCACTAAGTTTCATTTTAATGAGGTCATCATAGTACAAAATTCAATTAAAGGCCACATGTCAGAATTTTCGTCATTTGCGTGTTATGTCTATGGAAGGTGAATTTCGTTCACATCATGAATCTACATGGCATTCATCTATGAGCACTATCTATCTTATGTGTGCTCTGTTACCTCCCAGATTGGGGTATGTTATAGCTGAGACCATGGGCTATCAAAACGGTGTACTTTGTTTTTTAATCAGATGTTGGGATCATGTTGAAATTTTCGATCGAAAGTTGAAATTGCAAATTTTGAAGGAATCATTAGGTGATACGTAACGAAGTCTACGTATCACCTTTTGATTTCGTCAAGATTTTTATTTATTTATTATTTATTTATTTATTATTTATTATTCTTCCTCGAATTTGTTCGCAGGATAACTCAAGACTGAATAAAGCCATAATCATGAATCTTTCAATGGTGATAGATCTTAGTCTAACTTAGAACTGCGTGACTTTTCAAAGACTCAGAGTCATCGTGACGTCATCCAGACGCCATTTTGTGAAAATCAACTTATGATCATATCTTCATAACAGAAAGCCATTTCTCATTCATATTTGTCATGATCAAGGTCAATATCTGTCGGGTCAATTTCAGATCAATAAATGCGCGTAAAAATGCGCGTACGCGTAGGTGCGCGCGTTAATGCGCGCGTAAAATTTAAAATTGCTCAAAATCGTCTTAAATTTTTTTTGCATACGTTTCAGGCCATTATAAGCATTTCATAAAAAATCACGCAAAACAAGCATTTTTGCACGTTTTCGTTCGTCACGGCCGAACGAAAAATAATTTCTCCGCAAAAGCTTTTGACCGAATATTCCTCATATTTTTCCGGAAAATTTGATACCATGTTTAGCTCTCTATCACTATTAAAAACGGAATGAGCGTCCGTTCAAGATAACCGTCCGCACGCGCGATTTTTGCAATACATAGCATATAAGGGCAAAAACATGCCTATAAAAAGTCCAGTGGGATGAATAAGGACTGCCAATTTTGTTGTCATATTTAGATAGAGTGTGAGTCGGAGGTATGATTTCATATCTCATTTGGCCATTAACTACATCCTGACGTCATCATAATGGCCTTGGAAGTCAAAAATACAAAATTGCATATTATGACGTCATTGTATTTATGGAAAATGTAGTGTATTTCTCTCAATATTCATCGATTCTCTTTGAAATGTCGATATGTTGTAGATAAGGCAATTCGCTACAAGATCACTTTTCACTAAGTTTCATTTTAATGAGGTCATCATAGTACAAAATTCAATTAAAGGCCACATGTCAGAATTTTCGTCATTTGCGTGTTATGTCTATGGAAGGTGAATTTCGTTCACATCATGAATCTACATGGCATTCATCTATGAGCACTATCTATCTTATGTGTGCTCTGTTACCTCCCAGATTGGGGTATGTTATAGCTGAGACCATGGGCTATCAAAACGGTGTACTTTGTTTTTTAATCAGATGTTGGGATCATGTTGAAATTTTCGATCGAAAGTTGAAATTGCAAATTTTGAAGGAATCATTAGGTGATACGTAACGAAGTCTACGTATCACCTTTTGATTTCGTCAAGATTTTTATTTATTTATTATTTATTTATTTATTATTTATTATTCTTCCTCGAATTTGTTCGCAGGATAACTCAAGACTGAATAAAGCCATAATCATGAATCTTTCAATGGTGATAGATCTTAGTCTAACTTAGAACTGCGTGACTTTTCAAAGACTCAGAGTCATCGTGACGTCATCCAGACGCCATTTTGTGAAAATCAACTTATGATCATATCTTCATAACAGAAAGCCATTTCTCATTCATATTTGTCATGATCAAGGTCAATATCTGTCGGGTCAATTTCAGATCAATAAATGCGCGTAAAAATGCGCGTACGCGTAGGTGCGCGCGTTAATGCGCGCGTAAAATTTAAAATTGCTCAAAATCGTCTTAAATTTTTTTTGCATACGTTTCAGGCCATTATAAGCATTTCATAAAAAATCACGCAAAACAAGCATTTTTGCACGTTTTCGTTCGTCACGGCCGAACGAAAAATAATTTCTCCGCAAAAGCTTTTGACCGAATATTCCTCATATTTTTCCGGAAAATTTGATACCATGTTTAGCTCTCTATCACTATTAAAAACGGAATGAGCGTCCGTTCAAGATAACCGTCCGCACGCGCGATTTTTGCAATACATAGCATATAAGGGCAAAAACATGCCTATAAAAAGTCCAGTGGGATGAATAAGGACTGCCAATTTTGTTGTCATATTTAGATAGAGTGTGAGTCGGAGGTATGATTTCATATCTCATTTGGCCATTAACTACATCCTGACGTCATCATAATGGCCTTGGAAGTCAAAAATACAAAATTGCATATTATGACGTCATTGTATTTATGGAAAATGTAGTGTATTTCTCTCAATATTCATCGATTCTCTTTGAAATGTCGATATGTTGTAGATAAGGCAATTCGCTACAAGATCACTTTTCACTAAGTTTCATTTTAATGAGGTCATCATAGTACAAAATTCAATTAAAGGCCACATGTCAGAATTTTCGTCATTTGCGTGTTATGTCTATGGAAGGTGAATTTCGTTCACATCATGAATCTACATGGCATTCATCTATGAGCACTATCTATCTTATGTGTGCTCTGTTACCTCCCAGATTGGGGTATGTTATAGCTGAGACCATGGGCTATCAAAACGGTGTACTTTGTTTTTTAATCAGATGTTGGGATCATGTTGAAATTTTCGATCGAAAGTTGAAATTGCAAATTTTGAAGGAATCATTAGGTGATACGTAACGAAGTCTACGTATCACCTTTTGATTTCGTCAAGATTTTTATTTATTTATTATTTATTTATTTATTATTTATTATTCTTCCTCGAATTTGTTCGCAGGATAACTCAAGACTGAATAAAGCCATAATCATGAATCTTTCAATGGTGATAGATCTTAGTCTAACTTAGAACTGCGTGACTTTTCAAAGACTCAGAGTCATCGTGACGTCATCCAGACGCCATTTTGTGAAAATCAACTTATGATCATATCTTCATAACAGAAAGCCATTTCTCATTCATATTTGTCATGATCAAGGTCAATATCTGTCGGGTCAATTTCAGATCAATAAATGCGCGTAAAAATGCGCGTACGCGTAGGTGCGCGCGTTAATGCGCGCGTAAAATTTAAAATTGCTCAAAATCGTCTTAAATTTTTTTTGCATACGTTTCAGGCCATTATAAGCATTTCATAAAAAATCACGCAAAACAAGCATTTTTGCACGTTTTCGTTCGTCACGGCCGAACGAAAAATAATTTCTCCGCAAAAGCTTTTGACCGAATATTCCTCATATTTTTCCGGAAAATTTGATACCATGTTTAGCTCTCTATCACTATTAAAAACGGAATGAGCGTCCGTTCAAGATAACCGTCCGCACGCGCGATTTTTGCAATACATAGCATATAAGGGCAAAAACATGCCTATAAAAAGTCCAGTGGGATGAATAAGGACTGCCAATTTTGTTGTCATATTTAGATAGAGTGTGAGTCGGAGGTATGATTTCATATCTCATTTGGCCATTAACTACATCCTGACGTCATCATAATGGCCTTGGAAGTCAAAAATACAAAATTGCATATTATGACGTCATTGTATTTATGGAAAATGTAGTGTATTTCTCTCAATATTCATCGATTCTCTTTGAAATGTCGATATGTTGTAGATAAGGCAATTCGCTACAAGATCACTTTTCACTAAGTTTCATTTTAATGAGGTCATCATAGTACAAAATTCAATTAAAGGCCACATGTCAGAATTTTCGTCATTTGCGTGTTATGTCTATGGAAGGTGAATTTCGTTCACATCATGAATCTACATGGCATTCATCTATGAGCACTATCTATCTTATGTGTGCTCTGTTACCTCCCAGATTGGGGTATGTTATAGCTGAGACCATGGGCTATCAAAACGGTGTACTTTGTTTTTTAATCAGATGTTGGGATCATGTTGAAATTTTCGATCGAAAGTTGAAATTGCAAATTTTGAAGGAATCATTAGGTGATACGTAACGAAGTCTACGTATCACCTTTTGATTTCGTCAAGATTTTTATTTATTTATTATTTATTTATTTATTATTATTCTGTCTTTTCGACGATCACCTATTGTTTTCGTCAGAATTTTCTTTCTTTATTTATTTATTATTATTATTATTAATTTTTAATGGTTTAGATCTTTGTCTTAACTCAAGATCGGTTGTTTTAATTTCTCAATTTTGACACAGTCATAGGTCATTGTCATCGTGACAGGAACATTTTGTGAAAATCAGGTTATCGTGATCATATCTTCATTTTGTGAAATCACGTTATCCATCATATCTTCGTGATGCATCAAGGTCATTATATTCATATCAATTTCAGGTCAATCAAAGGTCATGTCAAAAGGTCACATAAAGGTCACGACGCGCGCGTACGCGTGCGTCAAAATTTAAAATGCTCAAAATCACTTAACTATCAAAGGAGAGTACGAATCAGGTCATTTTAAGCATTTCAAAATTTTCCGTCCGTAAGTGTCCCCGCGCGCGTTGCGCGCGCTCACAACGCGCGGAAAAGGTCAAATTCATTTGTTGATTTATATTCCTCTTACCGTAAATGACAATTTACATTAATTTCAGTCTCTCTTGACCTTTCATAAGGCCGTGAGCGCGCGTCAAAGTTCAAAATCCGCGCGTGCTGCTATGGGCACTATAATGCAAATTTGATCAAAAACATGCCATTTAAAAATCAAAATAGCTCTTCAGATATCAATTGACCCCAACTTTTATATCATGGTTGAAAAAACATGAGTCGGAGATATGATTTCATATGTCATTTGACCCTCAATTAACTCATGACGTCATCATAATGGCCTTGGAACTCAAAATTTCAATTTGCATATTATGACGTCAACATATTTTTATAAAATTGATTGTATCTCTCTCAATATTCATCATTTTCTTTCAAATTTCGATATGTTCTAGATGAGAATATTGTCTACAAATGCAGTCTCCACGATATTTCATTTTGATGAGGGCATCATGGCGTATTTTTTCGATTAAAGCAGGCATGTCAATTTTTCACATTTGCGTGTATTCTCTATGAGACATGACTTTTTCTCAAAATGGATTCTACATTCTCGTCTTTCGCGAGCAATATCTCCATCGTTTTATCTTTGTTTATGCTGAGCTTTGAGTATGATGTAGCTGAGAGAATGAGCTATCACGAGTGTGCCCTTTATTTTTCGATCAGATGCCGGGATCATGCTCATATTTCATTATAAAGTTGGAATTGTGAATTTTGAACGGTAATCATTATGGTGATACGGTAACGCAGTCTACGTATCACCTTTTGATTTCGTCAAGATTTTTTTGATTTAATTATTTATAATTATGACGAATTAAATTTCTATTTATTATTCTTCCTCGAATTTGTTCGCAGGATAACTCAAGACTGAATAAAGCCATAATCATGAATCTTTCAATGGTGATAGATCTTAGTCTAACTTAGAACTGCGTGACTTTTCAAAGACTCAGAGTCATCGTGACGTCATCCAGACGCCATTTTGTGAAAATCAACTTATGATCATATCTTCATAACAGAAAGCCATTTCTCATTCATATTTGTCATGATCAAGGTCAATATCTGTCGGGTCAATTTCAGATCAATAAATGCGCGTAAAAATGCGCGTACGCGTAGGTGCGCGCGTTAATGCGCGCGTAAAATTTAAAATTGCTCAAAATCGTCTTAAATTTTTTTTGCATACGTTTCAGGCCATTATAAGCATTTCATAAAAAATCACGCAAAACAAGCATTTTTGCACGTTTTCGTTCGTCACGGCCGAACGAAAAATAATTTCTCCGCAAAAGCTTTTGACCGAATATTCCTCATATTTTTCCGGAAAATTTGATACCATGTTTAGCTCTCTATCACTATTAAAAACGGAATGAGCGTCCGTTCAAGATAACCGTCCGCACGCGCGATTTTTGCAATACATAGCATATAAGGGCAAAAACATGCCTATAAAAAGTCCAGTGGGATGAATAAGGACTGCCAATTTTGTTGTCATATTTAGATAGAGTGTGAGTCGGAGGTATGATTTCATATCTCATTTGGCCATTAACTACATCCTGACGTCATCATAATGGCCTTGGAAGTCAAAAATACAAAATTGCATATTATGACGTCATTGTATTTATGGAAAATGTAGTGTATTTCTCTCAATATTCATCGATTCTCTTTGAAATGTCGATATGTTGTAGATAAGGCAATTCGCTACAAGATCACTTTTCACTAAGTTTCATTTTAATGAGGTCATCATAGTACAAAATTCAATTAAAGGCCACATGTCAGAATTTTCGTCATTTGCGTGTTATGTCTATGGAAGGTGAATTTCGTTCACATCATGAATCTACATGGCATTCATCTATGAGCACTATCTATCTTATGTGTGCTCTGTTACCTCCCAGATTGGGGTATGTTATAGCTGAGACCATGGGCTATCAAAACGGTGTACTTTGTTTTTTAATCAGATGTTGGGATCATGTTGAAATTTTCGATCGAAAGTTGAAATTGCAAATTTTGAAGGAATCATTAGGTGATACGTAACGAAGTCTACGTATCACCTTTTGATTTCGTCAAGATTTTTATTTATTTATTATTTATTTATTTATTATTTATTATTCTTCCTCGAATTTGTTCGCAGGATAACTCAAGACTGAATAAAGCCATAATCATGAATCTTTCAATGGTGATAGATCTTAGTCTAACTTAGAACTGCGTGACTTTTCAAAGACTCAGAGTCATCGTGACGTCATCCAGACGCCATTTTGTGAAAATCAACTTATGATCATATCTTCATAACAGAAAGCCATTTCTCATTCATATTTGTCATGATCAAGGTCAATATCTGTCGGGTCAATTTCAGATCAATAAATGCGCGTAAAAATGCGCGTACGCGTAGGTGCGCGCGTTAATGCGCGCGTAAAATTTAAAATTGCTCAAAATCGTCTTAAATTTTTTTTGCATACGTTTCAGGCCATTATAAGCATTTCATAAAAAATCACGCAAAACAAGCATTTTTGCACGTTTTCGTTCGTCACGGCCGAACGAAAAATAATTTCTCCGCAAAAGCTTTTGACCGAATATTCCTCATATTTTTCCGGAAAATTTGATACCATGTTTAGCTCTCTATCACTATTAAAAACGGAATGAGCGTCCGTTCAAGATAACCGTCCGCACGCGCGATTTTTGCAATACATAGCATATAAGGGCAAAAACATGCCTATAAAAAGTCCAGTGGGATGAATAAGGACTGCCAATTTTGTTGTCATATTTAGATAGAGTGTGAGTCGGAGGTATGATTTCATATCTCATTTGGCCATTAACTACATCCTGACGTCATCATAATGGCCTTGGAAGTCAAAAATACAAAATTGCATATTATGACGTCATTGTATTTATGGAAAATGTAGTGTATTTCTCTCAATATTCATCGATTCTCTTTGAAATGTCGATATGTTGTAGATAAGGCAATTCGCTACAAGATCACTTTTCACTAAGTTTCATTTTAATGAGGTCATCATAGTACAAAATTCAATTAAAGGCCACATGTCAGAATTTTCGTCATTTGCGTGTTATGTCTATGGAAGGTGAATTTCGTTCACATCATGAATCTACATGGCATTCATCTATGAGCACTATCTATCTTATGTGTGCTCTGTTACCTCCCAGATTGGGGTATGTTATAGCTGAGACCATGGGCTATCAAAACGGTGTACTTTGTTTTTTAATCAGATGTTGGGATCATGTTGAAATTTTCGATCGAAAGTTGAAATTGCAAATTTTGAAGGAATCATTAGGTGATACGTAACGAAGTCTACGTATCACCTTTTGATTTCGTCAAGATTTTTATTTATTTATTATTTATTTATTTATTATTTATTATTCTTCCTCGAATTTGTTCGCAGGATAACTCAAGACTGAATAAAGCCATAATCATGAATCTTTCAATGGTGATAGATCTTAGTCTAACTTAGAACTGCGTGACTTTTCAAAGACTCAGAGTCATCGTGACGTCATCCAGACGCCATTTTGTGAAAATCAACTTATGATCATATCTTCATAACAGAAAGCCATTTCTCATTCATATTTGTCATGATCAAGGTCAATATCTGTCGGGTCAATTTCAGATCAATAAATGCGCGTAAAAATGCGCGTACGCGTAGGTGCGCGCGTTAATGCGCGCGTAAAATTTAAAATTGCTCAAAATCGTCTTAAATTTTTTTTGCATACGTTTCAGGCCATTATAAGCATTTCATAAAAAATCACGCAAAACAAGCATTTTTGCACGTTTTCGTTCGTCACGGCCGAACGAAAAATAATTTCTCCGCAAAAGCTTTTGACCGAATATTCCTCATATTTTTCCGGAAAATTTGATACCATGTTTAGCTCTCTATCACTATTAAAAACGGAATGAGCGTCCGTTCAAGATAACCGTCCGCACGCGCGATTTTTGCAATACATAGCATATAAGGGCAAAAACATGCCTATAAAAAGTCCAGTGGGATGAATAAGGACTGCCAATTTTGTTGTCATATTTAGATAGAGTGTGAGTCGGAGGTATGATTTCATATCTCATTTGGCCATTAACTACATCCTGACGTCATCATAATGGCCTTGGAAGTCAAAAATACAAAATTGCATATTATGACGTCATTGTATTTATGGAAAATGTAGTGTATTTCTCTCAATATTCATCGATTCTCTTTGAAATGTCGATATGTTGTAGATAAGGCAATTCGCTACAAGATCACTTTTCACTAAGTTTCATTTTAATGAGGTCATCATAGTACAAAATTCAATTAAAGGCCACATGTCAGAATTTTCGTCATTTGCGTGTTATGTCTATGGAAGGTGAATTTCGTTCACATCATGAATCTACATGGCATTCATCTATGAGCACTATCTATCTTATGTGTGCTCTGTTACCTCCCAGATTGGGGTATGTTATAGCTGAGACCATGGGCTATCAAAACGGTGTACTTTGTTTTTTAATCAGATGTTGGGATCATGTTGAAATTTTCGATCGAAAGTTGAAATTGCAAATTTTGAAGGAATCATTAGGTGATACGTAACGAAGTCTACGTATCACCTTTTGATTTCGTCAAGATTTTTATTTATTTATTATTTATTTATTTATTATTTATTATTCTTCCTCGAATTTGTTCGCAGGATAACTCAAGACTGAATAAAGCCATAATCATGAATCTTTCAATGGTGATAGATCTTAGTCTAACTTAGAACTGCGTGACTTTTCAAAGACTCAGAGTCATCGTGACGTCATCCAGACGCCATTTTGTGAAAATCAACTTATGATCATATCTTCATAACAGAAAGCCATTTCTCATTCATATTTGTCATGATCAAGGTCAATATCTGTCGGGTCAATTTCAGATCAATAAATGCGCGTAAAAATGCGCGTACGCGTAGGTGCGCGCGTTAATGCGCGCGTAAAATTTAAAATTGCTCAAAATCGTCTTAAATTTTTTTTGCATACGTTTCAGGCCATTATAAGCATTTCATAAAAAATCACGCAAAACAAGCATTTTTGCACGTTTTCGTTCGTCACGGCCGAACGAAAAATAATTTCTCCGCAAAAGCTTTTGACCGAATATTCCTCATATTTTTCCGGAAAATTTGATACCATGTTTAGCTCTCTATCACTATTAAAAACGGAATGAGCGTCCGTTCAAGATAACCGTCCGCACGCGCGATTTTTGCAATACATAGCATATAAGGGCAAAAACATGCCTATAAAAAGTCCAGTGGGATGAATAAGGACTGCCAATTTTGTTGTCATATTTAGATAGAGTGTGAGTCGGAGGTATGATTTCATATCTCATTTGGCCATTAACTACATCCTGACGTCATCATAATGGCCTTGGAAGTCAAAAATACAAAATTGCATATTATGACGTCATTGTATTTATGGAAAATGTAGTGTATTTCTCTCAATATTCATCGATTCTCTTTGAAATGTCGATATGTTGTAGATAAGGCAATTCGCTACAAGATCACTTTTCACTAAGTTTCATTTTAATGAGGTCATCATAGTACAAAATTCAATTAAAGGCCACATGTCAGAATTTTCGTCATTTGCGTGTTATGTCTATGGAAGGTGAATTTCGTTCACATCATGAATCTACATGGCATTCATCTATGAGCACTATCTATCTTATGTGTGCTCTGTTACCTCCCAGATTGGGGTATGTTATAGCTGAGACCATGGGCTATCAAAACGGTGTACTTTGTTTTTTAATCAGATGTTGGGATCATGTTGAAATTTTCGATCGAAAGTTGAAATTGCAAATTTTGAAGGAATCATTAGGTGATACGTAACGAAGTCTACGTATCACCTTTTGATTTCGTCAAGATTTTTATTTATTTATTATTTATTTATTTATTATTTATTATTCTTCCTCGAATTTGTTCGCAGGATAACTCAAGACTGAATAAAGCCATAATCATGAATCTTTCAATGGTGATAGATCTTAGTCTAACTTAGAACTGCGTGACTTTTCAAAGACTCAGAGTCATCGTGACGTCATCCAGACGCCATTTTGTGAAAATCAACTTATGATCATATCTTCATAACAGAAAGCCATTTCTCATTCATATTTGTCATGATCAAGGTCAATATCTGTCGGGTCAATTTCAGATCAATAAATGCGCGTAAAAATGCGCGTACGCGTAGGTGCGCGCGTTAATGCGCGCGTAAAATTTAAAATTGCTCAAAATCGTCTTAAATTTTTTTTGCATACGTTTCAGGCCATTATAAGCATTTCATAAAAAATCACGCAAAACAAGCATTTTTGCACGTTTTCGTTCGTCACGGCCGAACGAAAAATAATTTCTCCGCAAAAGCTTTTGACCGAATATTCCTCATATTTTTCCGGAAAATTTGATACCATGTTTAGCTCTCTATCACTATTAAAAACGGAATGAGCGTCCGTTCAAGATAACCGTCCGCACGCGCGATTTTTGCAATACATAGCATATAAGGGCAAAAACATGCCTATAAAAAGTCCAGTGGGATGAATAAGGACTGCCAATTTTGTTGTCATATTTAGATAGAGTGTGAGTCGGAGGTATGATTTCATATCTCATTTGGCCATTAACTACATCCTGACGTCATCATAATGGCCTTGGAAGTCAAAAATACAAAATTGCATATTATGACGTCATTGTATTTATGGAAAATGTAGTGTATTTCTCTCAATATTCATCGATTCTCTTTGAAATGTCGATATGTTGTAGATAAGGCAATTCGCTACAAGATCACTTTTCACTAAGTTTCATTTTAATGAGGTCATCATAGTACAAAATTCAATTAAAGGCCACATGTCAGAATTTTCGTCATTTGCGTGTTATGTCTATGGAAGGTGAATTTCGTTCACATCATGAATCTACATGGCATTCATCTATGAGCACTATCTATCTTATGTGTGCTCTGTTACCTCCCAGATTGGGGTATGTTATAGCTGAGACCATGGGCTATCAAAACGGTGTACTTTGTTTTTTAATCAGATGTTGGGATCATGTTGAAATTTTCGATCGAAAGTTGAAATTGCAAATTTTGAAGGAATCATTAGGTGATACGTAACGAAGTCTACGTATCACCTTTTGATTTCGTCAAGATTTTTATTTATTTATTATTTATTTATTTATTATTTATTATTCTTCCTCGAATTTGTTCGCAGGATAACTCAAGACTGAATAAAGCCATAATCATGAATCTTTCAATGGTGATAGATCTTAGTCTAACTTAGAACTGCGTGACTTTTCAAAGACTCAGAGTCATCGTGACGTCATCCAGACGCCATTTTGTGAAAATCAACTTATGATCATATCTTCATAACAGAAAGCCATTTCTCATTCATATTTGTCATGATCAAGGTCAATATCTGTCGGGTCAATTTCAGATCAATAAATGCGCGTAAAAATGCGCGTACGCGTAGGTGCGCGCGTTAATGCGCGCGTAAAATTTAAAATTGCTCAAAATCGTCTTAAATTTTTTTTGCATACGTTTCAGGCCATTATAAGCATTTCATAAAAAATCACGCAAAACAAGCATTTTTGCACGTTTTCGTTCGTCACGGCCGAACGAAAAATAATTTCTCCGCAAAAGCTTTTGACCGAATATTCCTCATATTTTTCCGGAAAATTTGATACCATGTTTAGCTCTCTATCACTATTAAAAACGGAATGAGCGTCCGTTCAAGATAACCGTCCGCACGCGCGATTTTTGCAATACATAGCATATAAGGGCAAAAACATGCCTATAAAAAGTCCAGTGGGATGAATAAGGACTGCCAATTTTGTTGTCATATTTAGATAGAGTGTGAGTCGGAGGTATGATTTCATATCTCATTTGGCCATTAACTACATCCTGACGTCATCATAATGGCCTTGGAAGTCAAAAATACAAAATTGCATATTATGACGTCATTGTATTTATGGAAAATGTAGTGTATTTCTCTCAATATTCATCGATTCTCTTTGAAATGTCGATATGTTGTAGATAAGGCAATTCGCTACAAGATCACTTTTCACTAAGTTTCATTTTAATGAGGTCATCATAGTACAAAATTCAATTAAAGGCCACATGTCAGAATTTTCGTCATTTGCGTGTTATGTCTATGGAAGGTGAATTTCGTTCACATCATGAATCTACATGGCATTCATCTATGAGCACTATCTATCTTATGTGTGCTCTGTTACCTCCCAGATTGGGGTATGTTATAGCTGAGACCATGGGCTATCAAAACGGTGTACTTTGTTTTTTAATCAGATGTTGGGATCATGTTGAAATTTTCGATCGAAAGTTGAAATTGCAAATTTTGAAGGAATCATTAGGTGATACGTAACGAAGTCTACGTATCACCTTTTGATTTCGTCAAGATTTTTATTTATTTATTATTTATTTATTTATTATTTATTATTCTTCCTCGAATTTGTTCGCAGGATAACTCAAGACTGAATAAAGCCATAATCATGAATCTTTCAATGGTGATAGATCTTAGTCTAACTTAGAACTGCGTGACTTTTCAAAGACTCAGAGTCATCGTGACGTCATCCAGACGCCATTTTGTGAAAATCAACTTATGATCATATCTTCATAACAGAAAGCCATTTCTCATTCATATTTGTCATGATCAAGGTCAATATCTGTCGGGTCAATTTCAGATCAATAAATGCGCGTAAAAATGCGCGTACGCGTAGGTGCGCGCGTTAATGCGCGCGTAAAATTTAAAATTGCTCAAAATCGTCTTAAATTTTTTTTGCATACGTTTCAGGCCATTATAAGCATTTCATAAAAAATCACGCAAAACAAGCATTTTTGCACGTTTTCGTTCGTCACGGCCGAACGAAAAATAATTTCTCCGCAAAAGCTTTTGACCGAATATTCCTCATATTTTTCCGGAAAATTTGATACCATGTTTAGCTCTCTATCACTATTAAAAACGGAATGAGCGTCCGTTCAAGATAACCGTCCGCACGCGCGATTTTTGCAATACATAGCATATAAGGGCAAAAACATGCCTATAAAAAGTCCAGTGGGATGAATAAGGACTGCCAATTTTGTTGTCATATTTAGATAGAGTGTGAGTCGGAGGTATGATTTCATATCTCATTTGGCCATTAACTACATCCTGACGTCATCATAATGGCCTTGGAAGTCAAAAATACAAAATTGCATATTATGACGTCATTGTATTTATGGAAAATGTAGTGTATTTCTCTCAATATTCATCGATTCTCTTTGAAATGTCGATATGTTGTAGATAAGGCAATTCGCTACAAGATCACTTTTCACTAAGTTTCATTTTAATGAGGTCATCATAGTACAAAATTCAATTAAAGGCCACATGTCAGAATTTTCGTCATTTGCGTGTTATGTCTATGGAAGGTGAATTTCGTTCACATCATGAATCTACATGGCATTCATCTATGAGCACTATCTATCTTATGTGTGCTCTGTTACCTCCCAGATTGGGGTATGTTATAGCTGAGACCATGGGCTATCAAAACGGTGTACTTTGTTTTTTAATCAGATGTTGGGATCATGTTGAAATTTTCGATCGAAAGTTGAAATTGCAAATTTTGAAGGAATCATTAGGTGATACGTAACGAAGTCTACGTATCACCTTTTGATTTCGTCAAGATTTTTATTTATTTATTATTTATTTATTTATTATTTATTATTCTTCCTCGAATTTGTTCGCAGGATAACTCAAGACTGAATAAAGCCATAATCATGAATCTTTCAATGGTGATAGATCTTAGTCTAACTTAGAACTGCGTGACTTTTCAAAGACTCAGAGTCATCGTGACGTCATCCAGACGCCATTTTGTGAAAATCAACTTATGATCATATCTTCATAACAGAAAGCCATTTCTCATTCATATTTGTCATGATCAAGGTCAATATCTGTCGGGTCAATTTCAGATCAATAAATGCGCGTAAAAATGCGCGTACGCGTAGGTGCGCGCGTTAATGCGCGCGTAAAATTTAAAATTGCTCAAAATCGTCTTAAATTTTTTTTGCATACGTTTCAGGCCATTATAAGCATTTCATAAAAAATCACGCAAAACAAGCATTTTTGCACGTTTTCGTTCGTCACGGCCGAACGAAAAATAATTTCTCCGCAAAAGCTTTTGACCGAATATTCCTCATATTTTTCCGGAAAATTTGATACCATGTTTAGCTCTCTATCACTATTAAAAACGGAATGAGCGTCCGTTCAAGATAACCGTCCGCACGCGCGATTTTTGCAATACATAGCATATAAGGGCAAAAACATGCCTATAAAAAGTCCAGTGGGATGAATAAGGACTGCCAATTTTGTTGTCATATTTAGATAGAGTGTGAGTCGGAGGTATGATTTCATATCTCATTTGGCCATTAACTACATCCTGACGTCATCATAATGGCCTTGGAAGTCAAAAATACAAAATTGCATATTATGACGTCATTGTATTTATGGAAAATGTAGTGTATTTCTCTCAATATTCATCGATTCTCTTTGAAATGTCGATATGTTGTAGATAAGGCAATTCGCTACAAGATCACTTTTCACTAAGTTTCATTTTAATGAGGTCATCATAGTACAAAATTCAATTAAAGGCCACATGTCAGAATTTTCGTCATTTGCGTGTTATGTCTATGGAAGGTGAATTTCGTTCACATCATGAATCTACATGGCATTCATCTATGAGCACTATCTATCTTATGTGTGCTCTGTTACCTCCCAGATTGGGGTATGTTATAGCTGAGACCATGGGCTATCAAAACGGTGTACTTTGTTTTTTAATCAGATGTTGGGATCATGTTGAAATTTTCGATCGAAAGTTGAAATTGCAAATTTTGAAGGAATCATTAGGTGATACGTAACGAAGTCTACGTATCACCTTTTGATTTCGTCAAGATTTTTATTTATTTATTATTTATTTATTTATTATTTATTATTCTTCCTCGAATTTGTTCGCAGGATAACTCAAGACTGAATAAAGCCATAATCATGAATCTTTCAATGGTGATAGATCTTAGTCTAACTTAGAACTGCGTGACTTTTCAAAGACTCAGAGTCATCGTGACGTCATCCAGACGCCATTTTGTGAAAATCAACTTATGATCATATCTTCATAACAGAAAGCCATTTCTCATTCATATTTGTCATGATCAAGGTCAATATCTGTCGGGTCAATTTCAGATCAATAAATGCGCGTAAAAATGCGCGTACGCGTAGGTGCGCGCGTTAATGCGCGCGTAAAATTTAAAATTGCTCAAAATCGTCTTAAATTTTTTTTGCATACGTTTCAGGCCATTATAAGCATTTCATAAAAAATCACGCAAAACAAGCATTTTTGCACGTTTTCGTTCGTCACGGCCGAACGAAAAATAATTTCTCCGCAAAAGCTTTTGACCGAATATTCCTCATATTTTTCCGGAAAATTTGATACCATGTTTAGCTCTCTATCACTATTAAAAACGGAATGAGCGTCCGTTCAAGATAACCGTCCGCACGCGCGATTTTTGCAATACATAGCATATAAGGGCAAAAACATGCCTATAAAAAGTCCAGTGGGATGAATAAGGACTGCCAATTTTGTTGTCATATTTAGATAGAGTGTGAGTCGGAGGTATGATTTCATATCTCATTTGGCCATTAACTACATCCTGACGTCATCATAATGGCCTTGGAAGTCAAAAATACAAAATTGCATATTATGACGTCATTGTATTTATGGAAAATGTAGTGTATTTCTCTCAATATTCATCGATTCTCTTTGAAATGTCGATATGTTGTAGATAAGGCAATTCGCTACAAGATCACTTTTCACTAAGTTTCATTTTAATGAGGTCATCATAGTACAAAATTCAATTAAAGGCCACATGTCAGAATTTTCGTCATTTGCGTGTTATGTCTATGGAAGGTGAATTTCGTTCACATCATGAATCTACATGGCATTCATCTATGAGCACTATCTATCTTATGTGTGCTCTGTTACCTCCCAGATTGGGGTATGTTATAGCTGAGACCATGGGCTATCAAAACGGTGTACTTTGTTTTTTAATCAGATGTTGGGATCATGTTGAAATTTTCGATCGAAAGTTGAAATTGCAAATTTTGAAGGAATCATTAGGTGATACGTAACGAAGTCTACGTATCACCTTTTGATTTCGTCAAGATTTTTATTTATTTATTATTTATTTATTTATTATTTATTATTCTTCCTCGAATTTGTTCGCAGGATAACTCAAGACTGAATAAAGCCATAATCATGAATCTTTCAATGGTGATAGATCTTAGTCTAACTTAGAACTGCGTGACTTTTCAAAGACTCAGAGTCATCGTGACGTCATCCAGACGCCATTTTGTGAAAATCAACTTATGATCATATCTTCATAACAGAAAGCCATTTCTCATTCATATTTGTCATGATCAAGGTCAATATCTGTCGGGTCAATTTCAGATCAATAAATGCGCGTAAAAATGCGCGTACGCGTAGGTGCGCGCGTTAATGCGCGCGTAAAATTTAAAATTGCTCAAAATCGTCTTAAATTTTTTTTGCATACGTTTCAGGCCATTATAAGCATTTCATAAAAAATCACGCAAAACAAGCATTTTTGCACGTTTTCGTTCGTCACGGCCGAACGAAAAATAATTTCTCCGCAAAAGCTTTTGACCGAATATTCCTCATATTTTTCCGGAAAATTTGATACCATGTTTAGCTCTCTATCACTATTAAAAACGGAATGAGCGTCCGTTCAAGATAACCGTCCGCACGCGCGATTTTTGCAATACATAGCATATAAGGGCAAAAACATGCCTATAAAAAGTCCAGTGGGATGAATAAGGACTGCCAATTTTGTTGTCATATTTAGATAGAGTGTGAGTCGGAGGTATGATTTCATATCTCATTTGGCCATTAACTACATCCTGACGTCATCATAATGGCCTTGGAAGTCAAAAATACAAAATTGCATATTATGACGTCATTGTATTTATGGAAAATGTAGTGTATTTCTCTCAATATTCATCGATTCTCTTTGAAATGTCGATATGTTGTAGATAAGGCAATTCGCTACAAGATCACTTTTCACTAAGTTTCATTTTAATGAGGTCATCATAGTACAAAATTCAATTAAAGGCCACATGTCAGAATTTTCGTCATTTGCGTGTTATGTCTATGGAAGGTGAATTTCGTTCACATCATGAATCTACATGGCATTCATCTATGAGCACTATCTATCTTATGTGTGCTCTGTTACCTCCCAGATTGGGGTATGTTATAGCTGAGACCATGGGCTATCAAAACGGTGTACTTTGTTTTTTAATCAGATGTTGGGATCATGTTGAAATTTTCGATCGAAAGTTGAAATTGCAAATTTTGAAGGAATCATTAGGTGATACGTAACGAAGTCTACGTATCACCTTTTGATTTCGTCAAGATTTTTATTTATTTATTATTTATTTATTTATTATTTATTATTCTTCCTCGAATTTGTTCGCAGGATAACTCAAGACTGAATAAAGCCATAATCATGAATCTTTCAATGGTGATAGATCTTAGTCTAACTTAGAACTGCGTGACTTTTCAAAGACTCAGAGTCATCGTGACGTCATCCAGACGCCATTTTGTGAAAATCAACTTATGATCATATCTTCATAACAGAAAGCCATTTCTCATTCATATTTGTCATGATCAAGGTCAATATCTGTCGGGTCAATTTCAGATCAATAAATGCGCGTAAAAATGCGCGTACGCGTAGGTGCGCGCGTTAATGCGCGCGTAAAATTTAAAATTGCTCAAAATCGTCTTAAATTTTTTTTGCATACGTTTCAGGCCATTATAAGCATTTCATAAAAAATCACGCAAAACAAGCATTTTTGCACGTTTTCGTTCGTCACGGCCGAACGAAAAATAATTTCTCCGCAAAAGCTTTTGACCGAATATTCCTCATATTTTTCCGGAAAATTTGATACCATGTTTAGCTCTCTATCACTATTAAAAACGGAATGAGCGTCCGTTCAAGATAACCGTCCGCACGCGCGATTTTTGCAATACATAGCATATAAGGGCAAAAACATGCCTATAAAAAGTCCAGTGGGATGAATAAGGACTGCCAATTTTGTTGTCATATTTAGATAGAGTGTGAGTCGGAGGTATGATTTCATATCTCATTTGGCCATTAACTACATCCTGACGTCATCATAATGGCCTTGGAAGTCAAAAATACAAAATTGCATATTATGACGTCATTGTATTTATGGAAAATGTAGTGTATTTCTCTCAATATTCATCGATTCTCTTTGAAATGTCGATATGTTGTAGATAAGGCAATTCGCTACAAGATCACTTTTCACTAAGTTTCATTTTAATGAGGTCATCATAGTACAAAATTCAATTAAAGGCCACATGTCAGAATTTTCGTCATTTGCGTGTTATGTCTATGGAAGGTGAATTTCGTTCACATCATGAATCTACATGGCATTCATCTATGAGCACTATCTATCTTATGTGTGCTCTGTTACCTCCCAGATTGGGGTATGTTATAGCTGAGACCATGGGCTATCAAAACGGTGTACTTTGTTTTTTAATCAGATGTTGGGATCATGTTGAAATTTTCGATCGAAAGTTGAAATTGCAAATTTTGAAGGAATCATTAGGTGATACGTAACGAAGTCTACGTATCACCTTTTGATTTCGTCAAGATTTTTATTTATTTATTATTTATTTATTTATTATTTATTATTCTTCCTCGAATTTGTTCGCAGGATAACTCAAGACTGAATAAAGCCATAATCATGAATCTTTCAATGGTGATAGATCTTAGTCTAACTTAGAACTGCGTGACTTTTCAAAGACTCAGAGTCATCGTGACGTCATCCAGACGCCATTTTGTGAAAATCAACTTATGATCATATCTTCATAACAGAAAGCCATTTCTCATTCATATTTGTCATGATCAAGGTCAATATCTGTCGGGTCAATTTCAGATCAATAAATGCGCGTAAAAATGCGCGTACGCGTAGGTGCGCGCGTTAATGCGCGCGTAAAATTTAAAATTGCTCAAAATCGTCTTAAATTTTTTTTGCATACGTTTCAGGCCATTATAAGCATTTCATAAAAAATCACGCAAAACAAGCATTTTTGCACGTTTTCGTTCGTCACGGCCGAACGAAAAATAATTTCTCCGCAAAAGCTTTTGACCGAATATTCCTCATATTTTTCCGGAAAATTTGATACCATGTTTAGCTCTCTATCACTATTAAAAACGGAATGAGCGTCCGTTCAAGATAACCGTCCGCACGCGCGATTTTTGCAATACATAGCATATAAGGGCAAAAACATGCCTATAAAAAGTCCAGTGGGATGAATAAGGACTGCCAATTTTGTTGTCATATTTAGATAGAGTGTGAGTCGGAGGTATGATTTCATATCTCATTTGGCCATTAACTACATCCTGACGTCATCATAATGGCCTTGGAAGTCAAAAATACAAAATTGCATATTATGACGTCATTGTATTTATGGAAAATGTAGTGTATTTCTCTCAATATTCATCGATTCTCTTTGAAATGTCGATATGTTGTAGATAAGGCAATTCGCTACAAGATCACTTTTCACTAAGTTTCATTTTAATGAGGTCATCATAGTACAAAATTCAATTAAAGGCCACATGTCAGAATTTTCGTCATTTGCGTGTTATGTCTATGGAAGGTGAATTTCGTTCACATCATGAATCTACATGGCATTCATCTATGAGCACTATCTATCTTATGTGTGCTCTGTTACCTCCCAGATTGGGGTATGTTATAGCTGAGACCATGGGCTATCAAAACGGTGTACTTTGTTTTTTAATCAGATGTTGGGATCATGTTGAAATTTTCGATCGAAAGTTGAAATTGCAAATTTTGAAGGAATCATTAGGTGATACGTAACGAAGTCTACGTATCACCTTTTGATTTCGTCAAGATTTTTATTTATTTATTATTTATTTATTTATTATTTATTATTCTTCCTCGAATTTGTTCGCAGGATAACTCAAGACTGAATAAAGCCATAATCATGAATCTTTCAATGGTGATAGATCTTAGTCTAACTTAGAACTGCGTGACTTTTCAAAGACTCAGAGTCATCGTGACGTCATCCAGACGCCATTTTGTGAAAATCAACTTATGATCATATCTTCATAACAGAAAGCCATTTCTCATTCATATTTGTCATGATCAAGGTCAATATCTGTCGGGTCAATTTCAGATCAATAAATGCGCGTAAAAATGCGCGTACGCGTAGGTGCGCGCGTTAATGCGCGCGTAAAATTTAAAATTGCTCAAAATCGTCTTAAATTTTTTTTGCATACGTTTCAGGCCATTATAAGCATTTCATAAAAAATCACGCAAAACAAGCATTTTTGCACGTTTTCGTTCGTCACGGCCGAACGAAAAATAATTTCTCCGCAAAAGCTTTTGACCGAATATTCCTCATATTTTTCCGGAAAATTTGATACCATGTTTAGCTCTCTATCACTATTAAAAACGGAATGAGCGTCCGTTCAAGATAACCGTCCGCACGCGCGATTTTTGCAATACATAGCATATAAGGGCAAAAACATGCCTATAAAAAGTCCAGTGGGATGAATAAGGACTGCCAATTTTGTTGTCATATTTAGATAGAGTGTGAGTCGGAGGTATGATTTCATATCTCATTTGGCCATTAACTACATCCTGACGTCATCATAATGGCCTTGGAAGTCAAAAATACAAAATTGCATATTATGACGTCATTGTATTTATGGAAAATGTAGTGTATTTCTCTCAATATTCATCGATTCTCTTTGAAATGTCGATATGTTGTAGATAAGGCAATTCGCTACAAGATCACTTTTCACTAAGTTTCATTTTAATGAGGTCATCATAGTACAAAATTCAATTAAAGGCCACATGTCAGAATTTTCGTCATTTGCGTGTTATGTCTATGGAAGGTGAATTTCGTTCACATCATGAATCTACATGGCATTCATCTATGAGCACTATCTATCTTATGTGTGCTCTGTTACCTCCCAGATTGGGGTATGTTATAGCTGAGACCATGGGCTATCAAAACGGTGTACTTTGTTTTTTAATCAGATGTTGGGATCATGTTGAAATTTTCGATCGAAAGTTGAAATTGCAAATTTTGAAGGAATCATTAGGTGATACGTAACGAAGTCTACGTATCACCTTTTGATTTCGTCAAGATTTTTATTTATTTATTATTTATTTATTTATTATTTATTATTCTTCCTCGAATTTGTTCGCAGGATAACTCAAGACTGAATAAAGCCATAATCATGAATCTTTCAATGGTGATAGATCTTAGTCTAACTTAGAACTGCGTGACTTTTCAAAGACTCAGAGTCATCGTGACGTCATCCAGACGCCATTTTGTGAAAATCAACTTATGATCATATCTTCATAACAGAAAGCCATTTCTCATTCATATTTGTCATGATCAAGGTCAATATCTGTCGGGTCAATTTCAGATCAATAAATGCGCGTAAAAATGCGCGTACGCGTAGGTGCGCGCGTTAATGCGCGCGTAAAATTTAAAATTGCTCAAAATCGTCTTAAATTTTTTTTGCATACGTTTCAGGCCATTATAAGCATTTCATAAAAAATCACGCAAAACAAGCATTTTTGCACGTTTTCGTTCGTCACGGCCGAACGAAAAATAATTTCTCCGCAAAAGCTTTTGACCGAATATTCCTCATATTTTTCCGGAAAATTTGATACCATGTTTAGCTCTCTATCACTATTAAAAACGGAATGAGCGTCCGTTCAAGATAACCGTCCGCACGCGCGATTTTTGCAATACATAGCATATAAGGGCAAAAACATGCCTATAAAAAGTCCAGTGGGATGAATAAGGACTGCCAATTTTGTTGTCATATTTAGATAGAGTGTGAGTCGGAGGTATGATTTCATATCTCATTTGGCCATTAACTACATCCTGACGTCATCATAATGGCCTTGGAAGTCAAAAATACAAAATTGCATATTATGACGTCATTGTATTTATGGAAAATGTAGTGTATTTCTCTCAATATTCATCGATTCTCTTTGAAATGTCGATATGTTGTAGATAAGGCAATTCGCTACAAGATCACTTTTCACTAAGTTTCATTTTAATGAGGTCATCATAGTACAAAATTCAATTAAAGGCCACATGTCAGAATTTTCGTCATTTGCGTGTTATGTCTATGGAAGGTGAATTTCGTTCACATCATGAATCTACATGGCATTCATCTATGAGCACTATCTATCTTATGTGTGCTCTGTTACCTCCCAGATTGGGGTATGTTATAGCTGAGACCATGGGCTATCAAAACGGTGTACTTTGTTTTTTAATCAGATGTTGGGATCATGTTGAAATTTTCGATCGAAAGTTGAAATTGCAAATTTTGAAGGAATCATTAGGTGATACGTAACGAAGTCTACGTATCACCTTTTGATTTCGTCAAGATTTTTATTTATTTATTATTTATTTATTTATTATTTATTATTCTTCCTCGAATTTGTTCGCAGGATAACTCAAGACTGAATAAAGCCATAATCATGAATCTTTCAATGGTGATAGATCTTAGTCTAACTTAGAACTGCGTGACTTTTCAAAGACTCAGAGTCATCGTGACGTCATCCAGACGCCATTTTGTGAAAATCAACTTATGATCATATCTTCATAACAGAAAGCCATTTCTCATTCATATTTGTCATGATCAAGGTCAATATCTGTCGGGTCAATTTCAGATCAATAAATGCGCGTAAAAATGCGCGTACGCGTAGGTGCGCGCGTTAATGCGCGCGTAAAATTTAAAATTGCTCAAAATCGTCTTAAATTTTTTTTGCATACGTTTCAGGCCATTATAAGCATTTCATAAAAAATCACGCAAAACAAGCATTTTTGCACGTTTTCGTTCGTCACGGCCGAACGAAAAATAATTTCTCCGCAAAAGCTTTTGACCGAATATTCCTCATATTTTTCCGGAAAATTTGATACCATGTTTAGCTCTCTATCACTATTAAAAACGGAATGAGCGTCCGTTCAAGATAACCGTCCGCACGCGCGATTTTTGCAATACATAGCATATAAGGGCAAAAACATGCCTATAAAAAGTCCAGTGGGATGAATAAGGACTGCCAATTTTGTTGTCATATTTAGATAGAGTGTGAGTCGGAGGTATGATTTCATATCTCATTTGGCCATTAACTACATCCTGACGTCATCATAATGGCCTTGGAAGTCAAAAATACAAAATTGCATATTATGACGTCATTGTATTTATGGAAAATGTAGTGTATTTCTCTCAATATTCATCGATTCTCTTTGAAATGTCGATATGTTGTAGATAAGGCAATTCGCTACAAGATCACTTTTCACTAAGTTTCATTTTAATGAGGTCATCATAGTACAAAATTCAATTAAAGGCCACATGTCAGAATTTTCGTCATTTGCGTGTTATGTCTATGGAAGGTGAATTTCGTTCACATCATGAATCTACATGGCATTCATCTATGAGCACTATCTATCTTATGTGTGCTCTGTTACCTCCCAGATTGGGGTATGTTATAGCTGAGACCATGGGCTATCAAAACGGTGTACTTTGTTTTTTAATCAGATGTTGGGATCATGTTGAAATTTTCGATCGAAAGTTGAAATTGCAAATTTTGAAGGAATCATTAGGTGATACGTAACGAAGTCTACGTATCACCTTTTGATTTCGTCAAGATTTTTATTTATTTATTATTTATTTATTTATTATTTATTATTCTTCCTCGAATTTGTTCGCAGGATAACTCAAGACTGAATAAAGCCATAATCATGAATCTTTCAATGGTGATAGATCTTAGTCTAACTTAGAACTGCGTGACTTTTCAAAGACTCAGAGTCATCGTGACGTCATCCAGACGCCATTTTGTGAAAATCAACTTATGATCATATCTTCATAACAGAAAGCCATTTCTCATTCATATTTGTCATGATCAAGGTCAATATCTGTCGGGTCAATTTCAGATCAATAAATGCGCGTAAAAATGCGCGTACGCGTAGGTGCGCGCGTTAATGCGCGCGTAAAATTTAAAATTGCTCAAAATCGTCTTAAATTTTTTTTGCATACGTTTCAGGCCATTATAAGCATTTCATAAAAAATCACGCAAAACAAGCATTTTTGCACGTTTTCGTTCGTCACGGCCGAACGAAAAATAATTTCTCCGCAAAAGCTTTTGACCGAATATTCCTCATATTTTTCCGGAAAATTTGATACCATGTTTAGCTCTCTATCACTATTAAAAACGGAATGAGCGTCCGTTCAAGATAACCGTCCGCACGCGCGATTTTTGCAATACATAGCATATAAGGGCAAAAACATGCCTATAAAAAGTCCAGTGGGATGAATAAGGACTGCCAATTTTGTTGTCATATTTAGATAGAGTGTGAGTCGGAGGTATGATTTCATATCTCATTTGGCCATTAACTACATCCTGACGTCATCATAATGGCCTTGGAAGTCAAAAATACAAAATTGCATATTATGACGTCATTGTATTTATGGAAAATGTAGTGTATTTCTCTCAATATTCATCGATTCTCTTTGAAATGTCGATATGTTGTAGATAAGGCAATTCGCTACAAGATCACTTTTCACTAAGTTTCATTTTAATGAGGTCATCATAGTACAAAATTCAATTAAAGGCCACATGTCAGAATTTTCGTCATTTGCGTGTTATGTCTATGGAAGGTGAATTTCGTTCACATCATGAATCTACATGGCATTCATCTATGAGCACTATCTATCTTATGTGTGCTCTGTTACCTCCCAGATTGGGGTATGTTATAGCTGAGACCATGGGCTATCAAAACGGTGTACTTTGTTTTTTAATCAGATGTTGGGATCATGTTGAAATTTTCGATCGAAAGTTGAAATTGCAAATTTTGAAGGAATCATTAGGTGATACGTAACGAAGTCTACGTATCACCTTTTGATTTCGTCAAGATTTTTATTTATTTATTATTTATTTATTTATTATTTATTATTCTTCCTCGAATTTGTTCGCAGGATAACTCAAGACTGAATAAAGCCATAATCATGAATCTTTCAATGGTGATAGATCTTAGTCTAACTTAGAACTGCGTGACTTTTCAAAGACTCAGAGTCATCGTGACGTCATCCAGACGCCATTTTGTGAAAATCAACTTATGATCATATCTTCATAACAGAAAGCCATTTCTCATTCATATTTGTCATGATCAAGGTCAATATCTGTCGGGTCAATTTCAGATCAATAAATGCGCGTAAAAATGCGCGTACGCGTAGGTGCGCGCGTTAATGCGCGCGTAAAATTTAAAATTGCTCAAAATCGTCTTAAATTTTTTTTGCATACGTTTCAGGCCATTATAAGCATTTCATAAAAAATCACGCAAAACAAGCATTTTTGCACGTTTTCGTTCGTCACGGCCGAACGAAAAATAATTTCTCCGCAAAAGCTTTTGACCGAATATTCCTCATATTTTTCCGGAAAATTTGATACCATGTTTAGCTCTCTATCACTATTAAAAACGGAATGAGCGTCCGTTCAAGATAACCGTCCGCACGCGCGATTTTTGCAATACATAGCATATAAGGGCAAAAACATGCCTATAAAAAGTCCAGTGGGATGAATAAGGACTGCCAATTTTGTTGTCATATTTAGATAGAGTGTGAGTCGGAGGTATGATTTCATATCTCATTTGGCCATTAACTACATCCTGACGTCATCATAATGGCCTTGGAAGTCAAAAATACAAAATTGCATATTATGACGTCATTGTATTTATGGAAAATGTAGTGTATTTCTCTCAATATTCATCGATTCTCTTTGAAATGTCGATATGTTGTAGATAAGGCAATTCGCTACAAGATCACTTTTCACTAAGTTTCATTTTAATGAGGTCATCATAGTACAAAATTCAATTAAAGGCCACATGTCAGAATTTTCGTCATTTGCGTGTTATGTCTATGGAAGGTGAATTTCGTTCACATCATGAATCTACATGGCATTCATCTATGAGCACTATCTATCTTATGTGTGCTCTGTTACCTCCCAGATTGGGGTATGTTATAGCTGAGACCATGGGCTATCAAAACGGTGTACTTTGTTTTTTAATCAGATGTTGGGATCATGTTGAAATTTTCGATCGAAAGTTGAAATTGCAAATTTTGAAGGAATCATTAGGTGATACGTAACGAAGTCTACGTATCACCTTTTGATTTCGTCAAGATTTTTATTTATTTATTATTTATTTATTTATTATTTATTATTCTTCCTCGAATTTGTTCGCAGGATAACTCAAGACTGAATAAAGCCATAATCATGAATCTTTCAATGGTGATAGATCTTAGTCTAACTTAGAACTGCGTGACTTTTCAAAGACTCAGAGTCATCGTGACGTCATCCAGACGCCATTTTGTGAAAATCAACTTATGATCATATCTTCATAACAGAAAGCCATTTCTCATTCATATTTGTCATGATCAAGGTCAATATCTGTCGGGTCAATTTCAGATCAATAAATGCGCGTAAAAATGCGCGTACGCGTAGGTGCGCGCGTTAATGCGCGCGTAAAATTTAAAATTGCTCAAAATCGTCTTAAATTTTTTTTGCATACGTTTCAGGCCATTATAAGCATTTCATAAAAAATCACGCAAAACAAGCATTTTTGCACGTTTTCGTTCGTCACGGCCGAACGAAAAATAATTTCTCCGCAAAAGCTTTTGACCGAATATTCCTCATATTTTTCCGGAAAATTTGATACCATGTTTAGCTCTCTATCACTATTAAAAACGGAATGAGCGTCCGTTCAAGATAACCGTCCGCACGCGCGATTTTTGCAATACATAGCATATAAGGGCAAAAACATGCCTATAAAAAGTCCAGTGGGATGAATAAGGACTGCCAATTTTGTTGTCATATTTAGATAGAGTGTGAGTCGGAGGTATGATTTCATATCTCATTTGGCCATTAACTACATCCTGACGTCATCATAATGGCCTTGGAAGTCAAAAATACAAAATTGCATATTATGACGTCATTGTATTTATGGAAAATGTAGTGTATTTCTCTCAATATTCATCGATTCTCTTTGAAATGTCGATATGTTGTAGATAAGGCAATTCGCTACAAGATCACTTTTCACTAAGTTTCATTTTAATGAGGTCATCATAGTACAAAATTCAATTAAAGGCCACATGTCAGAATTTTCGTCATTTGCGTGTTATGTCTATGGAAGGTGAATTTCGTTCACATCATGAATCTACATGGCATTCATCTATGAGCACTATCTATCTTATGTGTGCTCTGTTACCTCCCAGATTGGGGTATGTTATAGCTGAGACCATGGGCTATCAAAACGGTGTACTTTGTTTTTTAATCAGATGTTGGGATCATGTTGAAATTTTCGATCGAAAGTTGAAATTGCAAATTTTGAAGGAATCATTAGGTGATACGTAACGAAGTCTACGTATCACCTTTTGATTTCGTCAAGATTTTTATTTATTTATTATTTATTTATTTATTATTTATTATTCTTCCTCGAATTTGTTCGCAGGATAACTCAAGACTGAATAAAGCCATAATCATGAATCTTTCAATGGTGATAGATCTTAGTCTAACTTAGAACTGCGTGACTTTTCAAAGACTCAGAGTCATCGTGACGTCATCCAGACGCCATTTTGTGAAAATCAACTTATGATCATATCTTCATAACAGAAAGCCATTTCTCATTCATATTTGTCATGATCAAGGTCAATATCTGTCGGGTCAATTTCAGATCAATAAATGCGCGTAAAAATGCGCGTACGCGTAGGTGCGCGCGTTAATGCGCGCGTAAAATTTAAAATTGCTCAAAATCGTCTTAAATTTTTTTTGCATACGTTTCAGGCCATTATAAGCATTTCATAAAAAATCACGCAAAACAAGCATTTTTGCACGTTTTCGTTCGTCACGGCCGAACGAAAAATAATTTCTCCGCAAAAGCTTTTGACCGAATATTCCTCATATTTTTCCGGAAAATTTGATACCATGTTTAGCTCTCTATCACTATTAAAAACGGAATGAGCGTCCGTTCAAGATAACCGTCCGCACGCGCGATTTTTGCAATACATAGCATATAAGGGCAAAAACATGCCTATAAAAAGTCCAGTGGGATGAATAAGGACTGCCAATTTTGTTGTCATATTTAGATAGAGTGTGAGTCGGAGGTATGATTTCATATCTCATTTGGCCATTAACTACATCCTGACGTCATCATAATGGCCTTGGAAGTCAAAAATACAAAATTGCATATTATGACGTCATTGTATTTATGGAAAATGTAGTGTATTTCTCTCAATATTCATCGATTCTCTTTGAAATGTCGATATGTTGTAGATAAGGCAATTCGCTACAAGATCACTTTTCACTAAGTTTCATTTTAATGAGGTCATCATAGTACAAAATTCAATTAAAGGCCACATGTCAGAATTTTCGTCATTTGCGTGTTATGTCTATGGAAGGTGAATTTCGTTCACATCATGAATCTACATGGCATTCATCTATGAGCACTATCTATCTTATGTGTGCTCTGTTACCTCCCAGATTGGGGTATGTTATAGCTGAGACCATGGGCTATCAAAACGGTGTACTTTGTTTTTTAATCAGATGTTGGGATCATGTTGAAATTTTCGATCGAAAGTTGAAATTGCAAATTTTGAAGGAATCATTAGGTGATACGTAACGAAGTCTACGTATCACCTTTTGATTTCGTCAAGATTTTTATTTATTTATTATTTATTTATTTATTATTTATTATTCTTCCTCGAATTTGTTCGCAGGATAACTCAAGACTGAATAAAGCCATAATCATGAATCTTTCAATGGTGATAGATCTTAGTCTAACTTAGAACTGCGTGACTTTTCAAAGACTCAGAGTCATCGTGACGTCATCCAGACGCCATTTTGTGAAAATCAACTTATGATCATATCTTCATAACAGAAAGCCATTTCTCATTCATATTTGTCATGATCAAGGTCAATATCTGTCGGGTCAATTTCAGATCAATAAATGCGCGTAAAAATGCGCGTACGCGTAGGTGCGCGCGTTAATGCGCGCGTAAAATTTAAAATTGCTCAAAATCGTCTTAAATTTTTTTTGCATACGTTTCAGGCCATTATAAGCATTTCATAAAAAATCACGCAAAACAAGCATTTTTGCACGTTTTCGTTCGTCACGGCCGAACGAAAAATAATTTCTCCGCAAAAGCTTTTGACCGAATATTCCTCATATTTTTCCGGAAAATTTGATACCATGTTTAGCTCTCTATCACTATTAAAAACGGAATGAGCGTCCGTTCAAGATAACCGTCCGCACGCGCGATTTTTGCAATACATAGCATATAAGGGCAAAAACATGCCTATAAAAAGTCCAGTGGGATGAATAAGGACTGCCAATTTTGTTGTCATATTTAGATAGAGTGTGAGTCGGAGGTATGATTTCATATCTCATTTGGCCATTAACTACATCCTGACGTCATCATAATGGCCTTGGAAGTCAAAAATACAAAATTGCATATTATGACGTCATTGTATTTATGGAAAATGTAGTGTATTTCTCTCAATATTCATCGATTCTCTTTGAAATGTCGATATGTTGTAGATAAGGCAATTCGCTACAAGATCACTTTTCACTAAGTTTCATTTTAATGAGGTCATCATAGTACAAAATTCAATTAAAGGCCACATGTCAGAATTTTCGTCATTTGCGTGTTATGTCTATGGAAGGTGAATTTCGTTCACATCATGAATCTACATGGCATTCATCTATGAGCACTATCTATCTTATGTGTGCTCTGTTACCTCCCAGATTGGGGTATGTTATAGCTGAGACCATGGGCTATCAAAACGGTGTACTTTGTTTTTTAATCAGATGTTGGGATCATGTTGAAATTTTCGATCGAAAGTTGAAATTGCAAATTTTGAAGGAATCATTAGGTGATACGTAACGAAGTCTACGTATCACCTTTTGATTTCGTCAAGATTTTTATTTATTTATTATTTATTTATTTATTATTTATTATTCTTCCTCGAATTTGTTCGCAGGATAACTCAAGACTGAATAAAGCCATAATCATGAATCTTTCAATGGTGATAGATCTTAGTCTAACTTAGAACTGCGTGACTTTTCAAAGACTCAGAGTCATCGTGACGTCATCCAGACGCCATTTTGTGAAAATCAACTTATGATCATATCTTCATAACAGAAAGCCATTTCTCATTCATATTTGTCATGATCAAGGTCAATATCTGTCGGGTCAATTTCAGATCAATAAATGCGCGTAAAAATGCGCGTACGCGTAGGTGCGCGCGTTAATGCGCGCGTAAAATTTAAAATTGCTCAAAATCGTCTTAAATTTTTTTTGCATACGTTTCAGGCCATTATAAGCATTTCATAAAAAATCACGCAAAACAAGCATTTTTGCACGTTTTCGTTCGTCACGGCCGAACGAAAAATAATTTCTCCGCAAAAGCTTTTGACCGAATATTCCTCATATTTTTCCGGAAAATTTGATACCATGTTTAGCTCTCTATCACTATTAAAAACGGAATGAGCGTCCGTTCAAGATAACCGTCCGCACGCGCGATTTTTGCAATACATAGCATATAAGGGCAAAAACATGCCTATAAAAAGTCCAGTGGGATGAATAAGGACTGCCAATTTTGTTGTCATATTTAGATAGAGTGTGAGTCGGAGGTATGATTTCATATCTCATTTGGCCATTAACTACATCCTGACGTCATCATAATGGCCTTGGAAGTCAAAAATACAAAATTGCATATTATGACGTCATTGTATTTATGGAAAATGTAGTGTATTTCTCTCAATATTCATCGATTCTCTTTGAAATGTCGATATGTTGTAGATAAGGCAATTCGCTACAAGATCACTTTTCACTAAGTTTCATTTTAATGAGGTCATCATAGTACAAAATTCAATTAAAGGCCACATGTCAGAATTTTCGTCATTTGCGTGTTATGTCTATGGAAGGTGAATTTCGTTCACATCATGAATCTACATGGCATTCATCTATGAGCACTATCTATCTTATGTGTGCTCTGTTACCTCCCAGATTGGGGTATGTTATAGCTGAGACCATGGGCTATCAAAACGGTGTACTTTGTTTTTTAATCAGATGTTGGGATCATGTTGAAATTTTCGATCGAAAGTTGAAATTGCAAATTTTGAAGGAATCATTAGGTGATACGTAACGAAGTCTACGTATCACCTTTTGATTTCGTCAAGATTTTTATTTATTTATTATTTATTTATTTATTATTTATTATTCTTCCTCGAATTTGTTCGCAGGATAACTCAAGACTGAATAAAGCCATAATCATGAATCTTTCAATGGTGATAGATCTTAGTCTAACTTAGAACTGCGTGACTTTTCAAAGACTCAGAGTCATCGTGACGTCATCCAGACGCCATTTTGTGAAAATCAACTTATGATCATATCTTCATAACAGAAAGCCATTTCTCATTCATATTTGTCATGATCAAGGTCAATATCTGTCGGGTCAATTTCAGATCAATAAATGCGCGTAAAAATGCGCGTACGCGTAGGTGCGCGCGTTAATGCGCGCGTAAAATTTAAAATTGCTCAAAATCGTCTTAAATTTTTTTTGCATACGTTTCAGGCCATTATAAGCATTTCATAAAAAATCACGCAAAACAAGCATTTTTGCACGTTTTCGTTCGTCACGGCCGAACGAAAAATAATTTCTCCGCAAAAGCTTTTGACCGAATATTCCTCATATTTTTCCGGAAAATTTGATACCATGTTTAGCTCTCTATCACTATTAAAAACGGAATGAGCGTCCGTTCAAGATAACCGTCCGCACGCGCGATTTTTGCAATACATAGCATATAAGGGCAAAAACATGCCTATAAAAAGTCCAGTGGGATGAATAAGGACTGCCAATTTTGTTGTCATATTTAGATAGAGTGTGAGTCGGAGGTATGATTTCATATCTCATTTGGCCATTAACTACATCCTGACGTCATCATAATGGCCTTGGAAGTCAAAAATACAAAATTGCATATTATGACGTCATTGTATTTATGGAAAATGTAGTGTATTTCTCTCAATATTCATCGATTCTCTTTGAAATGTCGATATGTTGTAGATAAGGCAATTCGCTACAAGATCACTTTTCACTAAGTTTCATTTTAATGAGGTCATCATAGTACAAAATTCAATTAAAGGCCACATGTCAGAATTTTCGTCATTTGCGTGTTATGTCTATGGAAGGTGAATTTCGTTCACATCATGAATCTACATGGCATTCATCTATGAGCACTATCTATCTTATGTGTGCTCTGTTACCTCCCAGATTGGGGTATGTTATAGCTGAGACCATGGGCTATCAAAACGGTGTACTTTGTTTTTTAATCAGATGTTGGGATCATGTTGAAATTTTCGATCGAAAGTTGAAATTGCAAATTTTGAAGGAATCATTAGGTGATACGTAACGAAGTCTACGTATCACCTTTTGATTTCGTCAAGATTTTTATTTATTTATTATTTATTTATTTATTATTTATTATTCTTCCTCGAATTTGTTCGCAGGATAACTCAAGACTGAATAAAGCCATAATCATGAATCTTTCAATGGTGATAGATCTTAGTCTAACTTAGAACTGCGTGACTTTTCAAAGACTCAGAGTCATCGTGACGTCATCCAGACGCCATTTTGTGAAAATCAACTTATGATCATATCTTCATAACAGAAAGCCATTTCTCATTCATATTTGTCATGATCAAGGTCAATATCTGTCGGGTCAATTTCAGATCAATAAATGCGCGTAAAAATGCGCGTACGCGTAGGTGCGCGCGTTAATGCGCGCGTAAAATTTAAAATTGCTCAAAATCGTCTTAAATTTTTTTTGCATACGTTTCAGGCCATTATAAGCATTTCATAAAAAATCACGCAAAACAAGCATTTTTGCACGTTTTCGTTCGTCACGGCCGAACGAAAAATAATTTCTCCGCAAAAGCTTTTGACCGAATATTCCTCATATTTTTCCGGAAAATTTGATACCATGTTTAGCTCTCTATCACTATTAAAAACGGAATGAGCGTCCGTTCAAGATAACCGTCCGCACGCGCGATTTTTGCAATACATAGCATATAAGGGCAAAAACATGCCTATAAAAAGTCCAGTGGGATGAATAAGGACTGCCAATTTTGTTGTCATATTTAGATAGAGTGTGAGTCGGAGGTATGATTTCATATCTCATTTGGCCATTAACTACATCCTGACGTCATCATAATGGCCTTGGAAGTCAAAAATACAAAATTGCATATTATGACGTCATTGTATTTATGGAAAATGTAGTGTATTTCTCTCAATATTCATCGATTCTCTTTGAAATGTCGATATGTTGTAGATAAGGCAATTCGCTACAAGATCACTTTTCACTAAGTTTCATTTTAATGAGGTCATCATAGTACAAAATTCAATTAAAGGCCACATGTCAGAATTTTCGTCATTTGCGTGTTATGTCTATGGAAGGTGAATTTCGTTCACATCATGAATCTACATGGCATTCATCTATGAGCACTATCTATCTTATGTGTGCTCTGTTACCTCCCAGATTGGGGTATGTTATAGCTGAGACCATGGGCTATCAAAACGGTGTACTTTGTTTTTTAATCAGATGTTGGGATCATGTTGAAATTTTCGATCGAAAGTTGAAATTGCAAATTTTGAAGGAATCATTAGGTGATACGTAACGAAGTCTACGTATCACCTTTTGATTTCGTCAAGATTTTTATTTATTTATTATTTATTTATTTATTATTTATTATTCTTCCTCGAATTTGTTCGCAGGATAACTCAAGACTGAATAAAGCCATAATCATGAATCTTTCAATGGTGATAGATCTTAGTCTAACTTAGAACTGCGTGACTTTTCAAAGACTCAGAGTCATCGTGACGTCATCCAGACGCCATTTTGTGAAAATCAACTTATGATCATATCTTCATAACAGAAAGCCATTTCTCATTCATATTTGTCATGATCAAGGTCAATATCTGTCGGGTCAATTTCAGATCAATAAATGCGCGTAAAAATGCGCGTACGCGTAGGTGCGCGCGTTAATGCGCGCGTAAAATTTAAAATTGCTCAAAATCGTCTTAAATTTTTTTTGCATACGTTTCAGGCCATTATAAGCATTTCATAAAAAATCACGCAAAACAAGCATTTTTGCACGTTTTCGTTCGTCACGGCCGAACGAAAAATAATTTCTCCGCAAAAGCTTTTGACCGAATATTCCTCATATTTTTCCGGAAAATTTGATACCATGTTTAGCTCTCTATCACTATTAAAAACGGAATGAGCGTCCGTTCAAGATAACCGTCCGCACGCGCGATTTTTGCAATACATAGCATATAAGGGCAAAAACATGCCTATAAAAAGTCCAGTGGGATGAATAAGGACTGCCAATTTTGTTGTCATATTTAGATAGAGTGTGAGTCGGAGGTATGATTTCATATCTCATTTGGCCATTAACTACATCCTGACGTCATCATAATGGCCTTGGAAGTCAAAAATACAAAATTGCATATTATGACGTCATTGTATTTATGGAAAATGTAGTGTATTTCTCTCAATATTCATCGATTCTCTTTGAAATGTCGATATGTTGTAGATAAGGCAATTCTCTACAAGATCACTTTTCACTAAGTTTCATTTTAATGAGGTCATCATAGTACAAAATTCAATTAAAGGCCACATGTCAGAATTTTCGTCATTTGCGTGTTATGTCTATGGAAGGTGAATTTCGTTCACATCATGAATCTACATGGCATTCATCTATGAGCACTATCTATCTTATGTGTGCTCTGTTACCTCCCAGATTGGGGTATGTTATAGCTGAGACCATGGGCTATCAAAACGGTGTACTTTGTTTTTTAATCAGATGTTGGGATCATGTTGAAATTTTCGATCGAAAGTTGAAATTGCAAATTTTGAAGGAATCATTAGGTGATACGTAACGAAGTCTACGTATCACCTTTTGATTTCGTCAAGATTTTTATTTATTTATTATTTATTTATTTATTATTTATTATTCTTCCTCGAATTTGTTCGCAGGATAACTCAAGACTGAATAAAGCCATAATCATGAATCTTTCAATGGTGATAGATCTTAGTCTAACTTAGAACTGCGTGACTTTTCAAAGACTCAGAGTCATCGTGACGTCATCCAGACGCCATTTTGTGAAAATCAACTTATGATCATATCTTCATAACAGAAAGCCATTTCTCATTCATATTTGTCATGATCAAGGTCAATATCTGTCGGGTCAATTTCAGATCAATAAATGCGCGTAAAAATGCGCGTACGCGTAGGTGCGCGCGTTAATGCGCGCGTAAAATTTAAAATTGCTCAAAATCGTCTTAAATTTTTTTTGCATACGTTTCAGGCCATTATAAGCATTTCATAAAAAATCACGCAAAACAAGCATTTTTGCACGTTTTCGTTCGTCACGGCCGAACGAAAAATAATTTCTCCGCAAAAGCTTTTGACCGAATATTCCTCATATTTTTCCGGAAAATTTGATACCATGTTTAGCTCTCTATCACTATTAAAAACGGAATGAGCGTCCGTTCAAGATAACCGTCCGCACGCGCGATTTTTGCAATACATAGCATATAAGGGCAAAAACATGCCTATAAAAAGTCCAGTGGGATGAATAAGGACTGCCAATTTTGTTGTCATATTTAGATAGAGTGTGAGTCGGAGGTATGATTTCATATCTCATTTGGCCATTAACTACATCCTGACGTCATCATAATGGCCTTGGAAGTCAAAAATACAAAATTGCATATTATGACGTCATTGTATTTATGGAAAATGTAGTGTATTTCTCTCAATATTCATCGATTCTCTTTGAAATGTCGATATGTTGTAGATAAGGCAATTCGCTACAAGATCACTTTTCACTAAGTTTCATTTTAATGAGGTCATCATAGTACAAAATTCAATTAAAGGCCACATGTCAGAATTTTCGTCATTTGCGTGTTATGTCTATGGAAGGTGAATTTCGTTCACATCATGAATCTACATGGCATTCATCTATGAGCACTATCTATCTTATGTGTGCTCTGTTACCTCCCAGATTGGGGTATGTTATAGCTGAGACCATGGGCTATCAAAACGGTGTACTTTGTTTTTTAATCAGATGTTGGGATCATGTTGAAATTTTCGATCGAAAGTTGAAATTGCAAATTTTGAAGGAATCATTAGGTGATACGTAACGAAGTCTACGTATCACCTTTTGATTTCGTCAAGATTTTTATTTATTTATTATTTATTTATTTATTATTTATTATTCTTCCTCGAATTTGTTCGCAGGATAACTCAAGACTGAATAAAGCCATAATCATGAATCTTTCAATGGTGATAGATCTTAGTCTAACTTAGAACTGCGTGACTTTTCAAAGACTCAGAGTCATCGTGACGTCATCCAGACGCCATTTTGTGAAAATCAACTTATGATCATATCTTCATAACAGAAAGCCATTTCTCATTCATATTTGTCATGATCAAGGTCAATATCTGTCGGGTCAATTTCAGATCAATAAATGCGCGTAAAAATGCGCGTACGCGTAGGTGCGCGCGTTAATGCGCGCGTAAAATTTAAAATTGCTCAAAATCGTCTTAAATTTTTTTTGCATACGTTTCAGGCCATTATAAGCATTTCATAAAAAATCACGCAAAACAAGCATTTTTGCACGTTTTCGTTCGTCACGGCCGAACGAAAAATAATTTCTCCGCAAAAGCTTTTGACCGAATATTCCTCATATTTTTCCGGAAAATTTGATACCATGTTTAGCTCTCTATCACTATTAAAAACGGAATGAGCGTCCGTTCAAGATAACCGTCCGCACGCGCGATTTTTGCAATACATAGCATATAAGGGCAAAAACATGCCTATAAAAAGTCCAGTGGGATGAATAAGGACTGCCAATTTTGTTGTCATATTTAGATAGAGTGTGAGTCGGAGGTATGATTTCATATCTCATTTGGCCATTAACTACATCCTGACGTCATCATAATGGCCTTGGAAGTCAAAAATACAAAATTGCATATTATGACGTCATTGTATTTATGGAAAATGTAGTGTATTTCTCTCAATATTCATCGATTCTCTTTGAAATGTCGATATGTTGTAGATAAGGCAATTCTCTACAAGATCACTTTTCACTAAGTTTCATTTTAATGAGGTCATCATAGTACAAAATTCAATTAAAGGCCACATGTCAGAATTTTCGTCATTTGCGTGTTATGTCTATGGAAGGTGAATTTCGTTCACATCATGAATCTACATGGCATTCATCTATGAGCACTATCTATCTTATGTGTGCTCTGTTTTCTCCCAAATTGGGGTATGTTATAGCTGAGACCATGGGCTATAAAAACGGTGCTTTTAGTTTTTTCATCAGATGATGAGATCATATCACAATTTTCAGTTGAATGTTGAAATGATGAATATGTCACGTATGTCCTATTTGTCAAACTTAAACGTTAGCAGTGTCCTCGTATTGAAATTATGTAAGGAAACCCTTTTACTTTCTAGACTGTACTCTCAGACACTATTGAGTGACTGACTGACATCTTTTTTTTCTCTGGTAATAAAATACATAAAATGAGCGTTATAGAGAACATGAGCATTCGGCTACATTAATAACCCACTCTGTTCTCATTGTTCATTTCCTATTCAAGACTTGAATAATGACGAACTTCATTCAATATTTGGTAGTAATACTACAGATACTTATACTGATATCAATGATTTAAACTATTTATCCGAAAAAGAATATGAGTTTCATTTCAGTAGGTTTCTGAACTGTAAATATTATATTGATGAGGATTTTACGACTGAATTCAGTAACATTAACTATCATTTTTAGTATTTTACATTTTAATTCGCGTAGTTTAAACATACATTGTAATGCTTTATCCAATTTCATCTGTACTTATGTATAGAAACTTGGGTTAATGATAGTACGCCACTATTATTCAATGTATCCGGTCATTCATTTATACAATTTAATCGCCAAGTACAAAAGAGTGGAGGTGTTGGTCTATTGGTCGCTGACAATGATATATTTATATTATACCCATCATACAACTATGAATCACTGTTTATTGAAAGCAATTTGCCGAGACATAATAATATTATTGTAGGTGTCATATATAGGAAACCCCAATCAAATATCAATGATTTCATCCCTGTCTTTGAAAATGTTTTACAAAAAACACATACTGAACATAAACAGGTTTATATAATGGGAGATTTTAACATTGATCCTGTGAAATTTACTGGCAATGCTGTATGTAATTTCTTGAGCGAAATACATTCAAATCTTTGTATTTCTTTGATTGACAAGCCTTCAAAGACTGACGGATCAATATCCCTCTAATCCACATTCCTTATACAGTGACAGTATATATCCATCCGATATTTAAAGATTTTATTTTCAAGCAACTAGTGAATCTCACGTCGACAACTCAAAATGATCGTTAATGTATTCTCACATTTATTTTGACTTTTCATTTACGCCGGGACATCGTGACGTCATACACTATTCATTTTTAATTATTCAGGCATAAGCTCTTATTTATCAATTACATTTTCATTTCTATGAATAAGATAAAAATCGTCAAAATGCGTTCTTCATGATGTAAATTAGAGTCAAAGGTGTAACTGGTTACTGCACAGAGTCAATGGTCATATATTGTCTCAATCTATCTTCCCTAGATCCATAATGATCAAGGGATCGACATAATTTAAACTTGACATATGGATAGATCATTATGGGAGGAGCATTTTATAAAATAATATGATATCGTGTAATGCATTCTTTGTTATGTAAACCAATATCATACGTATCACCTAATTCGTCTAAGTGACGAATTAAAGTCTAGTTATTTATTATTATTCTTCCTCGAATTTGTTCGCAGGATATCTCAAGACTGAATGAAGCCATTGTTATGAATCTTTCAATAATGATAGATCTTAGTCTAACTTAGAACTGCGTGACTTTTCAAAGACTCAAAATTATCGTGACGTCATCCAGGCGCCATTTTGTGAAAATCAACTAATGATCATATCTTCATAACGGAAAAGTATTTCTCATTCATAATTATCACGATTAAGATCAATATCCGTCCGGTCAATTTCAGGTCAAAAAACGTGCGCAAAGGCGCGCGTGCGCGCTCGTCCGCGCGTTTACGCGCGCGCAAAAATTTAAAATGCTCTAAATCATCCCAAATTTTTTTTGCATACGTTTCAGGCCATATAGAGCATTTGATAAAAAATCGCGCTCACGCGCATGCGCGCGCGTGTTTTGCGCGTACTAGCATTTTGCAACATAGAATCGCCGAATTTTCTTTATCATCATATTTGGCACATTTTTCCAAGCATTTTGATAACTTGTTCATCTTTTAATAACGCAATGAGCGTCCGCCAAAGTTGACAGCGCGCGCGGATCTGCGCTATCTTTATCCACAATATAAGGGCAAAATCATGCATATACAAAATTCATTTTAACTCTTTAGAATAGATAGGAACTCCCAATATTTTTTTCATATTTAGATAGATTATGAGTCGGAGATATGATTTCATGTCTCATTTGACCCTCAATTAAATCATGACGTCATCATAATGGCCTCCGAACTCAAAATTTTAATTTGCACATTATGACGTAAGCATATTTTTGGAAAACTGATTGTATCTCTGTAAATATTGATTGATTTTGTTTCAAATTTTGATATGTTATAGCTGAGACAATTTTCTACAAATGCAGTGTCCACAATTTTTCATTTTGACAAAGGCATCATGGCGTAATCTTGCAATTAATTGAGGCATGTCAATTTTTTACATTTTGCGTGCATTCTCTATGGGACATGACTTTTTCTCAAAAGTGGATTCTACATTCTTGTCTTTCGCGAGCAATATCTCCGTTGTTTTAGCTTTGTTTACGCTGAGATTCGAGTATGTTGTAGCTGAGACAATAAGCTATCACAAATGTATAATTTACTTTTCGATCAGATGCCGGGATCATGCTCATATTCACTTGCAAAGTAAGATTTCAGAATTCCATTTCCCGTTTACGTGTAATCGCTATGGGAGATGTTTTGGTATATCGGTATACGCACATGACTTCCAACCTCGAGATCCCTGGTTCGAGTCCGGGTGTCTCCAACAATTTTTTTCTTCACTTTGTTTTCCTTTTGACCTTTCACTGTACCATCTCCTTTGATTATTAAAACACGTAGATTTGCAAATAATGTAATAAAAAAACCTATTTACTTTATTATTACCCTATTTACATTTATTACTTTTTGGGTGTAATCCCTATGGGAGATGACTTTTTCTCAAATCTGGATTCTACATTCCTGTCTTTTGCGAGCAATATCGCCGTTATTTCTGCTTGGATTTTGTTGATTTTTGAGTATATTGTAGCTGAGACTATATGCTATCTGAATCAACCCTTATTTTTTCAAAAAGATGTCAGGATCGTGCTCATGATCATGATCATTATCATCATGATCATCATTATCATAATGATGATAATCATTTATCAATTACATTTTCATTACTTTGAATAAGATAAAATCGTCAAAAGGTGTTCTTCATGATGTAAATTAGAGTCAAAGGTGTAACTGGTTACTGCACAGAGTCAATGGTCATATATTGTCTCAATCTATCTTCCCTAGATCCATAATGATCAAGGGATCGACATAATTTAAACTTGACATATGGATAGATCATTATGGGAGGAGCATTTTATAAAATAATATGATATCGTGTAATGCATTCTTTGTTATGTAAACCAATATCATACGTATCACCTAATTCGTCTAAGTGACGAATTAAAGTCTAGTTATTATTTATTATTATTCTTCCTCGAATTTGTTCGCAGGATATCTCAAGACTGAATGAAGCCATTGTTATGAATCTTTCAATGATAATAGATCTTAGTCTAACTTAGAACTGCGTGACTTTTCAAAGACTCAAAGTCATCGTGACGTCATCCAGGCGCCATTTTGTAAAAATCAACTTATGATCATATCTTCATAACGGAAAGTAATTTTACATTCATATTTATCAAGATTAAGATCAATATTTGTCGGGTCAATTTGAGGTCAATAAATGCGCGCAAAAATGCGCGTACGCGTAGGCGCGCGCGTTAATGCGCGCGTAAAATTTTATATTGCTCAAAATCGTCTTAAATTTTTTTTGCATACGTTTCAGGCCATTATAAGCATTTCATAAAAAATCACGCAAAACACGCATTTTTGCACGTTTTCGTTCGTCACGGCCGAACGAAAAATAATTTCTCCGCAAAAGCTTTTGACCGAATATTCCTCATATTTTTCCGGAAAATTTGATACCATGTTTAGCTCTCTATCACTATTAAAAACGGAATGAGCGTCCGTTCAAGATAACCGTCCGTACGCGCGATTTTTGTAATACATTGCATATATGGGCAAAAACATGCCTATAAAAAGTCCATTGGGATGAATAGGGATTGCCAATTTTTTTTTCATATTTAGATAGAGTATGAGTCGGAGGTATGATTTCATATCTCATTTGGCCATTAAGTACATCTTAACGGCATCATAATGGCCTTGGGAGTCAAAAATACAAAATTGCATATTATGACGTCATTGTATTCGTGGAAAATGTAGTGTATTTCTCTCAATATTCATCGATTCTCTTTGAAATGTCGATATGTTGTAGATAAGGCAATTCTCTACAAGATCACTTTTCACTAAGTTTCATTTTAATGAGGTCATCATAGTACAAAATTCAATTAAAGGCCACATGTCAGAATTTTCGTCATTTGCGTGTTATGTCTATGGAAGGTGAATTTCGTTCACATCGTGAATCTACATGGCATTCATCTATGAGCACTATCTATCTTATGTGTGCTCTGTTTTCTCCCAAATTGGGGTATGTTATAGCTGAGACCATGGGCTATCAAAACGGTGTACTTTGTTTTTTCATCGGATGTTGGGATCATGTCGGAATTTTCAATCGAAAGTTGAAATTGCAAATTTTGACGGAATCATTAGGTGATACGTAACGAAGTCTACGTATCACCTTTTGATTTCGTCAAGATTTTCTTTATTATTATTTCTTTTTATTCTTCCTCGAATTTGTTCGCAGGATATCTCAAGACTGAATAAAGCCATTGTCATGAATCTTTCAATGATGATAGATCTTAGTCTAACTTAGAACTGCGTGACTTTTCAAAGACTCAAAGTTATCGTGACGTCATCCAGGCGCCATTTTGTGAAAATCAACTAGTGATCATATCTTCATAACGGAAAGTTATTTTTCATTCATATTTATCATGAATAAGATCAATATCCGTCGGGTTAATTTGAGTTCAATAAATGCGCGCAAAAATGCGCGTACGCGTAGGCGCGCGCGTTAATGCGCGCGTAAAATTTTAAATTGCTCAAAATCGTCTTAAATTTTTTTTGCATACGTTTCAGGCCATTATAAGCATTTCATAAAAAATCACGCAAAACACGCATTTTTGCACGTTTTCGTTCGTCACGGCCGAACGAAAAATAATTTCTCCGCAAAAGCTTTTGACCGAATATTCCTCATATTTTTCCGGAAAATTTGATACAATGTTTAGCTCTTTATCACTATTAAAAACGGAATGAGCGTCCGTTCAAGATAACCGTCCGTACGCGCGATTTTTGTAATACATTGCATATATGGGCAAAAACATGCCTATAAAAAGTCCTTTGGGATGAATAGGGATTGCCAATTTTTTTTTCATATTTAGATAGAGTATGAGTCGGAGGTATGATTTCATATCTCATTTGGCCATTAAGTACATCTTAACGTCATCATAATGGCCTTGGAAGTCAAAAATACAAAATTGCATATTATGACGTCATTGTATTTATGGAAAATGTAGTGTATTTCTCTCAATATTCATCGATTCTCTTTGAAATGTCGATATGTTGTAGATAAGGCAATTCTCTACAAGATCACTTTTCACTAAGTTTCATTTTAATGAGGTCATCATAGTACAAAATTCAATTAAAGGCCACATGTCAGAATTTTCGTCATTTGCGTGTTATGTCTATGGAAGGTGAATTTCGTTCACATCATGAATCTACATGGCATTCATCTATGAGCACTATCTATCTTATGTGTGCTCTGTTTTCTCCCAAATTGGGGTATGTTATAGCTGAGACCATGGGCTATAAAAACGGTGTACTTTGTTTTTTAATCAGATGTTGGGATCATGTTAAAATTTTCGATCGAAAGTTGAAATTGCAAATTTTGAAGGAATCATTAGGTGATACGTAACGAAGTCAACGTATCACCTTTTGATTTCGTCAAGATTTTCTTTTTTTTTTTTTATTATTATTATTCTTCCTCGAATTTGTTCGCAGGATATCTCAAGACTGAATAAAGCCATTGTCATGAATCTTTCAATGATGATAGATGTTAGTCTAACTTAGAACTGCGTGACTTTTCAAAGACTCAAAGTTATCGTGACGTCATCCAGGCGCCATTTTGTGAAAATCAACTAGTGATCATATCTTCATAACGGAAAGTTATTTTTCATTCATATTTATCATGAATAAGATCAATATCCGTCGGGTCAATTTGAGGTCAATAAATGCGCGCAAAAATGCGCGTACGCGTAGGCGCGCGCGTTAATGCGCGCGTAAAATTTTAAATTGCTCAAAATCGTCTTAAATTTTTTTGGCATACGTTTCAGGCCATTATAAGCATTTTATAAAAAATCACGCAAAACACGCATTTTTTGGACGTTTTCGTTCGTCACGGCCGAACGAAAAATAATTTCTCCGCAAAAGCTTTTGACCGAATATTCCTCATATTTTTCCGGAAAATTTGATACCATGTTTAGCTCTTTATCACTATTAAAAACGGAATGAGCGTCCGTTCAAGATAACCGTCCGTACGCGCGATTTTTGTAATACATTGCATATATGGGCAAAAACATGCCTATAAAAAGTCCTTTGGGATGAATAGGGATTGCCAATTTTTTTTTCATATTTAGATAGAGTATGAGTCGGAGGTATGATTTCATATCTCATTTGGCCATTAAGTACATCTTAACGTCATCATAATGGCCTTGGAAGTCAAAAATACAAAATTGCATATTATGACGTCATTGTATTTATGGAAAATGTAGTGTATTTCTCTCAATATTCATCGATTCTCTTTGAAATGTCGATATGTTGTAGATAAGGCAATTCTCTACACGATCACTTTTCACTAAGTTTCATTTTAATGAGGTCATCATAGTACAAAATTCAATTAAAGGCCACATGTCAGAATTTTCGTCATTTGCGTGTTATGTCTATGGAAGGTGAATTTCGTTCACATCATGAATCTACATGGCATTCATCTATGAGCACTATCTATCTTATGTGTGCTCTGTTTTCTCCCAAATTGGGGTATGTTATAGCTGAGACCATGGGCTATAAAAACGGTGTACTTTGTTTTTTAATCAGATGTTGGGATCATGTTAAAATTTTCGATCGAAAGTTGAAATTGCAAATTTTGAAGGAATCATTAGGTGATACGTAACGAAGTCAACGTATCACCTTTTGATTTCGTCAAGATTTTCTTTTTTTTTTTTTTTATTATTATTCTTCCTCGAATTTGTTCGCAGGATATCTCAAGACTGAATAAAGCCATTGTCATGAATCTTTCAATGATGATAGATGTTAGTCTAACTTAGAACTGCGTGACTTTTCAAAGACTCAAAGTTATCGTGACGTCATCCAGGCGCCATTTTGTGAAAATCAACTAGTGATCATATCTTCATAACGGAAAGTTATTTTTCATTCATATTTATCATGAATAAGATCAATATCCGTCGGGTCAATTTGAGGTCAATAAATGCGCGCAAAAATGCGCGTACGCGTAGGCGCGCGCGTTAATGCGCGCGTAAAATTTTAAATTGCTCAAAATCGTCTTAAATTTTTTTGGCATACGTTTCAGGCCATTATAAGCATTTTATAAAAAATCACGCAAAACACGCATTTTTTGGACGTTTTCGTTCGTCACGGCCGAACGAAAAATAATTTCTCCGCAAAAGCTTTTGACCGAATATTCCTCATATTTTTCCGGAAAATTTGATACCATGTTTAGCTCTTTATCACTATTAAAAACGGAATGAGCGTCCGTTCAAGATAACCGTCCGTACGCGCGATTTTTGTAATACATTGCATATATGGGCAAAAACATGCCTATAAAAAGTCCTTTGGGATGAATAGGGATTGCCAATTTTTTTTTCATATTTAGATAGAGTATGAGTCGGAGGTATGATTTCATATCTCATTTGGCCATTAAGTACATCTTAACGTCATCATAATGGCCTTGGAAGTCAAAAATACAAAATTGCATATTATGACGTCATTGTATTTATGGAAAATGTAGTGTATTTCTCTCAATATTCATCGATTCTCTTTGAAATGTCGATATGTTGTAGATAAGGCAATTCTCTACACGATCACTTTTCACTAAGTTTCATTTTAATGAGGTCATCATAGTACAAAATTCAATTAAAGGCCACATGTCAGAATTTTCGTCATTTGCGTGTTATGTCTATGGAAGGTGAATTTCGTTCACATCATGAATCTACATGGCATTCATCTATGAGCACTATCTATCTTATGTGTGCTCTGTTTTCTCCCAAATTGGGGTATGTTATAGCTGAGACCATGGGCTATAAAAACGGTGTACTTTGTTTTTTAATCAGATGTTGGGATCATGTTAAAATTTTCGATCGAAAGTTGAAATTGCAAATTTTGAAGGAATCATTAGGTGATACGTAACGAAGTCAACGTATCACCTTTTGATTTCGTCAAGATTTTCTTTTTTTTTTTTTTTATTATTATTCTTCCTCGAATTTGTTCGCAGGATATCTCAAGACTGAATAAAGCCATTGTCATGAATCTTTCAATGATGATAGATGTTAGTCTAACTTAGAACTGCGTGACTTTTCAAAGACTCAAAGTTATCGTGACGTCATCCAGGCGCCATTTTGTGAAAATCAACTAGTGATCATATCTTCATAACGGAAAGTTATTTTTCATTCATATTTATCATGAATAAGATCAATATCCGTCGGGTCAATTTGAGGTCAATAAATGCGCGCAAAAATGCGCGTACGCGTAGGCGCGCGCGTTAATGCGCGCGTAAAATTTTAAATTGCTCAAAATCGTCTTAAATTTTTTTGGCATACGTTTCAGGCCATTATAAGCATTTTATAAAAAATCACGCAAAACACGCATTTTTTGGACGTTTTCGTTCGTCACGGCCGAACGAAAAATAATTTCTCCGCAAAAGCTTTTGACCGAATATTCCTCATATTTTTCCGGAAAATTTGATACCATGTTTAGCTCTTTATCACTATTAAAAACGGAATGAGCGTCCGTTCAAGATAACCGTCCGTACGCGCGATTTTTGTAATACATTGCATATATGGGCAAAAACATGCCTATAAAAAGTCCTTTGGGATGAATAGGGATTGCCAATTTTTTTTTCATATTTAGATAGAGTATGAGTCGGAGGTATGATTTCATATCTCATTTGGCCATTAAGTACATCTTAACGTCATCATAATGGCCTTGGAAGTCAAAAATACAAAATTGCATATTATGACGTCATTGTATTTATGGAAAATGTAGTGTATTTCTCTCAATATTCATCGATTCTCTTTGAAATGTCGATATGTTGTAGATAAGGCAATTCTCTACACGATCACTTTTCACTAAGTTTCATTTTAATGAGGTCATCATAGTACAAAATTCAATTAAAGGCCACATGTCAGAATTTTCGTCATTTGCGTGTTATGTCTATGGAAGGTGAATTTCGTTCACATCATGAATCTACATGGCATTCATCTATGAGCACTATCTATCTTATGTGTGCTCTGTTTTCTCCCAAATTGGGGTATGTTATAGCTGAGACCATGGGCTATAAAAACGGTGTACTTTGTTTTTTAATCAGATGTTGGGATCATGTTAAAATTTTCGATCGAAAGTTGAAATTGCAAATTTTGAAGGAATCATTAGGTGATACGTAACGAAGTCAACGTATCACCTTTTGATTTCGTCAAGATTTTCTTTTTTTTAGGTGATACGTAACGAAGTCTACGTATCACCTTTTGATTTCGTCAAGATTTTTCTTTATTATTATTAGGTGGTCTGTCAACGACAGATCACCTATTGTTTTCGTCAGAATTTTCTTTCTTTATTTATTTATTAGGTGATACGTAACGAAGTCTACGTATCACCTATTGATTTCGTCAAGATTTTTATTTATTTTTTTTATTTATTATTCTTCCTCGAATTTGTTCGCAGGATATCTCAAGACTGAAGGAAGGCATTGTTATGAATCTTTCAATGATGATAGATCTTAGTCTAACTTAGAACTGCGTGACTTTTCAAAGACTCAAAGTCATCGTGACGTCATCCAGGCGCCATTTTGTGAAAATCAACTAATGATCATATCTTCATAACGGATAGTAATTTTTCATTCATATTTATCATGATTAAGATCAATATCCGTCCGGTCAATTTTAGGTCAAAAAACGTGCGTAAACGCGCGCGTACCCGTTCGTGCGCGTGTTAATGCGCGCGCAAAAAATTAAAATGCTCTAAATCATCTTAAATTTTTTTTGCATACGTTTCAGGCCATTTAAAGCATTTCGCAAAAAAATCGCACACACGCGCATGCGTGCGCGTTTCCGCGCGTACTGGCATTTTGCAACATAGAATCGCCGAATTTTCTCTGTCATCATATTTGGCACAGATTTCCAAGCATTTTGATAATTCGTTCACCTTTTATTAACGCAATGAGCGTCCGTCAAAGTTGACAGCACGCGCGGATTTGCGTTATCTTTATCCACAATACATGGGCAAAAACATGCCTATATAAAATTCATTGTAACTTTTAAGAATAGATAGAAAATCCTAATATTTTCTCAAATTTGGATAGATTTTGGAATGAAGATATGATTTAATGTCTCATTTGACCCTCAATTAAGTCATAATGTTATCATAATGGCCTTCAAACTCAAAATTTTAATTTTGCATATTATGACGTTTGCATATTTTTGGAAAATTGATTATATCTCTGTAAATATTGATTGTTTTTCTTCCAAATTTTGATATGTTCTAGCTGAGATGATTTCCTACAAATGCAGTATCAACAATTTTCCAGTTTGACAAAGGTATCGTGGCATATTTTTGCGATTTAAGGAGGAATGTCAATTTTTCACATTTTGCGTGTATTGTCTATGGGACATGACTATTTCTCAAAACTGCATTCTACATTTCCGTCTTTCGCGAGCAACATCTCCGTTTTGTTAACTTTGTGTTCAGTGAGCTTCGGGTATGTTGTAGCTGAGACAATGAGCTATCCGAAATGTGTACTTCATTTTTCGATCCTATGCCGGGATCATGCTCATATTTCACTTGCAAAGTAGGACTTCAGAATTCCATTTCCCGTTTACGTGTAATCGCTATGGGAGATGTTTTGGTATATCGGTAACGCACTTGACTTCCAACCTCGAGATCCCTGGTTCGAGTCCGGGTGTCTCCAACTATTTTTTGCTTCACTTTTTTTTCCTTTTGACCTTCACTGTACCATCTCCTTTGATTATTTAAACACGTAGAATCGCAAATAATGTCATAAATAACCCTTTTTACCTTTTTATTACCCTATTTTCACTTAATCCATTACTGTTTGCGTGTAATCCCTATGGGAGATGACTTTTTCTCAAATCTGGAGTCTACATTCCTGTCTTTTGCTAGCAATATCGCCATTAATTCTGCTTGGATTTTGGTGATTTTTAAGTATGTTGTAGCTGAGACTATATGCTATCTAAATCAACCCTCATTTTTTCAAAAAGATATCAGGATCACGCTCATGGTCATGATCATCTTCATCATCATCATGGTCATCATTATCATAATGATGATAATCATTTATCAATTACATTTTCGTTTCTTTGAATAAGATAAAATCGTCAAAAGGTGTTCTTCATGATGTAAATTAGAGTCAAAGGTGTAACGGGTTACTGCATAGAGTCAATGGTCATATGTTGTTACAATCTATCTTCCCTAGATCCATAATGATCAAGGGATCGTCACAATTTAAACTTGACATATGGATAGATCATAATGGGAAAAGTATTTTATAAAATAATATGATATCGTGTATTAAATGCATTCTTCGTTATGTAAACCAATATCATACGTATCACCTAATTCGTCTAAGTGACGAATTAAAGTCTAGTTGGAATTTGTTTTTCACTTTTCTTAAAAAAATACCCGCTCTTTTCCGTGCCATATCTTCCACTTCACTATACCACTGCATGTACCCCTCCCCCAAATCTCTATCATACATTCTAAATCTCTCCTTTCTCTCGTTTGCTTGCTCTATTTCTCACTTCTCTTCCCCTAACACCCCCCCCCCCCCACCCTCTCATACACTCCAAGATTTTGATCTCCTTTCTCTCCTTCCTCCCTCTTACTGATACATATTGGCCATCTATACATCCCTAATTATGATCTAAATCTCTCCTTTATATTCTCTTGCTCACTGTCTTTCCCCCACTCCCATGCACCCTCATCTCTCTCTCCCTCTGTTTCTTCTCCATTTCCTCCCTCCATCGCCACTCACATGCACCCTTATCTCTCTCCCTTCCCTCCCTGCCTCCCTCTCTGGATTAAAACCTTACGAATAATTCATAAATTCAGACTTGGAATAAGAAATACAACAAACAATTTAATCTTTGACATATACTCTGTACACATAAACATGGTATGCACAAAATGTTTGTTATGAACATATTTCAGATGTAATAACATTTCAATTTTAGTTAATTTGGAATCCTTTGCATATCATAAATACAAGGCTGTACACTTACAAACCATAAGGTCATATGATGGTCATATGATTTGGACTACAGTGATCAGATTTTCTTCTTGAAATTGGAAACATTCTTTTATTGCTACATTGTTCTCATTAAAATCATGTATCTTCAAAGAATATTGATTTATACACTGATGAGAGGTATGGCGTACAGTAAACACACACTGGTATGCCAGTTTGTATTGAAAAATTGTGATTTTTGCAAATTCAACATGTCACAGAGTTCAGGATTTCAATGCATATTTCCCTCCTATACAAGTAGCTCTTGGCATCAAGGCTAATATCAAATCACATGACCACTTTGTTCATACAGGCAGGCCTTCAGCATAAGGCATACAAAACTTGGTACATATCTACTCAGAGTCCTGATAAAATACAACAATGCTATTAAGTATTGGAATAATCCTTGAATTGTGGTATGTACATACATGTAGTTGGTCCAGCTATACATTATCACAACTTCACTCATTCCTGCCAACTTTTCACTTCAGAAAGATAGACAAATTCTTTCTCTGTTTATAGTTTATACATAGCATAAGGCACGCAAACTTGGTACACATCTACCGATAGTTAAAAATGGAAGAAGACAAAGAAAAAACAAAAACATGAAATAGTACTGGAATAATCCCTGAATTGTAGATATACATACATGTAGTTGGACCAGATATGCATTATCACAGTTTCGCTCATTCCTGCCAACTTTTTACTTCAGGAAGATACGACAATTTTGTCTCTATTTATAGTATACCGGTATACAAAATCATAAGGCACACAAAACTTGGTAGTTAAAAATAGAAGAAGACAAAGACAAAAAAAATCAAGTACTGGAATAATCCCTGAATTGTACATATACAAACATGTACAGTTGGGCCAGATATACATTATCACAGTTTCAGTCATTCCTGCCAAATTTCACTTCAGGAAGATACAACAAATATGGTCTCCGTTTAGTATATACATCACTAATCACTCTGAGACGAGTGACTCCCGATAGGAATGGGTGCACTAGAGAAAATATGAGTAAAATGAGTTTCTTCCAGGTGCATGTAAACTTTCGGGGCCAACTGTGTATACGCAACTTGTGTGAACCTGACCAAAATGCATAAGTTAAGTACAACATAATACTGTTAATACTTAATAAAATTACAATCTCACAAAACAACCTCATTGTCAATATTGCATTCTGGAGACTCTTTCATAAAAAAAAAAATTGAAATTAAAATTATATTTTCAACCAATTGGGATCGCGTATTTATTAATTGTGTTTACTTTTTGAGTAATGTCGGGTTTGACATTGCAACTGTTGAAGCAAGAGGGCCCTTGTAATGGAATTTCATTTCCAGATAAACTGGCTCAAAGAAACTCTCGGTCCTGTTTCATAAAACTTCCTACCAATAACAAGTGTCACATTTCTATGACAAATTGGCTCTCAGCCAATCAAATGCAACCATTTCAGGAGCTTATAACAGTTATTGCAACTTGTAATTGATAACAAGCTTCATGACCCAGATCAGAGCCAAGATCTCAAATTTCTGATTCTGGCTTTCTGTTCATTTTTGCAACTTATTATTATGAGTGAGACAAAAATAAAATACTTCAGTAAGTCATCCTTCATAGTTTTTTTTTCCTGAACTGCTAATTATCGGGGTTACAGCTTGGGATATTGAGTAACACAACTGGTTGACCAGCTGCTCGTCACAGTGGTAAAAAAAATATTGAATTGAAAAGAAAAGAATTGTTTTTCAGTCCAATCGAACAAACGTTTACTTTACTATTTAGACCTCAGACTTTGTTCAATAATACTACTAATAATGTTCTAGATTTATAAACTGATTGAAACATCTATGATGTCTGTAAGTGCTTTACAGAAATGTCATTACTCTGGTCATCAATTTCAGGCTTGCCTGCACACAATGTTTTCACCTTCTCCACTCTCTGGGGAGAATTTCAGCCAGGTGTCATTTCACGGTTCCTTTGTTAAACCTGCGATTTTGAATAAAAGCCTAAACACAGTGTCACGTTTAAGAGTTCATATTGCCCCAGTCGGAAGCTTCGCATGATTACTCTATATACTTCACTAAATCTCCAACTTCTGCATCCACAAGGATGGTCTTAAGCTGGGCCATATTACCACCAGTCCTTGTCTTCCACTGTGCCAAGCATTCCCTCGTAGCTCTCTGGTAGTCCATGATGTACTTGGCTAGGATGCTGTTAGCTTGGGCGAATCCGATGCCAAGATGTCTGCATAGCGTTGTGTAAGTCGTATGGGGCACATTTTTCGAGAGTGTGTCAAGTATTTCATCTGATTCCAGAGCCATCCTGAGAAATGAAAGAAGGATTAATACAATCTTTGTAACCTGATGATGTCCCTTTATATTTATGGGTGTAAGTGTGGAGTGCCTTGAGTGTCAAATTTGACAGACATGAGTGCTACTTTAAAATCAACTGTTATCATTATTTTCTTTAGCATTATTATTATTATTAATATCATGATCATAATTTATCATCAATATCATCAGATATCACTATTACTATTATCATTATCATCAGTTATTATCAATAATATTATTACTATTATTATTATCATTATCATTATTATTATTATTAATCCATGATTGTTATAGTGGAGTAAACAATAACACATATTACCATAAAGTTACACAAAAAAAATTCTACAAATTATGCCCCCTTTAAAAAAAAAGAAATGGGTACAACAAGGCCTCAATTTTTTGCTTATCGAGCACACAGTCACACAATGTAGCCTACTTTCACGAACACAGGTACATTCTAATTAGTGCTGTAGCCGAACCGCCGAACCGAACGGAAGTTCGCCGAACATGGCACTTCCGAACCGAACCGAACCGAACCGAACGCAAAGGCCTGGTTCGGATGTTCGGCAGAAAAATAAAAAAACGTTTTTGCAAGCTAATAAACTTGTCATTTTGTACCTAATTTTCATGTCATGATTGCTCATTTTATATTTACTTTTTTTCCATTTTCCGCCTTTGTGATTTATGCCTATCCAGTGGTGGGCGCGACTTCACTGGCGCCATTTAAATCCCAAATCCTGACCACGCTACGTCGCGATCGCAAGCCATAAACAAGAATACATGTGCGTGATCAAAACAAGTTCAGCTCAAACCCATTCAACAAAAAATTAATATTTTAATTGTAACAATTAATATTGGACAAATTTTACAATATAAATAATGAAATAAATATATATTATAGTATGGTATTTATTTATTTAGGAAAAATAGGGATTTTATATTTTTCCTATTGAAAATAAAAACTTCTAAAAAACAGTTATTGACGAGCCTGGCTGAGTCTCTATTCAAGATGGCAGCTTTCATGACTCTAACATTAGACAACAACCGTCTCGGAAAATCTTTTAAAAATATCATTTATTGACAAATTGAAAACATGATTCTTTTAAAATTGAAAATAAAACACGATTCAAGACGGAAATACGAATGTAAGTAGTATTTTTCTTCACAAATAATTACGTTTAGAGCAGTTTTTCAATGTGAAATTCGTGCTGGTCGGAAGCAGTGTGCAGAAGTCCTCCGTGCTGGTCGGGCCCGGCAGGCCGGCTGGCCCGCCCAGTGCCGACCGCCGTGGCTATAACGCTGCTTGCTATTATATTACCGAACCCCGAACCGAACCAAGTTCGGGTGAAAAATTGCCGAACTCTGCCGAACCGAACCGAACACGAACATAGCGTCTGACTTACAGCACTAATTCTAATTCACATGTTTGCTAACATCATGGGGGGGGGGGGGATTAGGACAATTACCCCTTCGACAATTACCCCCGGAAAACTACCCCCCCCCCCCCCAAGGACAACCACCCCCAACCCTGAAAATACCCCTAGGACAACCAAGGACAACCATGAGAGGCCAATTACACCCCACCCCCTGTTCATTAAAGGGGAAGTGTACCCTGATGATAATAAGTTGGTTTTAATAAAAACAGAATATATTTTCAGAGGTGATAATCCAAGGGGGTAATTTTCGAGGGTAATCGTCCTCAGGAAGGGTGGGGGGGGGGTGGTTTTCCTAGAACTCACACAAATTAGCCTACGTATGAACACATGTACACACTCATTCACGTGTTTGCTAACATTATGGGGGGGGGGGCACATTGTTTGTAAACTTTCTTGCTCTTTCGCAAAAAAACATACCCTTATTACCCCTTTTTCTAACTCTCATTAGAAATTTGGGGATCACCTTTGAAAATGTTGATAACTTAAATAACTGTGCCATTACAAGAGAAATCCCTCCCTATAAATAACATAATAATAAACTTTTAAAAAGAGAGAAAAAATTAAATTTTCCTTGTTCATAACAAATTGTGTGATCCCTCTCTGCATAAAACAGGTACACAATGTGCTCTTAACACTACTCTGTTTTGGGCTTATTGAATACACACTCACAAACTGATCCTATAACACTTTCTACATAGGCCTTTCACATGTTTCGAACATTGTGACAATATTATGATCCCTTTCTCATGCAATTTCTAAACTAACACCAGATAGTGGACTGTACTCATCAAGGTGAAAAAGAAGAAAACAGCCTTTTTACAAATATCTAAACATTTGCAAACATTGCCAAAAAATACCCCCTTTTACACCAAAATCAGTACAGGGCTTGAAGCCAACAGGCTAGCCAGAACACATAGACACCCACAATCTAAGTCTGGACCGTTAAATTTGGAAGTTGTAACTCAGGGCTCATGCATACTGACTGTAAAAAGTTAAATCTGGACCATAAAAAAAAAGTCAGTGTGGAGCCCTGTATCAGGCATACACAAAGTCAAGATGTAGTGTTACCAGTGGGACATTAGGGACTTTTAGATTTGCGTGGACTGAAACGTGTGACGTCTATTCATGGCAGTGCATTAAAAGGACGTCGATCGTAGCAATCCCCATTGTCTTTGTGCGAATCTAAAAGTCCCTATTGTCTTACTCTACCGATACCAGAGCAACTAGACTTCATACTTTGATTGCTTCACTGGAATTTCAGGATCATCCTGCGGAACTCTTGACTGAGTAGAAGGAGCTTGCCTCTTACAAGGCCTGCTCAGACCGCTGCTACCTTCTGCATATGTCTGAGACAATTGACATACAGTATCTGATGTATCTGATGTATTACCAACATACTGTTGAGGGTAGTCTGATGGTGGTAACGTCCTGAGGAATGAAAGAATGATTATTACAATCTTTGCAACTTGATGGTACCACCGTGACCGTGAAGTTATGGGTGTAAGTGTGGAGTGCCACAAGTGTCAAGTTTGACAGACGCAAGTGCTAAACTTAAATCCACTGTTATCATTACTGTTATCATCCTTATTATTATTATTATTATTATCATTATTATTGTTATTAATAATTATAATAAGTTGTTATTATCAATATAATCAGTTATTATTATATATATTATATATAGTATTACTATTAATCCATGATTGTTATAGTTATTGGCACGTGACATGATTGACATCCCGGTATAGCTTTTAAGGAGCTGCTTTTTGGGATTACTGCAACAAGTAACAAGGAGTAAAAAATAATCCCCTATTTTACATAATAATTACACAAAAATTGTCCACTGACAAAATATGCCCCTTTAAAAAAAAAAAACGGTTACTGGTACAAAATGGCCTCTAAATAAAATATTATTTATTTTGCTTATTGCGTACACATTTACACAAAGTAACCATGGTTATTGGGATTTTAGAACTATTTTTTAGAACTATTACATGGGTTTGGAATTTTACCCAGAATTTTACAGGAATTGTTAAAGTTTATGAATGCAATTTCGACCAATCAGATGGCTGGATTTCTTAAGTGAGGTATATAAAGCATGGTTTTTCATGGAAAAACATGTGATATTCTCAGTAAAGGAATTACACGTGACCGTGCTTGACCTATCATTTGATGAGGATCAAGGAGTGAGTTGCATAGCAATAAAATTATTTTTAATTCATTATGTTTAGTTCACTTACAATCGCCTGTCAGTGAGCTCCTGCAGGAATGAATCGATATCTACTTGGTACTTTCCGTTGAACTTGAAATTTCCATTACTGATTTGAGGAAAAGAACCCTGAAAAGAAATATATGAGTATGATTGGTGATAGTGATTCTTCTAGTTTTCCTCCATTCAAGTCTGGCTGACATACTATACCATACATGTACATACCAGGTCAGTACCCTCTCTGGCATATAGACTTAGTGTCCTTGTTACGCTGACACCTCATATACACCGCCCCTCCCCACCAAATACACACACATACAAAAAAAGCTATGTTGATTGAACTGGTCAATATTTCAACAGAACTTTATGCTGACACCCCTCCTCCCTGATCATGCACCTGTCCAAAACATCAAGGACAAAAACAAAAACTGTGCTTAAAATAAGTACACTGTGATCAAGATCTCCATTCTTGTTTAGTGACTATTCAATCTGACGTATACTCTCAGACCCATGATGACATTATTCAAACCTTATGAATTGATTTGAACTATTTGTATCTATTAGTCTTTAGAGTACTTCAGTGATCTGTTTATAATGAAATTGTATTATTGCGTAACTAGTAACACAACACTCCCCCCCCCCCCCCAAAAAAAATAGATGGAATTTGACTGCGCGCAGTCGAAAATGATGCCTCCGTCATAGAGCAATTTTACAAACCAAAACACAAGAAATTTTTTGAATTCAAGTTCAATTGTAATTCATTAACAGGTTCTCAGAATATTGTGATTACAAGCAATTTCTTATATACATATATGACCCTTTGATCTTTGACCTCATGACCCTAAAATCTACTCAGTTCATTGGCTCTGCAAGATGTCCTGAGTTAAATAGTAATCCATCTGTCAGTTCTAATGAGAATGCGTTCACAAGCTATTTTTGCATACATAATGAGCCCATGACATTTGACCTTATGAACCAAGAATCTACTCTAGTTCATTGGCTCTGCAAGTAACATACATGACCTAATTTTGGCAGCAATCCATCAATCGGTTCTTGAGATAACGCGATCACGAGCTGTTTTTGCATACATAATGAGCCCTGTGACCTTTGACCTTTGACCTCGTGACCCCAAAATCTAATCAGTTCATTGGCTCTGCAAGATACATACATGACCAAAGTTTGGCAGGAATCCATCAATCGGTTCTTCAGATAACGCGATCACGAGCTGTTTTTGCATACATAATAAGCCCTGTGACCTTTGACCTTTGACCTCGTGACCCCAAAATCTAATCAGTTCATCAGCTCTGCCAGTAATATACATGACCTAAGTTTGGCAGGAATCCATCGGTCGGTTCTTGAGATTACGCGATCACGAGCTGTTTTTGCATACATGATGAGCCCTGTGACCTTTGACCTCGTGACCCCAAAATCTAATCAGTTCATCCACTCTGTAAGATACATACATGACCAAAGTTTGGCAGGAATCCATCAATTGGTTCTTCAGATAACGTGATCACGAGAACGGGACATACGTACGTACAGACGTGTGTACAGACATACGGACGGACAGACGGACGGACAACCCGAAAACATAATGCCTCCGGCTACTTCGTAACTGAGGCATAAAAACTCCTAAAACTCATCTCCAATGCTGCATGTGTACCTGAATTCATCATGGCATGGATAAAGAGTACAAACACACATACATACCTGTAAGGTTGACGCCTTTGCATTCAGTGTAGAAAAGAACTCCTCCTGGACATCCCTTCCATGTAGTATCAGGTCAGTCAGGTTTGGCATGGAACACAAAGCATCTACTAGGTAATGTGAAGAGGCTGATGTTGGACATCTAACATCATCAAGCTCGACAGATTGGACCTACATGTATACAAACAGTGATTGATACAAGTACATTACCAGAGTACACCTTTTCATTGAATTACTGCAAATATAACTGGGTGCTCTGATATACATGTATGTGTATGGCTATGCTTGGATGACAAATGCAATGGGCTTTATATAGTCAAATACAGGATTTGGATAAGGGCTGCAAATAGGTTTGAGCTCAGGTTTAGTGATAGGAATACTTTTTGGTGCAGGGATCAAGTTAAGAATTTGGATAGTACAGGATGGAAAGCACAGAAAAATTGTTGATGGGGCATACGCATTAAACAACACGAGGATAGAAAAATTATACAGACGTAGTGCATTTTCTTACTTCATACTACATAGTGATGCATTCAAGGAATATATCCTAACAGGTACCCACTTATATTACTTCACCTAGGACAAGTTTTGCAAATGTAGATTAATGTCTTGCCAAACAACATGAGTGCTACGTATGGCAGGGATTCGAACCCCATACCTCATGGTTCATGTATTGAATCTGAAGTATACTAAGATACTACTTTCAGACCCATGAGGATATAATTCCCACTATATGAATTGCTCTGAACTTAAAAATATGAAAATTACAAACAAAATTATTTGTATCCACTAGTCTTTAGAGTACTTCCGTAATCTGTTTATACTGAAATTGTTTTACTGCATAAGTAGCGACATGACACTCTCCATCCCCCCAAAAAGCTTACTTAAAAACTTTAAGTTAGTCTTCATTAAACCAAAATATCTTTTCTGAGGCAATCCTTTAAAAGTGATGTTTTTTGCAGAACATCATATTTTTAACTCGAGCCATCTGAATTCTGTATCTTACACTGCACATGAAAACCCCTCTTTTTATAATACTGTTCCTTTGTCTGCTAAGACTATTATACATTTTCAAATAAAACATTAAACACCTTGAAAAATTATTGACTGCATGTTGTTAAAATATCATAACTCCTTAAATTCATCTCGAATGCTACATGTGTACATGAATTCATCATGACATGGATATAGAGTACAAACACACATACACACCTGTAAGGTTGACGCCTTTGCATTCAGTGTAGAATAGAACTCCTCCTGGAAATCCTTTCCCTGTAGTGTCAGGTGAGTCAGGTTTGGCATGGAACACAAAGCATCCGCTAGGTAATGTGAAGAGGCTGATGTTGGACAGCTAATGTCATAGAGCACGACAGTGTGGACCTACATGTATACAAACAGTGATTCATACAAGTACATTACCAGAGTACACGTTTTCATTGAATTACTGCAAATATAACTGGGTGCTCTGATATACATGTATGTGTATGGCTATGCTTGGGTGACAAATGCAATGGGCTTTATATAGTCAAATATAGGATTTGGATAAGGGCTACAAATAGGTTTGAGCTCAGGTTTAGTGATAGGAATACTTTTTGGTGCAGGGATCAAGTCCCCCCCCAAAAAAAGCTTACTTAAAAACTTTAAGTTAGTCTGCATGAAACCAAAATATCTTTTCTGAGGCAATCCTTTAAAAGTGATGTTTTTTGCAGAACTTCATATTTTTAACTCGAGCCATCTGAATTCTGTATCTTACACTGCACATGAAAACCCTTCTTTTTATAATACTGTTCCTTTGTCTGCTAAGACTATTATACATTTTCATATAAAAAAATTAACACGTTGACAAAATATTGACAGCATGTTGTTAAAATATCATAACTCCTTAAATTCATCTCCACTGCTGCATGTGTACCTGAATTCATCATGGCATGGATATAGAGTACAAACACACATACATACCTGTAAGGTTGACGCCTTTGCATTCAGTGTAGAATAGAACTCCTCCTGGAAATCCTTTCCCTGTAGTGTCAGGTGAGTCAGGTTTGGCATGGAACACAAAGCATCCGCTAGGTAATGTGAAGAGGCTGATGTTGGACAGCTAATGTCATAGAGCACGACAGTGTGGACCTACATGTATACAAACAGTGATTCATACAAGTACATTACCAGAGTACACGTTTTCATTGAATTACTGCAAATATAACTGGGTGCTCTGATATACATGTATGTGTATGGCTATGCTTGGGTGACAAATGCAATGGGCTTTATATAGTCAAATATAGGATTTGGATAAGGGCTACAAATAGGTTTGAGCTCAGGTTTAGTGATAGGAATACTTTTTGGTGCAGGGATCAAGTTAAGAATTTGGTTAGTACAGGATGGAAAGCACAGAAAAATTGTTGATGGGCATGCGTTAAAACAACAGGAGGATCGACAAACACAGCCATAGTGCATTTTCTCACTACATAGTGATACAAACAGTGATTCATTTAGTGCTGTAGCCGAACCGCCGAACCGAACGGAAGTTCGCCGAACATGGCACTTCCGAACCGAACCGAACCGAACCGAACACAAAGGCCTGGTTCGGACGTTCGGCAGAAAAATGTTAACGTTTTTGCAAGCTAATAAACTTGTCATTTTTGTACCTAATTTTCATGTCATGATTGCTCATTTTATATTTACTTTTTCCCCATTTTCTGTCTTTGTGATTTATGCCTATCCAGTGGTGGGCGCGACTTCACTGGCGCCATTTAAATCCCAAATCCTGACCACGCTACGTCGCGATCGCAAGCCATAAACAAGAATACATGTGGCATGTGCATGATCAAAACAAGTTCAGCTCAAACCCATTCAAATTAATATTTTAATTGTAACAATATCGGACAAATTTTACAATATAAATAATGAAATAAATATTCAATTCAGTATGGTATTTATTTATTCAGGAAAAATAGGGATTTTATATTTTTCCTATTGAAAATAAAATCTTATAAAAAACGGTTATTGACGAGCCTGAATTCTCTATTCAAGATGGCAGCTTTCATGACTCTAACATTAGACAACAACCGTCTCGGAAAATCTTTAAAAAATATCATTTATTGACAAATTGAAAACATGATTCTTTTAAAATTGAAAATAAAACACGATTCAAGACGGAAATACGAATGTAAGTAGTATTTTTCTTCACAAATAATTACGTTTAGAGCAGTTTTTTAATGTGAAATTCGTGCTGGTCAGTGGCAGTATGCAGAAGTCCTCCGTGCTGGTCTCGCCCGGCAGACCGGGCGGCCCGCCCAGTGCCGACCGCCGTGGCTATAACGCTGCTTGCTATTATATTACCGAACCCCGAACCGAACCAAGTTCGGGTGAAATATTGCCGAACTCTGCCGAACCGAACCGAACACGAACATAGCGTCTGACTTACAGCACTAGATTCATTAAAGTACATTACCAGAATACATGTATTTATTGAATGACTGCAAATATAACTGGGTGCTCCAATATCGTGTATGTGTATGGCTAAGCTCAGTTGACAAATGTTCTGGGCTTTATTAAGTCACAAATATATATAGGATCCGCATGAGAGCTGCAAATAGGCTTTGAGCTTAGGTTTAGTCTTACGGTATATTATAGATTTTAGTGCTGGGTTAAGTTCAGAAATCGGTTAGTTCAGGGTAGTGGGCGCAGAAAATGCATCAAAAAAGATTTATAGGACTAACTTTTACTATTATAGCCGTAGTACATGTAACTACTGCGTATTCATCTGAGTAATTGCATCCATCCAAAATATTTATGAACAAAAACAAACACAGGACGCTGAGTAATACCCAGCTCATCTTGAACATAACTACAATATGAAGGTTACGTTAATTTGCCAAATAGATTTTCAATTTCATTAATTTACATATACTTCTAGATCAACATGTAATTTTCTCTTTATATGACTTTTGTTTACTAGCTGTTGAAATAGTTGAAATATTTATTGGTTACTGAATCATCATAGGTTATAACAATAATGTGACAATGTCTTTACATGAGTATAAAACATAAGTTAAATTACATTTCCACATTCAGTAAATCATAGATACATACGCTCGAAGAGGTGATGATACAGAAGGGCTACAGCCTAAGCGTGACAGCTTGATACGCTTGCAGCCCAGAAACATTTAAAATCATAACGATTGTAAAGTAAAGTAAATTACAGAACATAATTGGGGGAAAATAACAAAAAATAAACAGTGACTTGCAACCAAAAAAAAAAATGGGATAGAGGGTGCATGGGAGGGGGATTTTCCTGCTATATCAAGGAAATGCTGACAAACATATATGATATCATGTGTTAATTTAAGAGATTTGTCAATATTTACTCAATAAAATTGATTTCACACTTTTCTTGAAAGTATATACTGACTTCAAGTTACGGATGTCAACGGACAGTGAGTTCCAAATATCCGGACCAGAATGTCTTATAGATTTCATAGCCATTGTTGTTTTAGGATTACATAAATGGTATTTATTTGATTGTCTGGTTGGGTATGTATGAATATTTCTATTCAAACAAAACATTGGTGGGAAGTGGGAAGGTAGGGAATCATTATGTAGACGGAACATGAACAGTGCTTTTTGTAAAAAGTTAATATCAGTTACTTTCAGAGTTTTTAACCTCGCGAATAGGGGATCAGTGTGATCGCGATATCCAGCATTGGTACACACACGAATCGCTTTCTTTTGTAAAAGTAGCATTTTATCAGTATATACTTTTGAGTCTGCCCACAGTATATTGCAATAAGACATGTAAGGAAGAATCAAGGAATTGTATAGCATATATAGAATATTCAAAGGCACATAATGTTTTAACTTATACAGTAAACCAACAGTGCGTGACACTCTCTTTGAAACGTAATGTACATGATCACTCCATTTCAGATTTTCATTGATGATAGTTCCAAGAAATTTAGTATTTTGTTTTTTCTCCAAATATTCACCATCCAAGACTATTTCAGGTATAGGTTTATCAGTTGCATTTTTCCTGCTTTGAAAATGAATATAATTAGTTTTTTTCAGATTCAGAGACAATTTGTTGCTCCTAAACCACAAAGACAGCTTAGGTAGCTCGGTGTTCAGAATTCTCTGAAGTGATCGAAAATCGAAATTGGAGCAAAACGCATTAGTATCATCAGCAAATATAATATATTGTAATGATGTAGTTGAGTTCGAGATATCATTAACATACAGTAGAAACAATAAAGGACCGAGTATCGATCCTTGTGGGACACCACATTTCATAGGCAATAATGATGAATCTACAGATTCGTAGCTTACATATTGCTTTCTACCTGACAAATAATCATTAAACCAGTCAAGAGCAACTCCTCTTACTCCGTAATAATGAAGTTTGCTTGATAGTACCTTGTGATCAAGAGTGTCAAATGCTTTGCTTAAGTCCATGAATACACCAATAACATGCTTTCGAGACGCCAAAGCATTCAAAACCTTATCATATAATTGTGCAAGGGCTAAATCGGTTGAGTGGTATTTCCTGAAACCATATTGATCCTGATTCAGTAAGTCATTTTCTGTTAGAAAACAATATAGCCTATTGTATATAAGTCTTTCCAATACTTTGGACAAACTCGAGAGAATAGAAACAGGGCGATAGTTTGAGACTTGGGAAGAGTCATCCTTTTTGTATATCGGAACAACCTTAGCAATCTTAAATGCTTCTGGAAATGTACCTGTCGTCAGAGAGAGATTAAAAATATGCACTAGTGGGGTTATTATATTTCCTATAACTTGTTTAAAAAGATATGTGCTTATCCCATCATGACCGTTAGCATAGCTTATTTTAAGAGAACGTGCAATATTCAAGATTTCAATCAAGTTTGTTGGTTTGAGAAATAATGACTTGTTGCAGGGAGTTTGAAGAAATTGTGAGAAGTCGACTCCGTTCGAAGCTATTGTATTGGCCTGATTGGGGCCAACCCCAACAAAGTAAGCATTGAAGCAATTTGCTATTTCTTTTGAATCAACCATTGTATTATTATCTTTGGTAATATGACACTTTGATTTACTCTTTTGTTTTTTGAGGGCTTGATTGATCACATTCCACGTTGATGATGCATTTCCATTTGCATTTTCAAACTGCTTGGCAAAATACATTTGTCGAGACTGTCTAATAATGGTGGTTAGTTTGTTCCTATGTGATTTGTAATTATTCAAGCTTTCCTCTCCTGGGTGTCGAAGACTATATTTATATAATCTATTCCGTTTTTTAATAGAGCAAAAGATACCTTTAGTTATCCATGGCTGCTTGATTCTATTTCTTGCCGATCTTTTTTTAGTCATTGGGATATGTTTATTTAAAAGAGAGGAGAACAAGTTCCAAAAAAGTGCATATGCCTTATTGGTGTCAGTACATGCGACCACGTCATTCCATGTTACTTAGAGTAGTTCGTCATTAAACATGGCTATTTTTTCAGCTGTGATTTTACGTATCATAGCTTGATTCTTTTCGTCCTCAGGATAATTGCGAACATGATTACAAATCAGGAAAATTGGAAGGTGGTCAGAGATTTCACTATACAAGAGGCCAGAGCCTATATAGTTATTGGTGACATTTGTAAAAATGTTATCTATCAATGTAGAAGAGTTATTTGCCAATCTGGTTGGTTTATCAATCATGGCATTGAATGAATTTGATCATAACATATTATGAAAAGTATTATCTTCCTGCAAAAGATCAATATTAAAATCACCCATCAAGTAAACATCCTTATTTTCTAGATTGACCTTATGCAGCATCCTATCAAACTCATCCAAAAATAATTCAACATTTGTATGCGGAGGCCTATATATTGTACATATCAAGATGTTTTTCCTTTGAGCCATATTGATTTCAATGCATATCGAGTCAGTACCATCACTCTTCAAACTAAGGTCAGATCTAATTTTGTATGTTAACAAGTTTGAGATAAACATAGCAGCTCCACCACCCCTTCCGGTTTTTCTATCAGAACGTACAATCGAATAATTGACAATATTACATAAAGTAGATGGAGATGTATCATTAAGCCACGTTTCTGTGACTCCTATGGCTGAAAACGGTTTGGTGAGGGCCGACAGCAGAATGTTCAGATATTCATAATTTTTAACAAGACTTCGTGCATTTGTATGTAATAAGCTAAAGGAATTATTTTCACTCTCAAATCTTGAATTAAATTCATGGCTGCTGTCATCATGTGATGAGGCTGGTGTGAGGCACTCAACATCATGAAGGCAGAGAGTCTTGATCTGTACAGAAATTGAATGACTGAAATAGGTTTAACCCTATTTAGCCCGGGCTATTTTGAAACTGCATAGCTTGGGGGGGGGGGGGGCTTCTAAGGCCCCCCCCCCCTATGATCTCGGCCGTGAAACGCCCGATCGTCGCGAAAATTTGCATACATGTCAAGTGAAGTGTATAGAATACTATGGTAATTTCAATTTTTTGAAAAATTCACTCATTAGCATATTTATGGTAATTTATGCAAATAAGGTCATCAAATTCACATTTTTGCCCATAAATCAGACATTATTCATATTTTAAGCATTCTTTCTCACTACATATATTTTTTAGACAATTTGGAATAATAATACAACACAACAAATTGAAAAACCAGGGTTATTCCTTATGTTATCTATTGTTTTGATAATTTTTTATGTATTTCTTTGTTTTTTTTAACTTATGCATTTTATTGTTTTTATTGTTTTATTTTATTTCCAACTATAATTAAACTATTTGGACCCAAAAATAAACACCTAAACTATAAACAAGACCAAATAACCAATGTTTTATCTCTTTATTTGAAAAATGAGATTTCCATATGTTTTGTACACAAATCACAAAAATGAGCGATTTTCGGGCTGACATGCAAAGACAAACTGACACGTGACTTCATAACGGGAGGTTTGATTTTCAAAAAATTTCTTTCAAAAGATGCGCAAGACTCCTTTTTCTTAATGATTGAAGGGACAGTGAACGGTTGGGCTGGGCGATGGGGGGAGACACAAGTGGCAGGGGCAATTCATAAATTCCCCCCAAAATTAGTAATTCTGATTTGTAATTAATACAAATTGTGTAAGGTAATTGTAGAATCTTGGTTTTTATATGACATGGTCAAATAAAACATAGAATCCTGTCTGGATCTACAAATACTTTAATGAAGTTCTATAAATGACTAATCCAGAAAAACAGAATATTCTGGATTATTTGTAAGGGTTGGCAGGTATGTAATATTAGTTGAATATGATCTGAAAATTACAGATGTTTTGCTTTTCATGTAAAAAAAGTTATAGCATAACAAAGTTCATTTTGGACAATATGCAGTTTAGTTCCCTGATAATACATTTAATATGAGTCATCATTGCCGCATACCGTATGTGTCAAGTTTGCAACTGAAATGTGAATGATTAATTGCATTCTTCCCTTTTTCTATAAATGACTAAACAGAGTTGTTAGCAACATCAGAGAGACAGGAAATCAAACATTACAAGTACATTTCAACTAATAGAATGATGAAGAAACTATCAGAAACTTCCTAACCAGCTTGAACATTTTGGTATGAGGTAGGAATTTCAGTTGCAGGTTTGAGGATGTAGTAAGTTTTGCTAACTCAAATCAGAATATTTTTACTCTTAGCAAACTTTTGGATTATTGATAAAATATTATCTAGCAGCTTATTACAGAATTTCCATATGTAATCATCTGGCATCACTATGGAGCAATCCTGAAGATTCTTCTCAAGGACTCTGTATTAAAACATTACCTGATGTAAATATATGAGAAAGTGAACCAATAAATATATAGTTTCTTATACTAGTTCCACTTTAACACTTGTAGATTAGAATAAACCTTAATATAATGTAGCATAAATTTTGTTCCATCTTGTGTTTTGGATCACAACACTTAAATCGGATTTGCAACCTTTTGTGATGACTTTACATGTTTGTTACATCCAATGCTCCTGTTAATCCAATACTAATATACCTATTACCCCCATCTCAATGTTGTTTTATAATTGATATAGGTATAAGAGGGTGACATTGACCAAAGCAACCTCATACTAGATGAATTTCAGAATTCCTGGGTCTGTCTTTTAAGATCTTACAAGAATTACAAGAAAGAGTGAAAGTTTGCCTGCTAATGTAAAGTAACATTTCAAAGTTACGTTTATATCAAATATAAATACAGTGCAACTATTATTCAAATGATACACCCCTCTATATTATAGGTTCCTACAGCAAGATGAGTAACCAGCCAAGAAAAACGTGTGGCAGATAGTGACATGTCCATGAAGCACGTGCCTGCTAAGAAGTCTTCCAAAGATATGAGCACTGACTACACAAAATGCATCATATGCCAACAAGAATCTGTGATAAGCCTATTCTTCATCCAGTTACGTGTGTAACAACATATATGAACAAATTTAAGGCTCTTCGCATTCTGGTCGGCCAAAGTTAAACCCTTATGATGTTGTAGATGAGCTGGAAGCTCCTCTTTTCCAGCTCCTGGTCTGTCCACATTCCTCATAGAATCATCCGCGTAAGGTACCAAGACATTCTTGAGGAGCTTGGTGTCGATAAAGGAGATAAATACCGGGCGACCATCTTGAAACATACATTACATGAATACTATAGGTCACATATTTTGGTTCTCAATCAAACCAAAGGTTCAGGATTTATATGTGCTTCCACATTACCACTTGGTGACGCACTGAAAAAACTGAGGCGCCTAGAAGGAGATGATATCGAGGGATAACACCATACACTCCTGCAAGCATCAAAGATTCTTAGAGCAGATTGTGAAGTGTAAGAAAGAGATGTGTGAGAAAAATTCAACTGAGATTTCATTCACATCTGCATACAATATGGTTCCAGACTCACTCACTCTTCAGATGGCCATGCAGACTGAGGACGTTCTGCTTATGTGGCGCCTCGGTAGAATGATCACAACTTCGCAACTGGTGGATGCTCCTAGAGTTTTAGAAGCAGGACTTCCGGGCTTTTCCTCATTCCGTGCTGACCTCCATCCACATAGACAGGCTAGAATCATTGGCTATCTTCCTCTGATCCCATCTTCTCCAACTGACCCTACTGTACTAAAGGAAATGATGATTTGACTTGTCAGGACATCACATGCACGTGGTAACAAATACACAATTATAACTGGAGATCAGGCTACATATGAGCTCGCTGTAGCCATCAGAGACAAGCATCGTAGTGAGTTCAGCAATGTGGTCTTACTGCTGGGTGGCTTTCATCAAGCTCACAACTACATGAAAGCAGTTTGCAGATCTTTAGGGCGGCAGGTGCAAAAGATATGTTGCAGCTGGTCTGTGCCAGGGAGGGGCTACTACCAGGCCATACATGCCCTCAGAATCCTGAGCGAAACTATGTGGCGCCTCTACTAGGAAGCATTCTAGACATGATGGGCAGCAGACAGAGAAACAGATCACTGGCAGCCTGAGGTGGAATCTGTCTTAAAAATGCTCTATGAAAAAGACATCACTGCCACTGAAAAGTTGCAAATGCTTCAGAATTCCCATGAACAGTTATAAGCCCTTCAGGAACTTTTCCCAGAATCAATGGTCGATCAACCAACAGCAATCTTCTGGTCCACCTTCCTGATGTTCTGCATAGATTTAACTACTACCAGCGAGAAGCTGACTGGGTAGGACATGTCTGTGAATCATATTGAATGATACCTTAGCTCAAAGCAGCAGGGCATTACAAATATGGGCAGCAGTCTCTGCCTCTTTATCTTGATGAGATGAAAAATCTTCCTAAAACAGCCCCTGATGTACATGAAGCACTTATGGCGGGTGCATTTGTTGCAAGGAGAGCAGATGGCAAGCACAATTGTGTTTCTCCTGACATGCTTCTTGAACAGACAAATGCAGATGCCAAGTAAAGAAGAAAGCGGTCATGACGGAATTACACCTAACCCCGCCGCATGGATAAAATGGGTTTAAACAATTAAAACCCATCACATCTGTCTCTGCACAGTAAATATCGATGCTGCATCTTCTTTCACCCAGCCGTAACAATGAATCTGGTGTATGTCGAGTAACAAGGGACACAGAGATGGTCATCAAGGTAATGGTAGCAGTCGAGACGAATCCATCCAGTGCAACTACAACATCCCTGATAAATGTGTCAACTGGGCAATGTGCTGATTGCACAGTTTAGGACAACTTGAGCAGTGTTAAACAAATAGGCATGGAGGCACTGTCTCAATCACTGTCCAGTCTTCAGAAGAAGACAAGTATTATGAAGCTGAACACGTTCCACACACAAAACGAGAAACAAAAGAAGTCTGGGCCCACAAGAGCTAAATCAGGGAAGAGTGATGAAGTAACTGCTCTCCTGCGTATGACACAGATCATTGCTAGTGATGGAGAACTAGAGATTGTTGACTTGGTGAGAACCCCAAGGCAAGGGCCATCACTGACGTTGTATCCAGAGAACTAATCAAGGAGGTATTAGGGCCATCACAACATATATTAACACCTCAGCAAGTGAGGACTTCAAGGAGTCTGATCTGGGCAATCTCAGAGCATACAAGTTTTTGAACAACAGATCTATACTCTCCTATTAAAGGCTCCTCCCCCCCCCCCAAACATGTAAAGAGAGCTGCATGCCCTTGCAACGATGATGAATAAGAGAGCACACATTGCCAAGCCTTAAACCCCACCCTGGACAGAATTTGGGTGGAATCTGGATGATCAGCACGTGCTTCCTGTTCGAAGTACCCATCAAGCCTGGCCCGTTTCAATGAAGAAGGCTATATCATGCGGATGTACTGAAGGGTGCAAGAAGAACTGCTCATGTGCTAAGAAGGAAATACCGTGCTACATAGGGTGCCACTACCAAGGACTATCAAGCAAATTTAGCAGGATGCAGGACATCGAATACGACATCAGAGCAGCGAAAATCAGTGACAGAAGCAGCGACTCAGACAGTGATTAGGAAAGAAAAACAGTAATATCAGAAATAAAGAATATAGGTAGTCGCTTTAAATGTAAATAACTATGATGTACCAGGAAATCGAGTTTGTCGACAAATTGAATAACATTCTTAAAATGCAAGATCATCTCTTATTTTCATCTCAATTCCCTTTTCAATTAGATATCATCATCATCAGCCATATTTTTATTTACATTTAAGCAGGTATGTGCACTGTGATTTTAGCCAAAAAAGCTGTTGGCCTGTGCGTGGCAATTTTAAAATTAAATGTCATATTTGATTCATATTACTTTAGAACATTCTCCAAATTGATTCTTTGACTTCACAAACTTTGGTCCGGAATCCAATATACACTACAGACGGTTGTATAGTCAAAACTAAATTGTAAAAAGAAACCCTGACATGATGCAGAAATTTTAAATTGAGGTTAATGCAACATGTCATGAATGTAAAATCAGAAAGAAGTTAAGTGAACACTAAATATAATTCAAGACTTGGCAATAAAAACCTTTTCTGATAGGCTTTAAATTATTTGAACACTTTGCATGTATTGACTCCCAATGTGCATTTCCCATTCAATACTCAAGTTTATTATGGTTTATCCCTAAATCTAACATTCAGGGGTAGCAATATCTTGTCATAGCAGGAATGGGGGGGGGGGAGGAGGTGGGTGGGATATTTAAGGAAGTTTGGCAACTGAAGGGGGAAGGTTTACCCCCCCCCCCTTTCCCACTACAATTTTGTATTTTGTTGTGAGAAAATTTTGCAACAACCTCGTGTAAATCTTACTGGGAGGATGCAAAGTGACAGAATGACAAAAACAATACACATTTTAGTTTTTAACTTTTAAATTCCTGACCCAACTTAATTTTTTTTCTACAACTGTAATCACAGTGATTTTTCAAATTTTCAAGCGATTGATGTTCTGCGTCTTGACAAAGCGTCCCCTTAGGCTAGACTACGGCATTACAATGTGTTTTTTCACTCACCTTGGACTTGTTTCCTTCTTTAGCAAGAACTGCATAGAAGTCACTGTGCAAGGCAGCTTGAAGTAGTGTAACTTCCTCTAGAGAGGGCACAGAGCATATAATCTCCCCCATATCATGTGATATAATTGGTCCAAATTCTCCATTTACTCCAAGATCGATCTAAATCAAAAGCAAAAACAAAACAAACGAAAAATTAAAATATGAGAAAGTCCGAGTCCATTGATAAAGTTTAAGACCACCTCAGATTTTGTTGATGCTTCTGTCACTCGGCCTGCATTAAGAAAGTCTCATTGAATGATCACAGAATGGTTACTTAATACAGTGGTCGATATCATCGAGTAGTGCTACGAAACCTATATGATCCCAAATTTATTTGCAAAGGAAGGCCTGCTATAACATTTTATCTGCAATGCAGCATGGTAAAGGCCATTTTTAAAGGGCCCTAAATTATTCCATCCATCAAAATTAAGGGTTACTCTGAAGTCTGAGCATCAAATGATCAAGAGGACTGGTTGCAGCAAAACTGAGGTGTAGGATGCCATTTCAAGCAGTTTATTTTCCAACCAGAAAAGGGTTGGTAGTCCAATAAAACTAATTCAAATAGTTGACTGTTGATATTTATCATATGCCTATAGTGATGGGTATATGAAATGATACTGCTCAAGTATTATCATAATGTATGTTTCACATCAACCCCCCCCCCCCCTCCCCTCCACTACAACAAAAATGGACAGTCAATAATCATCATTGCTGGTAGTAAACCCACTTAAAAATATCATTAGTGTAAATATTGTATTAAAGACATCTCCTTGAAGACTTGTGCAAATTTGTAATGCTTCCTTCTCATCTCTTTCTTTCTCTCTTAAATGTTGTTTAGTGTATAAATTATTTGAAACTTTATTAATTTGATTTTGTATAGTGCTGGGTGCTTTGCCTATTTAATGAGCTATTACATTTCACCTTTGACCTAAATACTCAGAAATCGAACTTAGGCTGTACATGTACATGTATTTTGATACCATGTACCTTCATATTAAATTTCATTAAATTTGTCTAACATTACTCAAGTTATCGAATGGAAACCAGATTTGCATATTTAATGAGCTATGACCTTTGACCTACATATTCTGAAATTGAACTTAGGCTGTGTTTTGATACCATGAACCTTCATATCAAATTTCATTAAAATCTGTCAAAACAATACTAGAGTTATGGATCGGAAACCAGATTTGCATATTTAATGAGCTATGACCTTTGACCTACATACTCTGAAATTGAACTTAGGCTGTGTTTTAATACCATGAACGTTCTTATCAAATTTCATTAAAATCCGTCAACCAATACTAAAGTTATGGATCGGAAACCAGATTCGCATATTTAATGAGCTATGACCTTTGACCTACATACTCTGAAATCGAACTTAGGCTGTGTTTTAATACCATGAATGTTCTTATCAAATTTCATTAAAATCTGTCAAACATTACTAAAGTTATCGATCGGAAACCAGATTGTATTTTTTCGCATATTTAATGAGCTATGACTTTTGACCTTTGGCCTACATACTCCAAAATCAAACTTAGCCTGTATTTCGATATCATGTACCTTTATATCAAATTTCATTAAAATCCGTCAAACATTACTAAAGTTATCGATCGGAAACCAGACGTGTAGTTTTTTGCATATTTAATGATCTATGACCTTTGACCTTTGACCTACATACTCCGAAAACGAAATTAGCCTGTATTTCGATATCATGTACCTTTATATCAAATTTCATTAAAATCCGTCAAACATTACTAAAGTTATCGATCGGAAACCAGATGTGTAGTTTTTCGCATATTTAATGATCTATGACCTTTGACCTTTGACCTACATACTCCGAAAACGAAATTAGCCTGTATTTTGATATCATGTACCTTCATATCAAATTTCATTAAAATCCGTCAAACATTACTGAAGTTATCAATCAGAAACCAAATTTGTTACGGACGGACGCACGGACGGACGCACAGAAGGACGCAAGGCAGCGTTACTATAATTAATCTACATCTGCACAGTTCAACTTAAGTTGATGCAGTTAAAAATGATTGAGCATCCCATTTGGCTTTTCATATATAAGTCATTTGTAAAGTCATGCGTAACTTTACGAACAGCTTTATGAAACACCCCCTTGGAGTACTGGTTAAACATGATCTGAAATGTTCATATCATGTGAATAATATTGTCAAGCGAGCAAGCACAAAACTATACATGCTCAGAATATTAAACAGATTCAAACTTCCAGCAAATGATCAAATTTGTCTACTGTTCTTACGTTCGGCCCATGGTAGAATACTGTGCCCCTGCTTGGCCCTCTGGGCTAACTGAAAACCAAAGTAATCAGATTGAAAGAATCCAAAAAATGAGCATGCTGCCTTGTGCTTGGACTGCACTACTGTTCTTACTAACATGCTCTAAAAGAATTGGAACTGCCCACTCTCAATGAATGACGAGAGAAACTAGCATTGAGTCTGTTCAAAAGATTGACCAGCCCATCATCAAACTTTCACCACGGGCTTCCTCCATTGCAATCAACTTTACATTGTTGATCATTGCGAAATGGCCAAACCTAGTCCGAAGTCTTAAAACGGAGTGCTTCAAAAGAAGTGCTCCTCCTCTACCTCATCATGCTCTTGAATTTAAATTTAAAGTAAAGGGGGAGGGGGATCCATAAATAAATCTGTTGTGCATCATACTTAGGTAAAAGTACCCGCAAAATCCCTTTATCCTCGGTTTAATGCGTTTATCTTGTCATTTTTGTCAATTATTTTTTGTTAATTAGTTTATTATATGTACGATTTTACACCCCATTCAAGCCCTGCTTAACAATTTGATACAATTTATTGACCAATTTGAAGGTTTGTAATTATGCAATATTTTTTACTCTTTTTAATACTCATACCGTTGATTAATTATATTCTCTTTTGAACTCATCCTAAATACTTTTGACTTTGAATTAAACCAAATTATTGCTATATCTGCCAACAACCCAGAGGCAAGAGAGGGAGAGAGACAAAGAAGGGGAAAGAGAGGGGGAGGAAGAGGACAGATAAAATGGTGGGACCGATGGACATAATTTAATTTGATCAAAAGTGCAATTTACTTCTCTCCATGAATTATGTACTGCGAGCATCATCTGGCTTTTGGATATTCTTACCATTTTTATGCCTCCGCTACAAAGTAGCCGGAGGCATTATGTTTTTGGGTTGTCCGTCCGTCCGTACGTCCGTCCGTACGTACGTCCGTCCGTACGTCCGTACGTCCGTACGTCCCGTTCTCGTGATCGCGTTATCTCAAGAAATGATTGGTTGATTCCCGCCAAACTTGGGTCATGTATGTATCTCACAGAGCCAATGAACTGATTAGATTTTGGGGTCACGAGATCCAAGGTCAAAGGTCACAGGGCTCATTATTTATGCGAAAATGGCTCGTGATCGCGTTATCTCAAGAACCGATTTATGGATTCCTGCCAAACTTGAGTCATGTATGTATCTCACAGAGCCAATGAACTGATTAGATTTTGGGGTCACGAGATCCAAGGTCAAAGGTCACAGGGCTCATTATGTATGCGAAAATGGCTCGTGATCGCGTTATCTCAAGAACTGATTGATGGATTCCTGCCAAACTTAAGTCATGGATGTATCTTGCAGAGCCAATGAACTGATTAGATTTTGGGGTCACAAGGTCGAAGGTCAAAGGTCATAGGGCTCATTATGTATGCAAAATAGCTTGTGATCGCATTATCTCAAGAACCGATTGATGGATTCCTGCCAAACTCAGGTCATGTATGTATCTTGCAGAGCCAATGAAATGATTCGATTTTGGGGTCACCAGGTCAAAGGTCACAGGGGTCTTTATGTATCCAACAATAGCTTGTGATCGCATTATCATGAGATCAAATAGACAGATTACTATCAAACTCAAGTCATGTATGTATCTTGCAGAGCCAATGAACTGATTAGATTTTGGGGTCACCAGGTCGAAGGTCAAAGGTCACATGCCTCATTATGTATGCCAAAAATAGCTTGTGCATGCATTATCATTAAAACCCACAGATGGATTACAATCAAACTTGAATTTAAAAATTGTTTCTGTTTTGGTTTGTAAAATTGCTCTATGGCGGAGGCATCATTTTTGACTGCGCGCAGTCAAAGTTCCATCTAGTTAGTATTGTATTTTATGTATTTCTAAAACATGCTTGTAAAATGTGAACAATTCAGCCATTGGCTGCTAATCATATTTTTTTTAATTATACAACAAATAAATGAATTAATATTAAATACCCATTCCTAAAAAAATGCATGTCTGTAAATACCTGATGGGTTTGCAATTGAAGGGGAAGTCCACCCAGATATTGGTAAGTTGGTTTTAATAAAAGCAGGAAAGGGAGAGAAACAAATTATTGGAAGTTTGAGCATCTTCAGCACCTTCTGCTGTCATCACATACTGACCATCCTCTCAAACATCAGAAACCGAGTCCTCCCCCGCCCATCTTCAAAACTCATAACTGTCACTGACCTGTTTTTCTCATTTTCTGCTTCTATTCAAACCAAGTTAATATCAGGGTGGACATCCCCTTTAAATTATAATACTTATTAATGTTTGTAAGATATCAAACTTACCACATCTCTATGTACACCTAGTCCAGTGAATATACAACCTGCTATTGTGTGTGCTGTCATTAATGGCTGTATTGTCAGATATGATATTCTACCCCTCAACAAGGCTGCAGTGTCTAGGTCCTGACTCTCAAAGGATACATCAACCAAGAAATTCATATTTTTTTTGTCTGAGGTGCCACCCTGTAACATGCATTTCATGACATGCTTGGCAATGGTTTTGTCCCGTGATACAGTGAAGTACAGGAGATACCTAAACTCTTCCTTTCTAGGCAGCACTACTTGCTCAATCAGCCTGTTGAATTCATTGTGATCCAATTCATACAGGGAAGCAAGATGGACCGCAGCTATGTACTCCTGAAATAGTTTGTGTGGAAAGAAGATAGTAGACTGCAGGAACATACTGCTCTTATCATACAGGTTAGATGACAAATTTTTCTCCTGAGACAACACCCCTACTCTGCAAGCTGTTTCAATGGAGTCTGAGCACTGTGCAAAATCACCTTCTTTGAAACTAAGGGTGTTTTCTTGTAGCCCGATGAAAGCAACTTTGGCAACTGGTTCCATGAGCTTCTCAATTTGAGAGCGATAGGCTTGGAAAGATGGGCTGTCTAAATCTGTGATATTTTTCTGAGCATAATGCACCTTCAAGAATTCAAACATTTCATCAAATATTTGAGAAAAAGTTTGTAATGACTTCAACTTTTCTTGTTTTTTGTCACCAAGTTCTCTCCACATAAGACAGAGCATAGCTATGTAGATAGGAAACGGGGCCATATTCTTAGATATGATGACATTGTCCTTGGTTAATTGGATAAGCTGATCTGCTTTGACCGTATCTTCAGGAAAGTACTTGTGAATGTAAACCTCCACATTCTCCTTGCTAAAACCTTCCACATGAATGAAAGTGTACAGCTTCCTCAGACTATCATTATCTCTTATCTCTGTGACCTTCCATGGGCGACTTGTCACCAACACCGGGCAAGTGGCAAGTTCATCTGAATGAAGAATGTCTGTAAGTGCAATGTCACCTCTCTCTGAAGAACTTCCACTTGCCTCTGCACTGTTGACTCTTGGCTGCAAAGTGGCACTTGATGACTTTGGCTGCATTGACTTTTGCTGCTTATTCTTGTTCATCTTTGATTCTGATCTTGCCTTGGTTTGATCAGCAGACTTTGGCTGGTGACATTCAGACTTTGAACCAGCTTCCCCTTCCTGTACAACCTTGCCCTTAAACTCATCTAATCCATCAAACGCAATGAAAACATGAGTTGGATTTGATCGGATGTACTCAGTGATCTGGCAGGCTGTTGCTGGGTTGTCCTTGGAGAGATACGACTTGGCAATCTCACCGATCGTGTATTGTTTGGCTTCACGAAAAGGGACAACAAGTACCCACACAAACTTTGGGACAGCAGGACTGTCATTTATCCAGTCCCAGGCAATCTTAGCACAGAATGTTGTCTTTCCAGCCCCAGCCTCTCCCTGAACCATGATCCGTTTGGGGAACTCTCCATTGACTTCGAGTTTAAAGAGATCACTGTACTCAAGTGGTCGCTTGCGTTTTTTCCGATATTCCTCTTCCAGGACAAGGTTTGTGTACATGTCTGTGAATGGTACAATGGAATCAGGGTCGAGAGGATCATGTCTGATCTTACAGAAAGCTGTCCGGTACTTGAATTTGAAATCATCTGCACATCTCTTGATCAGGTCAGGAGAAAGTGATTGGGTCTGTGATCCTGGCCTTGTAACAGGTGCACCTTTAAAAGTGTGATAATTTCTTCTGAATATCAAAATGTTTTTGTTTAGGATATTCATAACATTATACACATGAACATAAAAACAAATTTCTGATGTATTTATTGTTGTCAACTTTTCAAGATCAAATGAGAACAGATAATAACTTATTGTCTGCACATCATACATATATATACTATTGTTGATGCATGACATTTCTGTTTGTTTTCTTTCTTATTTATCTCAATAGAATTTGTCTTTAGGTATGAAGGTATATACATATGTCTATATATGTATCCATCAAGTAACATGTCAATATCATTAATTTCCATCGCTTAACAGTATGGACAATAATGATGAACCATATAAAGCTTATATTTTATAGCTCAAAGAACAATTACACTCGAAATAGAAAGAAATGAGAGAAATGTAGATTTCCTTTTGTTTTGTACACAAAAATCAGAAATTATCCATTTTGGGGCTAACATTATAAGGTCACAAAAGATAAAACGACTCTGAAATGGTACAATTTTCATAAGCTTGGTGTCAAAAGATGAGCATGACTTGAAAAAAAATGGTCAGAAAGTAGCTGGGCTTGAAATGCCAAGAAATTTGAATGATAATCCTTGTACAGCCTCATGTAAAACTAATTTCATCATCTCCCTTTAATACACAAGTACCAAGTGAATGGGTCTGTAGCCATGTATTAATGGCCACAGCCCATGAGACCGACAGCTCACAAGACCGACAATATCTGTCTAGCGAACCATCTGAAAAGTTGTTAGAAGGTCCATGAGACCAACGACCCATGGACTGACAACCCACAAGACTGACATGTTGGTCTCGTGGGTGTTCTGACAACTATTTTTTTAAGGGTTTAACAGACCGGCAGTATCAGTCTCATGGGCTGTTCGTCTACTTGGATGTCCTGCTATAAAATAATCCCTATTTGTACCAAACGAGGAAGTGTCAAATTAGTGTTTGTTGGCTGCCTGCAAGAGCAATACATTATCAATGGCAGTAAAGGCCTTCTTGCAAGCAGCCGACATGATTCTTTTTTTATTCTCACCTGTCCTGTTTGGGACTAGACTGCCAGCAAGTAGTTCGCCAGAGAGGGACCCTAAGTCACTTCTTTCTAATTCCTCTGCAAGAAGAGCCCTGATGTCTGTGTCTGGAGGCTGTTTGTCTCTCCATCTTGTGAAGACTGTCATCAATGCATCACTGGTATTTAGGCTGCGTTCCTTGATTTGCCCAAGCTCTGCAATGGAGATGTCCAGGTTAATGCCCACTTCTTGGTAGTGGCTAGGTTCAATTTGCTTGGACAGCTTTAAGAATTCCTTTTCACTGACAATCCTGTAATTAAAAACAAGAGTTTATCAAGCATCTCTTAAGTATCTCTTAAAGCCCTTCTTAAGTGTTGGGAGCCCCAAATTCACCACTATTTGGAGGCAAAATTTCACTTAAATTGTAAAGATTTTCCCCCCAAAAAATGTGTTTGAAGACAAATATTGATTTTAAAAAAATACATAATTTAGGTTTTCTGTTGTACGCAAAGAACCTAGATTTTGTATTCTTTAATCAATATTTGACATCAACACATTTGTTTTTAAAATCCTGCAAAAATGTGTTTAAAATGACATCCCTTTTGACATTGTGATACAATTTAAGTGAAATTTTGCCATCAAATTCTTGGGGCTCCCAACACTTTAGAGGGGCCTTAAGTGTCTCTTATTGTGTTGTAACCCCTACTATATAATTCATTAAAAGCACCTTTCTTCATACTTTGTAAGTTTAGTTCAGTTCTTGATGAGCTTTTGGGCAAAACAGACTGTACAACTAATTAACTACATGGTAGAATAAAAACCAACCTACAAATATTTCCTACAGTTGAGCAATGTCAGTAACTGCAGCTTCACGAGCATACCTATCTGATTTTATTGAGCTACATGTACTGATGATATTTATTCAAAGGTATATTGAAGCATACAGACACAAGAATATACCTCATTGAGCAGTGCATTTGAATATGGAAGAAAAATTGGCATGCATGCAGTGGTGTTATGGCTTAATAGTAAGACAAATACTTAATATCCCTACTGCTCATTACTGTTGCAATAAAGAACTGGAAATAAGCTTCAAATACATATAGACTGACCTGTCTGGTCCAGGGTTGGTTTCAACATCACCAGATCTCATCAGGAGGATCATGAGCAGATAGAGAAGGCAGAATCCATCCATGGTGCAAGATGTTCTTCTCATTCGACAGAAACTCAGTCCGCTGGAAAGGTACATGAATGATAACCCCAGCAAGACATCCTGTAATTGACCATAAAAAAGAGGGATTCTAGTTACTATGCATACTAAAGTGACATGTATTTACAGTGTACATAAAATGGATTACTTTTTAAAACTTTTTTTCCTTATCCAAACATTTGCCTCTTGACTTGACTTGTGTGATTTAATACTGAACTATATTTAAAGATAAAAGGGGCTGAAATATATGGGGCCCCAAGTGTAACACATGTGATTCTGTCACAAAATCAATGTTTTATCACAAAAAGCAATCTCATCAAGTGATTTTGTGATAAAAATCAATTTGTGAGATTGCTTTTGTGACAAAATCAAATGGTGAGATTGATTTGGTGACAAAACATTTATTTTGTGACAGAATCACATGTGTAACACTTGGCACCACAGAGAAATGTATTATATTCGGGGGGGGGGCGATGTACCCATGTCTGACAAAATATATATATATTTAAAGGGTTTATGATTACTAGTAAAAATAATTAAATATCTTATTGGGAATATTCTGATTATGTAGGATGTGTATATATATAAAGAAATAATATTATGGGAATTGACACAAGAGCATGGTGATGTCAGATACAACTGTAAATGGGATAATTTATAGATTTGAACAACAGTGACAAAACACACTTGCACTAGATCTCGGGAGGGGGGGGGGATGCTCCCCCCAAAATTCTTTCTCTCTTTAATATTTTTTTTTTTTCTTTGACAGCCAAGGCTGTGAGTCGGTGTGTTTAACTGACCCCCAGTACATTAAAGTCAAATTTTAAATGAAAATCCAATCCTAATAGCTAATACTGCTCTTACAGAAAGCAGAAATTTTGAATAACGAAACTGGTGAAAGTTGAAATGAAATTGAGTCAACTCAATAATAAGAGATTATGAATGTTTGAAATATGAGAATACTCAATCTATGTGAATCTCAAATTTGTAATTTGGTCTGTGGATTGTGTCAACTCTTCTGTTTTTACGTACAAATTTTTTTCTTCTCCTTCTTATTCTCCATTGGGGCACGTCTCATAATATATTATGGATAGCACACCATCATAGGTCGTTTTTTGAAAAGTTGAAATTTTTGTCATTTTGATTTTTGAAACAAATTGTAAAGTTTTAGGTCACTAGGTCAAAGTGACATTACAGATTTAGCCATATATGATATATAGCAGGGGCGGCTGAGCGTCTTCCAAAGTGAGGGGGGGGGCACCAACAAAGGGAAACCCCCAAAGTGAACACACCATTTTTTAGACATTGAACTATACCCCTACATCGTCATGATTGTGATTACACTACCAGGAATGACATCAACATTTTTTCTCTCTTTATGTGGTCCAAGATACTGCTTAAGCAACAAAGTTTGCATTTGGGTGTGACGGTCTGAATATCAATATTAATATAAATATTAATATTTATATTTATAGTAATGTTTTTGAGCGAGAAAGCAAAAAATTTAAGATTTGTGAGGTCCCAGTGCGAAAAATTAAATCATATAAATGAAGACAAAAAACAACTCTGATAGAATTTTAAAGCACAGTCTAATATAAAAGAAAGACTGAATAGTTCTTTTATAGGTAACATGAGCATGCGTAGCGAGCAAGCTATAATAAATATTAAAGACAAAGTCACTTTAAATTAGGGGTGCATGTTATGGAGAAAGGAAAAGTAGGCACTTATCAGAAATGGGGCACTTCTTGCACCTGAAAAGGCCTTAACAGAGATGAAAAAAGGCACTGGTGAGAATGGAAATAGGGAATCTGTTGAAGGAAAAGGCGTGCATACCATAAATGCAAAATGAGCCATCGATGGTCTGTTTTACGCTGTGGCTGCTGCGGTCCAGTAAACTTGATTGACTTACAGTTGCAAGTTGCAGGCAACTTCAAGATATTTTCACAGTACCGGCCCATACCAATTTATTTTGCAATGCATTGGCACAAACTTAGATCAAGATCTATCGGCAAATGTTGGTTTAGCAATTTATTTTCCTATTCATGTCAACAATGCAAGATAAAGTTGTCGGTAAGATGTGTTGAAATGTCCTGTACCATAGTGGTATAGTTATTGTACCGTTCGTAGTCCCATATGTGCAAAATTCGTGCTGGTTTTGACTCGATTTTTTAAATTTTTTTTTTACTCTTTCGCTGTAAAGGCCGCACCCCGACTTTTGATATTTTCTCTTCCAAAAATACTGCGGCCTTTATGCCGGCAAATACGGTATTCTGGATTTTCAGGTCCTAGAAATCTCCAAAAACAGAATATTCTGAATTATTCGTAAGGGTTGGCAGGTATGGTATTGTGTGCACATAGCTTAGCGCAGCGGCCTAGTCCGTGTGTGTGTTGACCTCGAATCAAACTTTCATTGACAGGTGTATAATTTCATTTTGAGACAGAGAATTTATTTTACTCAAATATAAAGTAAAAGACTTGCAGAAATTTGAGTACCGTACTGCAAATTTTGTGAAAATAAGAAAATTACAGCTTTAAAAAATCCAAACAACTAGGATCATTCTCATTTTGTTTTCTTCGTAACATTGGATAACAAATTTCACAATGTCCAACATATACCCCATTCACAGTGGCCTCAAACATCGCGACAGCAGCGGGACTGTCCCGCTGCTGTCGCGGTGTTGTCTTCAGTGTGAAGGCTCGGACCCGTTATAAACTATCGCGGGATAACACCGCCTCGCGATAACGCCGCGACAAACTATCGCTAGGGACAGTCCCGCTGCTGTCGCGGTGTTTACTCAGTGTGAAGGCTCTCCGCTATAACACCGCGACAAACACGTGTGATTTGTTTACTTACCTATCACTGACCTCTTTTCTCCAGCAATGGGGAACATAAAGTGAAATAGAAATAAAGTAACCAGTGGATTCAAATTGATTTTATTATTATGCAGATATTATAATTATCCAAATAAAAATATTTCACACTTCAAAAAATTAAAATATTCTGACTGGAAGCAATAAAAATGCTAGTTTTTTAAAAAGTAATATGATCGAGGATACAAAAAGTACAGCTAGCGCGCGCAATTTCAAGCAATCGAAAACCCCGCGCTGAAGTATTTCCGGTCATATCGGGGTCACTCGCGGGTCATGAGCCATGCATACACGTGTTTGTTACGGAGGTAATAAAAATCACCCGCTGCAGCGTGAATGGGTACATGATATTTATCCCGCTGCTGCAGCGGGATAACTTTTCTACTGTGAATGCATTTGTAGCGGTGTTATGGCGGTATTATGGCGGTGTCGCCGCTCCGCTACAACGCCGCTACAAATTTCAAAACCACTGTGAATGGGGTATTAGACAGATAGAATAACATTGATAATTTAGATTATTTAGTGCCAGGGTGAATATGACAATGACCCGGAATATAATACCATGATAAAAATTCATCAAATGACTTGTAATACTTGTCCACCTGCACACCCCCAGTATAGTACGATAATACTCTGTAAAAGGTCTGTACTCAAAAGGAAGAAGGAGAAGTTCTTTAAAAAAAAAAAAAAAATGGGGGGGGGGGGGGGGTCGTACCACGCGTTTTTAATTTCTTGGCGAGAGGCCTGCCTACTGCGATATATTTTCAGTTCTAAAACATGGCACTTCATTTCGCTCAGTTTTCACATATTAAAGCCCCTCTGCACTAGTTTGGCATGGAGGGATTAGACCTCCCTGCAAGGTCACTTGTAGGTGGTTATCTAATCAAATCAGCTCTCAATTAACATGAGCAAAAGGGCATTATGGGGGATCAAAGGGTACTGCTTAGACATTGCTGGCTGTAAAGAGGGCGCAAGTAGCTAAAAGTAGTGCAGTGGGGCTTTAAAACAGGGTAACAAGAATTTAACAACGGCAATATTTACGAGCTAATTAGAACAACTCTTATTCTTCAATTTGATATTTCAATTATTTCATCTGGTGGTTTCTAAAGCGAGATTCTACAGTATACCGGTAGCTGAGACTCTTTCGTAGTGGTTTACCGTAAACAAGTTAGGTTTAAACATATGTAAGGCTTCACAGACAAAAGCTTTCGCACCCTTCGTAATGTACCCTAGCCCCAGGTTTTTTTTCCTAGTTATTTTATTCTTCATTATGTTGTAAAACTCTGATGAAACCAAAAACGACAACAATGCCTGTAAAAAGATAGAAGGATAAATACAAAAGTCTGAACTCCAAGCTCGACTATACACTCAGCTCAACCACTACAGCAAAGCACAGAGTCAATGCTACATGTAATGCGTATTGACCTCTAGCACTGCATACTTGCTGAGAGGCAGGTATAACACACAATACACACACCACACTCTATTGGATACCAATGTAAAACCGGTGTGGCTGATCGGCAAATTTGACCCTAGACTTTCAACTTGAATTTTTAAACTACCGGGTATTTTTTTTAACATCTTCTTCTTCTTCTTAGTTGATCCCTCCACTGTTTTGGAGATTCCTGGAGTCCAAATAAAGTAAATGTTTAAAATCCGACCAGTTAGAAGCTTTGGAGAGTCTTAGAACGAGAAGCTTCAATTTTGTGTAGGAAAAAGAGCGATAGTAGAAGTAGGTTATTATGATTTTCGGAAGGCAGGCATGGATGCAGGGGTAACAGAGTAGTAGGGGTAAATTGCTGTGGGTCATTATCCTTATATAGGTTTAAACAGATGGGATAATCCATGAGGCATTCCTTGACTTTGCTGATGAAATCCTGACGAAGATGGGCCAGGTATGAGCAGACTCCAACAAAGTGCTCCACTGTCTCATCATTGGTTTTACAAAGGGGGCATGTAGAGATAGGTGATTTCTTAAGCGTGAAGAGACGGCATTGTGTCAAGTAGGTGGATGTGAGTAATTGGGCTCTCACTATAAGGGCTCTTCGGATGGGAGGAGATGGTGCATTCTTTGTAAGATGGTAAGATGAAAAAATGGTATTTTACTCATATTTAGGTGTCATATCAATTGTCACTAAAGTACCGATTTTGAGTGAAATCACTCAGTTGAGTTTTGTACAGTGGTGTTTGAAATGTTGAGAATCAATAAAACAGCTTTTAATACACAGCCAGGATAGTAATGCAGATATGTGTCATTGTGGGAGATCAACAGCATTCTTGCAGACTCTCGGTAAACGTAAAATAAAATAGACCCTACACAAACAGCAAATTACGAGTGACACTGTGCGAGAATGGGTCAACAATAAAGAGCAAATTGCCTTATACTATAGAAGGTTGACAAATGTTAGTTATAAGAAAAATAACCCCATACTCACCAGATGGTTATTTTCTATGACTATATCGTGGTTTTGGAAACCACTCGTTCATCCGATATCCGCATGCACAAGCTTGTTTACAGTTAAGCGCTACTACTGATTAGGCCTACAGGCTAACCTCTGACCTGTGGAGTGGCATGGCCTGGTGGCCGATGGGAAGAATTCAAGAAAGAAATTTTACTGTGCGGATCGGATCCGAGCGAATGGTGGTTTCCTATTCACGCAAGTGTCATTTCTGTCTACAGCCTGGGCAGCTTGCATGGATGATGGAAATCAAGATTCTACGTCAATAGCGAGAAATTAGCTGAAAATAAGACTGTGACATCGGGATCGTCGCGCACGTTATGCATGCCACTACTGTATTTGTCTATGATGTCCACGACCGCGCCTTATATCGTGCGGGCGGGCGCGCGCGCTCTTATAATTACCTCATTGGGAATCCCCTAAAAATGTATGGTTGTTGTTGTTATTGGCGTTTAGATGGCGCTCTTCAATCTTGACAGATTATCTGCGCCACGGCGTTCCTTCTTTGAATTTGGTGCATGTTCATCTTGTCGAACTTGATCTCATGGCTCATTTTTTCTGATGGGGGGTCTCTCTTTCCAGACTTCTGTTTTCGAGTTAGTAGTTGGCTCACCTCTCTCAGCGAATTGCTACTGTGCAACTTTTAATTATATTTAATTTCCCTTCACCCCTTCACCATTAGTCGTGATTTTAATCATAAGGATGTCATCCTCGATGATATTCAAACATTTCAATCATAATCACAATATACTCACAGATGAAAACGCACTAGATCTAGATCTATACAAAAATTCCAAATCTGTTTTTAGCTTTAATATAATCTAAGATGACTCTAAAATCCGATAAATTCCCTAATAATTTTACTAAATCTATCGTATTACATTTCAATCGTCTTTGCATTATCCTTCTTTCTCTTTTATAATAACAAATAATATTAGTGAACATTTATAATGCGCCATGTCTGTCAAAAAGATGACACTCCTGGCGCAGTGGTGTGGAAATTGTATATACGACCATCAAGTAATTCAAGAAAGAAAGTAAAATACACTTAAGTTAAAGTTTATATTTCTTGCATTGTAGTAAAAAAAAAACGCTCTATAGTTTCTGAAACCTTACAATGGATACACAATCCATCTTCATGTTGATTAATAATGTGCTGATAATAATTTAATTTGCACTTCCCTAGTTTCAACTGATGTATTATTACTTTCTCCTTTCTATTAAAACCTTGGATATTTTCTGTTTTTGTGACATATGGCTGAATTCGCCATGCCAATATGCGGTTATAGCTATTAAAAGGGGTTGAATAGCTGAATGAGATCAAAGACATATTTGTTGTTGCTGCAAGTTATGGTCATTGGTCACAATCTTAATCATTTTTTTCTCATCTGGTCTGCCAGTTTTTATGTGCAATCTTTACTTGTTATTATATTTTTCATCATGTTGTAAATTGGAATGGTATAATTACGTTGTTAATTGCATAGGAATTATGTGGTGGAAATGTCCCCGTTCCCTGCTTCTTCAGTCAATGACAAAATGTTTCCCTCCTTTTTTGGAGGATATCTCTATTATTCATTTAGAGTAGGCTACCCCTATAGGGGTTCTCATTGAACTCTTTGCATGAGTTCATTTCTTTTGTGTTATAGTGCTGGCATTGGTGAATGATATATATATATATATATATATATATATAATGATTTTTTTTTTTAAAGGTAGGTTTTATCTGTAAAAATTTACATCTCGCTGGTATTACCAATTTTTGGTCAAATTATCGAAAATGCTTTTGAATATTCAGATCTGTGTCATTGATGGAGATTGGTGTGAAAGATAGAAGACACACAGGAAAAGAGACAAAGAAAGTATGAACTTCCGTTTCACCTCAAAATGCAACATTTTTCCGCTCTAAAGGGGCAAGGAATATATTCCCTCCCGGACTGGTCAATCTGCCCCCTCAAATGTTAACAATCAAGTACAGCATGTTTTAACCAGGGTGCCGCAAGACATCTAGGGGTGCCCTAGATAAATGTTGTTATATATTTTTTGATAAATGTTGATGGAATAACGTCGATTTCATGAAACCCGAATATTAGAAACATCTACAGTTTGTAATTCACTTGGAAGTAGCATTTTGAAGATTATAAAGAGTCTTTCTTCCTGACTCCCTTCGCTCGCTCGCAAAGTTTAGAAACAGGACGACATGTGGGCACCGAGGGGCTCGAACGTCCTTCTATTTGACAGCAAGGTACCCAAATATATCTTATATTTTTAATATGTTTCCCACGCTCATTCGCTTTACTCGCTTGCCGACATTATACCAGCATAATTATGGGCAATGAGATGGCCGAATATCCTAATATTCATGTATCGAGGGGACCGAATATATGAGTTTGTGTACATTCATCGGCGAGGTGCACGCATACATTATCATATGTCTATTATCTAATTTGTTGATTACAAATTAAATATTTGCCATTTTTAAAATTATCTTTTCTTTTTGCTCGCTCGCTCCCAAAATTTAGAATCATATATGCCCGTTTGTGTGCATATGGCAAATGACGAGTGCCAGAGAAATGTAAAAGGAGCGTTTTGTGATGGGTTTGGGATTGGGGTGGCGAATGGCTATTTTTAATTTTTAAAAGGGTGCCGTGACAAACAAATTGTTTAAAAAACACTGATCTAGTAGACTGTTACCCCCCCCCCCCCAAGACTGAGCCCGCGCTACGTCACTGGTTCTCACAGTACATGTTCATTTATAGCGGCAAGAGGGCAGGGGGGGGGGGGGGGACGTGGGTAGCAGGGAAGATGTTTTTCCCCTTTCTTTTTATTTCTTAAAAATCTATCAACTCCTATTTATGATTGTGATTGTTATGTAATGTTGTGCTACTTTGTCATGTTATTATATCTTGTTATTATATCTTGTTATGTTATCTTGAAAATGGAAGAGATGAAAATGAATCTTAAAATGGTTAATAAAATTGTTCCTAAGTCTATACTTTTAGCAGGAATACAATTCAGTACGTCTTCTTTTCTGCTGGTTGATGTGACGAGCAAAATATTTCCTTAAAGGCATGTTTAACAATGTTTTAACATGCATTCTGGTGATACTTACTTGTAGCATCTTTTATGCCTTTCATAAATAGTGAGGATGAAAAAAGAATACACTGGTAGGCAGCGCAACCCTACTTTCCCAACTATATTATATTTACAGTAAAAAAAAAAGCCATATCGGCAGAACTGTTTGCTTAATACCCACATAATTATAGGCCTCTTGTATTTGCAAGATCCAAACTTGACTTGACTTATGGCTGTTACTTCATCAATCCGGAAAGTTAATATTACTAGTACTATTATTATCATTATCATCACTATAATTATTGCTCTAACCATCAATTTTCAGAGCCTATAACTGGCTATAAGTAAAGAGCTTGACACTTAATTGGGGAAAAAGTAGAATTCCCTCAACTAAAGAACCGAAATTTGTCACGGAGTGGCAGGCGCGGATCCAGGATTTTCCAATAAGGGGGGGGGGGGGGGGGGGGGTGGCGGAAATTTGAAAACTGCGCAGACAATTTTTTTCAACTCAACATACCAATACTGACAAGGACATATTAGAAGCGCTATACAAGTAGCCACTATTATTATTATTATACCGGTACAATTTTTGACATTTTCGTCGGGGGGGGGGGGGGGGGGGGGGCCTATAGCCTCTTGCCCGAAAAAGTAATTTTCTGGTTTCACAATTCGGCTAGTGAGCGAAGCGAGCGAGCAAAAATTTGAGCATAATATGTATTTTGTGAAAGTGTTATTTATCACCAAAATAAACGAGAAAAGATATCAAAAATTCATATTCGGACAGCTTGCTGCCCCCCCCCCCCCCATTACGCGCGAAGCGCAGAAGCCTTGATGTTTCATGAAATTATAAGAGAAAGAAGAGGATTCGATGTACCATTTTCGACTCTTAATCCTTGTCTGAATTCAGTTCGTCCCCCTCCCGCGCGAAACGCGGAAGCTTTGACCTTTCATTAATTCGTCGCTGTTTTCACGAAGTGACGGTAGTAAAAAAAAAATTGCATTCACTTTGCGTTACGATTTTCCTCACTACCGTCACTTTGTGAAAATAGGGACGAATTATTAGAGAAAGAAGACGATTTGTTGTACCATTCTCGACTCTTATTTCTTGTCTGAATTCAGTTTCCCCCCTCCCGCGTGAAGCGCGGAAGCTTTGACCCATTCATAGTTTAATGAAATTCCTAGAGAAAGAAGATGATTCGTTGTTTCATTCTCGAGTCTTAATCCTTCTCTGAATTCAGTTCCCCCTCCCGCGTTAAGCGCGGAAGCTTTGACCTTTCATAGTTTAATTAAATTATTAGAGAAAGAAAAGGATTCGTTGTACCTTTCTCGACTCTTAATCCTTGTTTGAATGCATTTTCCCCCCTCCCGCGCGGAGATTGGAAGCTTCGATGTTTTATTAAATTATTAGAGAAAGAAAAGGATTCGTCGTACCTTTTCTCGACTCTTAATCCTTGTCTGAATTCAATTTCCTCCCCCCGCGCAAAGCGAGGAAGCTTTGACCTTTCATTAATTATTAGAGAAAGAAGACGATTGGTTGTACCATTTTCGACTCTTATTACTTGAATGAATTCAGCCCCCCCCCCCCCCCCTCACGCGAAGCACGGAAGCTTTGACCGTTCATAGTTTAATACAATTATTATAGAAAGAAGATGATTCGTTGTTCCATTCTCGACTCGAAATCCTTGTCTGAATTCAGTTGCCCCCCTCCCGGGCTTTGCGTGGAAGCTTAACGTTTCATTAAATTATTCGAGAGAGAAGACGATTCGTTGTACCATTCTCGACTCTTATTTCTTGTCTGAATTCAGTTTCCCCCTCCCGCGCGAAGCGCGGAAGCTTTGACCCATTCATAGTTTAATGAAATTCTTAGAGAAAGAAGATGATTCGTTGTTTCATTCTCGACTCTTAATAGTTCATAGTTTAATAAAAATTATTATAGAAAGAAGATGATTCGTTGTTCCATTCTCGACTCTAAATCCTTGTCTGAATTCAGTTGCCCCCTCCAGCGCTTTGCGTGGAAGCTTAACGTTTCATTAAATTATTCGAGAGAGAAGACGATTCGTTGTACGGTACCATTCACGACTCTTAATCCTTGTGTGAATTCAATCCTCCACCTCCCGCGCTTGACATTTCATTAAATTATTAGAGAAAGAAGACGATTCGTTGTACCGTTCTCGACTTGTCAGAATTTTCAAAAATGTTTCTTTGTCTGCTCCTTTTTCGTCCTGTCCTCTTACTGCCCCTACCGCCCCTGTCTACGCGCCTGCTTTAAGGGGAAATTAAACAATCATTGTGATAGCGTCATATCATAGTTTTGTGTTATCGGGCGAGGGCCGGGGCGTAGCGACCAAGCGAGATTTTGCAATGTTGAAATTATGCATTCTAGAAAATCCCTATAAGGACAATATGTACGTTCTTTCCGCTTTATTTATATTTCTTAATTTCCTGGGGGACATGCATGGGTGTCGATCTGTCATTGATACCTATTGTTCAGGGGGGGGGGGTGATCTATTCATTCATCCCCCCTGAACAATAGGTATTACGTAAGGATCGACACCCATGGGGACATGTCTCCCTATCGGGCCAAGGATTGCTGCCCCAGTCCATGATTACTACCAACATGAGTTCAAATACAAGCCCAAGCGAGTTGGTATGAGCTGAATCCAAATGAAGGGCAAAATAAGAGTTGTGAAGCGGCCCTATCGTTAATTTAAAATTTGACCTTTGAGTATTATCCAAAATATTGTGCCCTTTTCAAATTTCTCACTAAAGACTATAGAGTGATGACCTTTGTAACACAGGGGCTGTTTTTTAAGTTTAAAAAAGGCTTTCTTCATTTTCTTTTCTCCTTTTTCTCTTTCTCTCTGTTTCTTTTCTCTTCTTTCTTTTCTCTTCTCTTTTCTTTTCTCTTCTCCTTTCTCTTCTCTTCTCCTTTCTTTTCTCTTCTCCTTTTTTTCTTCTCTTCTCCTTTCCTTTTTTCTCTTCTTTTCTTCCTCTTTTCCTCCCTTTTTTTGCGCCGCCAATAGGGGGGGGGGGCGCCACTGGAGTGGTCTTTTACGACTTAAGTGAGAATATTCATTTCCATTATACAATAGTAAAAAAGATTATAAATAGAGGATCAAGGAAACATACACGCTAGTAGGTAGTTTTGGGAGGTAAATTGCTTTGTTTCTTGTCGTTTTTGTTAAATATCAGTGTAACATACACGATGAAGATGTTCTTGTCATCTTTATGCCTATTATACCAATTATTGATACCGATTTCTTTTTACCTTGTTACTAAATATGAATAATTATAGCAAAGATAATTATAGTCACTGTAACAGGGATATTTACGAACAATAAACGATAAGAGTCAGTTTCTATTTACAAGTTAAATACTTAGTATAAATCGTGATTTTCCTTTATCCTAATCTGTATTAAGAGGGGCTTTCACACAATGTATCAGAGCCCAGCCATTTCTCTGTAGAGGAGTCACTGACGGCGGTATTGAGGTTGAGGGTGTCAACCTCTAGAAAATTCTTGGCGGCGATGCCTTCGCGCTGGGCATCATCCTCGGCTTGGAATCGTTCAGCATCCTTCATCATGCGTTCGATGTCGTCTTTGGACAGTCTCTTATCATTGGAGATGGTGATTCCATTGCTGCAGCCCGTGATCAAATCCTTAGCAGTGACGGTCAATATGTCATTGGCGTTAATGTCGAAAGTGACTTCGATCTTGGGGACGCCATGAGGAGCAGGTGGTATCCCGGACAACTCAAACTGGCCGAGGCGATTGTTGTCCTTGACCATAGCCCGCTCTCCTTCAAACACCTGTATAGAGACGCCTAGTTGGTTGTCCGAGTAGGTAGTGAATCTCTGGGATACTCTGGTTGGCACCATGGTGTTCCTATCAATGATACTTGTCATCGAGCCAGCCGCTGTCTCGATACCAAGAGACAGAGGAGCAACATGGAAACAGGCAAAAACTTGTATCTCGGACACAGTAACTGCGTGCAATGCGGCTCCGTGGGCTACAACTTCTTCAGGGTTTATGGACATGTTGAATTCCTTTCCGTCCAGGAATTCTTGAAGAAGCTTCTGGATCTTCGGGATCCGTGTCGATCCGCCAACAAGGATTACTGTATCTATCCTCTTCTTATCGATCTTGGCATTCAGCATTACTCTTTGGACCGGCTGCAAACACTTTTCAAAGAGATCTGAACACAGTTCATCGAATTTTGTTCTGCTAATGCTAGTGTAGAAGTCAAGGCCTTCGAAAAGAGAGTCAACTTCGATACAGCAATGAGTGCTGCTTGATGCACGTTCCACTGCTTTACGAAGGCGGTGTAGTGCTTTGCAGTTAGTCATCAAGTCTATCTTGTTCCTGCTCTTGAATTCCTCAACGAGATGGTTGACGAGTCTGCTATCGAAGTCCTCTCCGCCGAAATGTGCGTCTCCAGCCGTCGTCAGTACCTCGAATATCCCATCTTCAATGACAAGGAGTGAGACGTCGAATTCACTTCTATCGAGATCGAAAACAAGAACATGCAGTTCACGGCCGTCAGACTTCTCATCGAGACCGTAGGCGAGGGCGGCAGCGGTGGGCTCGTTGATGATCCTGAGGACGTTAAGGCCAGCGATCACCCCTGCCTCCTTGGTCGCCTGTCGCTGGGCATCGTTGAAGTAAGTAGGAACAGTGATGACGGTATCGGTGACCTTCTCGCCAATGTAGGCTTCTGCTGTCTCCTTCAGCTTCGTCAGAACCATGGAGCTGACCTCTTCTGGAGACAGTGTCTTGGTTACACCAATGTGCTCTACCTGCAGCATCGGCTTGCCGTCAGTGTTGATGACGGTGAAGGGCCAGTGTTTCATGCCTGACTGTACAACCTCGTCATTGAATTGTCGCCCAATCAGACGCTTGGCATCGAAGATTGTATTCTTGGGATTCCTGAACAGATACAGAAACAGGAAAATAGAATTACCTATCACATAGGCAGCTAGGCCACCATACCATGTTCTGGTATTACTTTGGGCATATCACAATTTTTGTAGTTTGGAAAACAATGTGCTTCTTTTGCAATTTAGGGGTGCTACGGCATTTGCTCTGGCAACAATTATCTGGGCTCTGCTTTGCCCAAGATTTATAGGCAGGGCTTGGATAGCAGTTTGTTTGAGGTTAGGTTTACTACTGTATTACAGGGGCAGATCCAGGATGATTGAGGGGAAGGGGCGAAATATCAATATGGAAAGTGCTCAAAATAGATAGTGACTCACGGATTTACGACTCGTGCTCCTGTCACAATTGCTCTTCGGTCCTTTTCCTATATCAACTGAATTCCTAACTTCAAAGCATGAGCGAAATGTTCATGGAATTTTCTGTAAGTTCGTTAGTGAGGATATTACCCCCTCCCCCTCCTCATGGGTGGATCAAGGATCAAACGTGCACTAAATCTCAAACCACTTACTTTGACATCTGATTCTTGGCCTCCTCTCCAATCAGTATCTCCCTGTCTGTATTGAAAGCAACGCAACTGGGTGTGGTCCGGTTTCCATAGTCATTGGGAATGATCTCCACCGTCCCATTCTGGAAGACTCCTACACAGGAACATGTTGTCCCCAAATCAATCCCGATCACTGGTGATTTTCCTGAAGCCATTGTATTTTATTTTATCTCGAGCTATCTGGTTCCTAAAATATCAACTTTGAGGATGTCCAAAATAAGCGCTACCTACCGCAATCAATTTGGAAGTGATGTATGGGCTAAATACCCCGATATATTTCTACTTCATGATAATTTGCAGAATCGTTTGTTCTGAACAGTTTGATAGTCGAAGCTTGAAGTAAACTTTGACGAAGCGTCGGAAGCGACGATTTTTCAAATTTGCAAAACGTGTGTCATCTATTTGTCTGCAGGCCTTCGTGTGTATGACGTTATGAACTAACACATCGACGTACTGTCAATCGTATATAGAAAAGTATAGACCTCATGTGTGACCAATGTGTTCTGCGTCTGAAAATTACTGACAAAATTCACAGCGTTTATAATTTTATTTGATATAGCGAGCTGAATAGGCATATATCATTGTCCCTTGGCTAGACTACATGTAGTAATTGATGTGTAAAAGGAGACTGTGTGTTGTATAGTGGTCTATGATTGAATTCATCCGATATATCATTGTTCGTTTGAGCGGATTTCCAACCGTGTGCTGTTTTCATTGTAAACACGTCACTTCCGATATACTAGAATATTCTCGATTGAGACAGGAAAAATAAAAACAATTAGGATGTTCCCATTTCTGTGATATACAGTAGAGCGTAAGGTATATAATATAGAGAGAGTATAGCGCATGCCCAAATCCTCCACGTCGGGATCCTTGTAGTAGAAGGAGTAAAGGAAGAAAGAAAAACACAGCATAATATATCAAACAACCGTCGACATCAACAACAGTAACATAAGGAGTACTATTTTATTAACCCAAAAGATGTTGAACATCATCCGCATTACACAAAAAGTACTTTCTCAAGAAGGTAGTCTAATCGAATTGTAAACTCGTGAGCACATAGTTAGCACTATTTTGTTGGTCCTCGAAATTTAAAAAATCGCACCCCCCCCCCTTGAGCGCCAGGGGGGGGGGGGGTCTCCAAAATAGGTAAAATGAATGTGTTTTTACACGTTTTTTTCCCAGGGGGACCACCGATTAGAAAATGCGGAGAGCGACAAAGATAAGGAACAAAAATATCGACAAGAAAGAAAAAGGAGAAGAAAGGGTTCAAACAAAAAATAGTTCAGGTAACTATAATACTCATGAGAAGAAAAGCGAAAGTCAAGAGTTACAACAAGAAAAGACACAGAAAGACACGATAGAAAATCGAAGAAACGAAGGTTACAAATCAATATATAAAAACTTTGGGATATTATATCAATGATCAAACTCAAGGTGTTAATTGTTTAAATCTCTTTTCTCTGAATGTGAGAGGGCTAAGAAATAAGCAAAAAAAGAAATATGTTGTTTCAATTTCTTGTTAGACAAAAGTCAAATGTAATTTTATTACAGGAAACATTTTTGACAGAATACAATTTTTTTTTTTATAAAGAATGGGGAGGTAAAACTTTTCACTCGTTTGGGACGAAGCATAGCAGGGGTCAGGCGCGTACGCAGGGGGGGGGGGGGGGTTTGGGGGTTAAACCCCCCTTTGGTATTTTTATGTGTGTAAACCCCCTAAAAAATCCCTAACCCCCCCCCCCCCTTTGGATTTTTTTTTTTTTTTTTTTATTATTAAAAAAAAAATTAAAAAAAAAAAATTACCCCCATGGCTGACCTAAGAAAGATGACCTTACACCCCCCCCCCCAACGGAGCAAAATGTCAAATTTTCAAATTTCGAGACCAAAAAAAAAAAAGTGTCCCCTTTAACTTTTTTAATGGGTGTATTTTGGACTTATTCCCCCCCCCCCCCCCTTTGGAATTTTTTTAAAATAACAAATAACAAAAAATAACAAAAATTGTGGTAATGAGTGACCCAAAAAATTGACATTACCCCCCCCCCCCCCCCAAACGAAACGAAATATCGATCGGCCAAATTTTCAATTTTTGAGACACACACAAACAAAATGTCCTCTTAACCCCCCCCCCCCCCCCCCCCCCCCCGCCGCTTATTCAGCGGCTGGCTGAGTGGTTGCGAAATTTTCGGCGTGATCTTCAAATTTAACCCCCCCCCCCACCCCCCCCCCCCCCCCCCCCCCCCCCCCCCCCTCGAAAACAACTCCTTGTTAAAGAATGAGGAATATAAAATGGGTGTTAGAAATGTTATCCGGAATGTGACATTTGAACATAGGACAGAGTCTGACACCAATTCGCAGTTTGTGTGGGACATGTGTAAATCAAAGATTCGTGATTATACTATTATGTTTGCAAAAAAAAAACGAAATTAAATGAAAGGAAAGTTTTATTTGAGTTAGTTGAAAGATTGCACGATCAAGTATGCAACGGAAGAAAAGAACAAGAAGAAGAGTTGACCAGTGTAAAAATGGAGTTAAATGCATATTACAAATATTTATGTGATGGTGCTAGAGTTAGAGCAAGGGTAACTCTGTTTGAAGAAGGGGAAAGTAATTCCAAATATTTTTTAGGTTTAGAAACAAGAAACGGTGCAAAACGATCCAACTCTTGTTTAAGGATTGGTGGAAAGTTGGAGTACGACAAGGACAAAATCTTAAAATTTATTGAGAAGTTTTACTCAAGACTCTATAGGTCAAATGAGTGTAATGAAGAATTAAAAGATTCATACTGTACATGACAGAAGTAGAAATACCACGTCTGAATAGACACGAAGCAGATGCATGCGAAGGGCTCGTTACAATGAAAGAGATTACTGAAGCGATAACAAGTATGAAACCTAATAAAGTACCAGGGTTCGACGGTTTAAGTGTAGAATTTTATTAAGAATTTTGGTCAGAAGTAAATGATGTGGTTCTTTATAGTTTGAACGAGGCTTTTGAGAAAGGACATTTAAGTTATTCAAAAGGAAAGGCGTTATTATTTTATTGTTTAAAGGTGATGGAGATAAACAGGAACTTGAAAATTGGAGACCAATAACTCTTTTAAATATAGACTACAAGATATTAGCGATGGTTTTGACCAAAAGATTACGAAATGTGTTAGCAGATATTATTAATGAAGATTGTCCCCTGTCTGCCCTACTTTTTATCCTGAGTGTCGAAGTTTTAAGCAACAGAATAAGACAGAATGTAAATATTAAAGGTATTACTATCGGAAGACACAAAACAGAAATTAAGGTAGCTCAACTGGCTGATGATATGACAATTTTTGTACAAGACGTTAAATCTGGAAGGAAGGTAATAAAAGTGAATGAAAATTTTGAAAGGGTATCGGGAATACATTTAAATACGAATAAAACTAAAGCTATATGGTTGGGCAAAACTTCTCCTTCAGAGACAATAAAGAATATAAGTTGGTGTGATACTTTTGTTAAATCTCTGGGTATATACTTCAGTAAGAATAAATCTTTGAGTATGAATATGAATTGGTCTCAAGAAAGATTCATTAAAATACAACAATATTTTAAGGGAAAGTAATTATCTTAAAAAGCCTTGTTATTTCAAAATTGATTTATACAGCTCAAGTTTTATCGTGCCATATGGAATGGATAAAAGCGTATGCAAAGTTGTTTTATAATTTTTTATGGGGTAATAGAGCAAAAGTGAAAAAGGAAAACATGATAAATACTCTTCAAAATGGAGGCATGAATATGGTTGACATGTGTACACAATTTATGTCGTTACGAATAAAATGGTTGTTTAGCTTCTTAAGTTTTAAAGAATGCCAAGAAAAGAAAGGGGATGGATAATTTTTTTTTAGTATTGGATTGAAAAATTGGGAGGGATTGATATCATTATGAATTGTAAATGTTTACCAAAATATGTGACTTCTTAAAGAGGGAAAATACATTACTTTGTACATGGTTTAATGTAAAGCGAGTTAATTATGTAAAAGATATACACCACACCTATGGAAGTGTTACAAAATAAATTATTTGGTTAAATTGTGATATCAAATTTAAAGGAAAAGCATTGTTGTATACAATGATTGGATAAAATCGGGTATATTATTTTTAGGGGATATAGTGATAGGAAATAGATTTTTGACAGTCAAAGAATTGAAAGATAAACTTATCTATTATGATGGTAGATGGTTGAGTGAATATGCCAAAATAAGAACCGCAATACAACAAAGATGGAGGCGAATCATAAAATATGGTGAACAAGTATTATGATTTTAACGATTACAAACGTAAATCAGTGATATACTCTGATTTGAACTTGAATAGTTTTGAATTATCAATACACTCTATTACTGTGAAAATAATATAAACGGAACTCATAAAATTAATCCAAAAACCATCTAGGGCGGTAGACTTCTGGAACAAAATCTTACAGACAAATTTTTCTATTAAGTGGGATTCTTTATGGTTATTTAAATTGAAATATGCTAGTGATAATTATTTGATACAATTCAACTTTAAATTTATGTATAATATTTTACCAACACCTGTTAATTTATTCAAATGGAAAATCAAAGAAAACAATTTGTGTTATTGCTGTAGAAAACCTGGTCCTATAATACATGTATTTTTTGAATGCGAACATCAAGATATTTACCGATTTTGGAACGTTATTGAAATATTATTATGTAACTCCTTCTGTAAAATTTTTAAATTCTCATCCATTTGTGTTGTATAATGGTGGTTTTCATGACGCAAAAGAAAATGTTGACTGATTTAATACTTCATTATGCTTTATTTACAATCTATAAAGCGAGTGTTGGAAATCAATTTAATAAAAATGTAGTAACTAGAATAATAAGCAAATATTTGTTTTTTATGTTGAAATACAAAATAGAAGTAGAGGAAAATAAAACTAAGACAACAGATTTAAATATTACTAAGTGGAAGAAGACAATTACTGATTTATAAATAGAGATATATTATTTGATTTGATCTCATTTAAACATGTGATTAGGTGCTTTGTTATGAATATTTATGTACTACGATGTTATCCGTGATTTTATCTGAATAAAGATTTATTTCAACAACAAAAATAAAAAAAGCCTTGGTAAAGCAGTGGTCTCGTAATCCGGTGACCCGGGTTCGAAACCATGGCGATGCGCTAGTGCCCTTACAAAAATGTGTTTATACTGAATTGTATTAATGCATGCGCATCAACACAACACCCCCCCCCCCCCATAAACGATTAGATGACTTCTTACAGCCAAACTGTTTGCTTGCTGAGTTTACAGCATTTTCATAATTTTTTTACCCCACCCGTCAATGACCAGTCGATCGGGGAAAGTCCCCGAATCTTCTAGGCTAACGTGATGTCACAGCAAGACTGTACTCCGTTCTCCAGCGAAGAGCAATTTGGACGTACACATAATAATGTCCTCAACTTTTAGTCCAGTCTCCGTGTGACTTGCATACACTTAACATGTTATTGCGCCATACGCTGAATGCATGCAGTGCGAAACTGAGAGGATAATTCAACTTCCAACAATTCAAGTTCAAACCTGATTTTGTAACTAGGTATGTATTCGATAACCGTAACGTAGAACTAGTATTTATGTAATATGTTGATACATGTAGTGAAATAAATTGACAGCATTAATTATGTGACTTTGAATGAGTAAAATTGTGAAAAGATGATTGACTTTGCCACGCCACGTAAGTCTATGTAACTTGTCTATCATATCGACAATCTACACAACTGAGGTTTGGGTGGGTGGCAATGCAGTCGGTACCGGGCCGTGCGAGCGACACGATTGCGCAGCAGTCTGGCTGGCGCTGGTGTGTGTGTAGGCCTATGTGTAATTCGGATATTACAGACATGTATCAATCAGATATTATTATTTACGTCTGGGGACCGACCTTTAATGTCACCATCCAAAAGACGTGGGTTTTGAACCTGCATTCTCGGCTGAATCAGTTTTTAGGGTCCATTGTTTAATAGCTTGATTACACTGCACAGATGCACGCTATCACGCCACAACGCCTCGTTGGGATCTTGTTAACGGTACAGGGTGCTACAAGAATTTTTTTCACCACTTGCCCTGTCGGGCAAGTGGGTTTTCAATTTACTTGCCCAAACAATATTTCCACTTGCCCAAAACTTTAAAGCGAAAAAGGACTCGAGGTTAAAGCATTTATTATCTCGTAATGATAAGTTAGTGTTTTAGATAAAAAAACAGCTGATCAACGCACGTGTGTGTCTGTGCAAGCCGCTGTCATTTGGAAACGTAGGCTAATTTTCAGCTGTTAATAATTTGGGTCAACTCTTCCATCAAGAAACGTCATGTAAATAATGGGTAATCAACTATTTTAAATAAAGTACGGACATTTTTATTTCATCATTCACTGCTATAAATATCATGCCAAAATTTGTAAATTCTTACTAAATAATAATATTGAAGATATTTTACGATAAATCTCGGATAAGTATGCGAAAACTAGACTAAACAACGTCGCTAAAACCATGAAAACAAAACAACAACGGCTTATATTCTGGGGGTCTCGATACTATTATCAAAATGACTCGCTCGGTCGGATCTTGAGACCGCAGTAATAAATTGAAAACGAGACAAAAACATTCATCTGATTTATATGAGCAGCGAGTTTTAAATAATATGTTCACAATCATTAACAGTCATTATGAATAAATATCAAACATTTGACTTTTTGTACTTACTAGAAAATCCCTGTTGTTTATTCCATTCCGATTCGCACGTGTTCATTTCCCTAGAATAATGACGTCATATTTGGCGTGATTCAACCAATCGGCAATCAGAGAATAGCAAAGGCCTGTCGGTGCGGCCTGCAGAGCTAGAGAGAGAGCGCGCGAATAAGCTCGCAGCTGGTACGATCGCGCTAGCTGTCTCTAGCTAGCTCACGGCCGGCCGTGCGTGGAGGCGGAGCGGCATTCATGGCTTGAAGTGTCACTGTTGCATGCGCGCTGAGCTAGCTGAGCTGGCTAGCTGTCTGTGAATTTTTTTCGAAATCGGAACGATCGCTTTTTTGCTTCTGGATTTTGACGACGGGTAAGAAGTTGACGGGTGAATGGTAGAGTTCTTGGACACTAGGAAATTACTGTAAAAGTATCACTTGCCCGAATCGGGCAAGTGATAATTTGATTTACTTGCCCGACGGCTCAATTTGGTTGCCCCGGGACGTCGGGCAAGCGGGTTTGTCGCGCCCTGCGGTATTTAATATGCATGCATGCCTAGCTGTCATCTAGCATCTGTTCTGTTTGAGCGTATGGTTATGATTGTCACTCTTGACAACTGTATGGTACCCTGACCTCAGTAAATTTTCTGACGTATGCCTAGTCCTTATCGTTGCATCCACCCCAAGTCTAATAATTAATATACACATCGCTCGTGCTTGCTTGCTAAAGCCGTCGAGTCTGGCACAGCTACCACGCCGAGAGCCTGAAACAATTGAAATTCATGTGCATCATACCTAATTTTTAGTTAAGTCTTAATCTCTTAAGACTTAAGAGCAATAAAATCAGAAATTAAAGTCTTACTGATACTATGCAAAATTTACTTTATTCATTTGTTTTGTCATGTTTTACTCCCAAGTATGGTTGATGTTGAAAACATTTCAAGCTAGCTAGTCTAGCGACGTGCGTTGCGCGGGCAGCTAGCATCATAGCTAGTACATGATGTACATGTAGGCCTACAGTATAATTATGTACAACGTATGTCACTATCAGATCTAACGCACGCTGCATGTATAGCTAGCGACAGCTGATGTATACATTTTGAGCTCGATAAATGCCTTAAAAATCTTGCAAAGTATTACTTTAGTTTCTGATTTTATTGCTCGTAATTACATATGCAGGTTAAATCGATGTGATAAATTATAATTGTAAGATCCCTTGTTGACCATACATTGTGAGACAAACGAATATCACTAGCGATATTATTTTCGATATCAGTTCTTGGTCACCTCGTGTATTCTCTTGTCTGTGTGATAAGATATGAAGTGCATTAATGCCAGTAGTACGCTAAAAACACATTTGCGGTTTAACTTTAAGCTGCTGCATTATACTGTGACATATATGAACCACCCGTCATGTACACTACCCTTTCTGCATCAATTTTCTTCCAGTAGGAATACTTGAGTTACCATGGCAACTGAAGAACGGGCCACTTCTCAGCCCCTCTTCAAGAACATTTCTGGTGACCTGGATGACCTCGAGGCCACGGAGATCGAGAGCTTGTGTGTGAACTGCGAGGAAAATGTAAGTTGATGTGAACGCATTTACCTGTACAGATCAAAGAGAAGATTGAGTTCTGGGCCCTATTTCATAAAGCTTGTTGTCAATAACAAGTTACAATAACTGTCATAAGCTACTGAAACAGTAGCATTCAAGTTCATTTTATTAAAAACCACACAAAACATGATATAATCTTTTACATAAAAAAGAGACTGGTATTAGTACATTAATTAACATATATTAACTTGATTACATCATAAAATGAATGGTTTAGGATTAAAGCTTGTGAGTGGGGCCCTATAGTCGACAAAATACATACATTAACACTATGGCAAGGTGAATAAAAAGAATGGAACGTATATACAAGCAAGGGATGGAAGTACTAAGCTACATAATAAAGAACCCACAAATACTCAAACACACATGTGGGCACGCATTTGATTGGCTGAGAGCAGATTTGTCATAGAAATTCAGTATTTGTTATTGATAACACATTTTATGAAACGGGGGCCCTGGACTTCTGGTTAGGCAAACAATAAATTGTGAGCTTTTTCATTCCTTTTATTAAAGTGAGAGGATATCATGGAAGCAATTTCTCCTGAAAAGATTGGCTCTTCTGACCTCTTCATACTTGAATTGTGATTAGAAATCGCTGAAGAATTTGGATCATAAGATCACGCCACGTGTGTGTTGCCACGTGTGTGTTGTCCCGTGTGTACATTTCTGTGTGAAATACATGTGACTTTAGGTAAGACCAAATCACTTTTTTTATCATCTTGATGATTTAGAAATCTCACAGCTTACACTGAGTCTTAGGTTGCTATATAATCAATCTTTTATAGATAAAGTAATATTGCATTTAGATAGTGATCCTTGAGAAAGCTTCTCCCTCCCCTCTTTCTCTCTCCTTTCTTTCTCTCTCCCTTCTTTCATCTTATCTCTTTCTCTCCCACTCTCACAGGGGACAACAAAGCTTCTCCTGACCAGGATTCCGTTCTTCAAGTCTGTCGTCATCAGTTCCTTTGACTGCCCCCACTGTCACTATACCAACAACGAGATCCAGCCGGCCAGTGCCTTGCAACCACAAGGATGTATCCACGAGGTCGAGATCAGGACGGAAAAGGTAACAAACTTTAAAATTTCAATCACTACCATGAAGGGATGCCAGTGTTAGGCAATAGCCTGAATTCAGGCCCTGGCAAGTTATTTTCAGACCATAGTTTAGGCTTTTTTGTGTACAAAATAGCTCATTCTAGGTGATTTTCAGGCCCTCTGATCAATTATAACTAGCATCCCTGTACCATGGAAGCCTTGATTTTGATTGGCTGTTGAGCCCTGTTACCATGGTAGTCAACCAAAAAATTACTTTTTTTTTTTACGAGGGCTCTTTTCAGATTTTCCCTTAAAAAAATAGCCCCCCTTAATTATTTTGCGGTGGCTATTTTGGAGCTCAGGGGGGCTTTTTTTTTTTTAAAGGCTGTATTTTTTTTAAACGCGGTTTTACCTAATTAAATTCCAAGCAAAGGCAAATATAGATACAATTGTAGCGTACATATGTCATGTAGAGTATTGCAGACATTCAGATACCCATGATTTATTCACGTTGTGTTAAACGTGTGGCTTTATGATTTACATATACATGTAACTAAAACTTGTCAAAAGGAGTGTTTTGTTTAACTGTTCGTTTTTCATATCCTAAGAAAATATTATCACTGACACGCGGGCTAGGAATTAATTTTTTTATGGGGGCTACTTTTCCCCATTGCCTAAAAAAAACCAAGGGGCTACTTCCTTAAAGCCATATTGTAAGCTGTAACAATAAGTTGTGTTTTTCCTTAGCCATCATACTACTAGCAACCAAATTGGTAGGTAATATGTTATTTAGTCTTTTTTTCTGTCCCAAATTTAATTGTTATCATGGACAATGCAATCCCATTAAAAAAAAATGTAGACCAACTCCCTTTAAAATTGTGTTATTTAGACCATTTATAACCATTAAATGTGAGTAAATATTTTTACTGTTGTCCCACATACCGATGTAGGGTCTATTTGTTATGCCGAAACATGCAAATCATGGCCTTATTTTTTTTTTTTATAGACTCTAATTCTAAAGGCCAAGCCAAAGCTAGTTTCATTTCGTAGACAGAAATTGATGTCATCATCACTCATGACAATTGGCCTGGCATCGATCGTATATAAATAATTTAATTTAATTAAACAGTTGTAAGAAAGATTCTGAGGAGTATTAACATCCTTTATATATTTATTTACGGTTTTTTTATAACAAAATTCAATTTCTGTGTACGAAACTTGCTTTATACCGATTTTACAGGAAAAAAATCCGGCATTGATTTTGCACGTTTCGTTATTACAAATATATCAGTATGTGGGACAACAGTAAAAATATACTCGCACTTAATGGTTTTAACTTATAAATAACACAATTTTAGACGGAATAACATTTTTTTTAATGGGATTGCATTGTCCATGATAAAATTAGGGCCAGAAAAAAGACTAAATAAACATATTACGTACCAATTTGGTCGCTAGCAGTTGAGCTCTCGTCACTCGCAAATACTTATTTGCTTCATACAAGGAGCGTGCGGGCGCGCGCTGGAGCTGAGCTAGTACGTTTCTGTGTATTGTGAACGTGTGCGAACTGCGTATGCATTCATGCTGTGCGCGAAACTACATCGGGGCCGGTGGCCTGTCCGGCCGCCGGGAGCTTAGGCGCAGGCAGGCGGATACCGCTGTAGATCTAGCTACAGTAGGTACGACCGCCGATCCGCTGCAACTCACAAAACTTTTAAAATGTTGATGGAAGTTTCTAGTTTTGGAGTTGGTAGTTGGAACGGAGATTTCACTCAGACACATCAATAAATTGGTTTATTAATTCATAGGGAATATCAATTTATGGCGGGGGCGATTTTTCAAGATATATTGATTTTTTTTCGCCCTCGTCTTGATTTTTACCGTGGCGATTTCAGAGGTTTAGGGGGCGAATCGCCCGTCGCCACCGTGTATTTTTTTCGTTGATGGTAGTTGCCATTGATGGCAAAGTTACCATCAATGGTAAGTTTCATGCAACGGGCCCTGGCCTTACTGTGAGTGGGCACTGATGCATAGCCAGCTGACTGTTACATGTATCTATTAGGTCGAGATCAAGACAGAAGAGTGGCCCTGTTCAGACTATAAGAATTTATATGAAATTTGTATAAAGAAAAACAATAAGAATATTTGTAGTGTGAAAGGGGGGGGGGTACAGACTTGAGAACCACATTGTATTTTAAAGAAACTAGTTTTGAAGAAGTAAATGAAAGTGATCAGTGGACGCTCATGATAGCCCCGTTCAGTCATATGATCCCCGTATGATGCGACGTTCAGAATAGAATGGGACCCTGATTCTTTATCACTTTTCCTTTTGAATTGATGCACAAACATGTGTTACACTAAACAATGTTTCAGTTCAGGATGGGGTAGGACTTTGCATGACCAAGCACTGATGATTTGCCAGCTGTCATGTTAGCTGACCTCTTCAAATCTAGTTTCTTCTAATGTATGTACTGCTCCTTTATACAATGATCATTTATCCAATACTCAAGCATGTGTCCATGCGCCTAACTCTATGGTGATCCAGAGCTGCCAACTATTCCGTTTTTGCCGGAATTACTCTGTTTATTCCTCCAAATTACTGTACTACGTTTTTTAATAAATGTTTTTATTTTTTTTATTTTTTATTTTTTATTTTTTTACATACCGCACGTCAAACAACTTCCCTAAAATGGTGATTTGATCACAAATTCAATAGAAAACTAATTTTAAAATCTACTTGAAGAGAAAAATATTCAAAAAAAAATTAAATGCCGATAATACTAAAATAACCACCAAAAAAATTACCTGCTCGTATGGAAAAAACAGCATGATGAATGAACTGCATTGGAAGTTTCGCGCGTGGTTGTAAGTTTCGTTTTTATGAATTCCTTTTTTTTGCTTGAAATTCCTTTTTTTTTGCCATCATGATTCCTTTTTTTGGTCGCACAAGGTTGGCAGCTCTGGTGATCTAACATTTGCTCAGCCAACCAACTGCTCTGGGTTTTATTTTGTCATAGTATTTAGGGTTAAGGTTAGGCTGCAGTTGGGTTTCGGCTTAGAGTCATGGTTAGGATTAGGGTTAGGGTTAGGCTTATGTGTAGTTTTTGGGCCAGGGTTAAAGTTAAGAATTCGGTTAGTATATGAAATTACAGCAGAACAAATTGTGGGAGGAGCATGTTATACAACTTTTGAAATATGAGGGTTCTTTATATAACACTCCTTTGAATTTGTATCATATAAATATCCTGTAGTATGACGAGGCAATTGTTTTTCCTTTGCTTTTGTCTATCAACAGGATATGGACAGGCAAGTTATTAGGACAAACTCTGCATCTGTGCGTATTCCAGAACTGGATTTTGAAATCCCTGGTTTCACTCAAAAAGGATGTAAGTATAAACTGAAGATCTTACTCTTTATATTTGTCTCTATCTCTCTTGCTCCCTGTCTCCCCCTCTCTCTCTCCCTCCCTCCCCCTCCCCCTCTCTCTCTCTCCCTTCCTTCTTCGCTCCTTCTCTCATCAAAATACTGTTTAAATCAAATTATAGTACTGTGATATTATATAGGACTGGGCAAACATAAATTGACTGAATGTAACCAGGACTTTGCAGATGATTTAAACTTATTTTATACACGATTTGATTGCAATGATTTTCATGATCAAAATGAATGCTTGAGTAAATCCTTGTTAAGTAAAATCACAAGTAATGTTGGCATTGTAATATCAGAGCTAGATGTGAGGAACATCTTAAGAAGAGTAAAAGTAAACAAGGCCACTGGACCTGATGACATCTCAAATCGGATTCTTAAAACTTGTTATCAACAATTAGCTCCTATTTTTACGAGATTATATCAGTTAACTTTGGATCTAGGTGTAATACCACAAATATGGAAAACATCTTCGATTATACCAGTTCCAAAAGGGAATAGGAAAGGCAGAAGCACAGATCTGAATGCCTTTTGCCCTGTAGCACTCACATCTAATGTCATGAAATGTTTGGAAAGGTTAATTTTGAAACATCTATTGAGTCAAGCTGGCTCATTTATTGACCCCTTTCAATTTGCTTATAGACAGAATAGGGGAGTTGAGGACGCTGTTCTTGTCCTTCTTTATGGAATATATAGTCATTTAGATATCCCCAAATCATATGTAAGATGTACCTTCATTGACCTCTCTAGTGCTTTTAATACCATAACTCCTCACCTTTTAATAAATAAACTGATAGAAATGGAGGTTGATGTTAAAATAGTGCTCTGGGTTCATAACTTTCTAACAAATAGACAACAATCAGTAAGACTTGGAAATATTAAATCCCCTACTTTGTTAACCAATACAGGAGCTCCACAAGGGTGTGTCCTTTCTCACTCATTTTCACTGTATACCAGTGATTGCGCTAGTACCAGTCAATGTTCATTTATAAAGTATGCTGATGACACTGCCATCACAGGTTTCATTAAGGGAGGAAATAGTGAGAATGAGTATTTTTGTCAAGTTACCGGTAATCAGTTTGTTGAATGGTGCGATCGACACAACCTATATTTGAATGTTCAAAAAAACCAAAGAGATTATTATAGACTTTTGACGTGACGTTAATCATATCCTTTTGTATATTCATGAACAGGCAATCGAACACGTACATGAATATAAGTATCTTGGTAAGTATCTTGTACCTTGATTGATGATAAGCTACGATTTAATAAGAACACCAACGCTGTACACAGTAGAGCTACATGTAATCAACGGATGTTTTTTCTAAGGAAGCTCAAAAAATTTAACGTTGACAGGACGATCTTGCATCTTTTCTATCAGTCTATCATTCAAAGTGTTCTTCTATTCAATCTCATTTGTTTTTATGGAAATCTCACACAAGCAGACAAAACTAAACTCGAACATCCGAGGAAAATTGCTCAACGTATTATCGCCATTGAATTACCACCCCTATCAGTTTTGTTTGAAGATCGCTTATTGACTAAAATAAATTCTATTATGAAAGACCCATCACATCCACTATTTTCTTGTTTTACTTTTAACCGCTCAGGAATCCGCCTGCGTGTACCAATTACCCGTAGAGCCAGATACAGAAATTCTTTTATTCCAAATTCCATGCACATCTATAATGCACAAGTAACACAAAATTCTCAGCTTTAAGCGAAATAATAGCGATTATGATTATTTGTTAACTTTTTTTCTACCCACCCAGTAAATAAACTTGTAGGGATTGGGTTGGAAAGTTTTCCACCTTATCACCTTTGTGGGTCAAAACATCCGTTGTTTAGCTCTGCTGCTGATTTTGTTGTATTTTTCTGTCATGCATTATAATCTGATTGTAAATTATGCCATCTCTCCTTCTCTATCTCTCCCCTTTCCCTTTGGACCCTTACCAACTCTCCCTATATTTCTCTCTTTTATCAGTCCTTCGAGCTTGAGCTCTCTTCTCCTTTCTCTTTCTGCTCGTATTTCGATTGTGATGCTGCTCCTATTCTACTTTCATATTCACATCTATATTAATACCTGAATTTATTCATGATGTGATTCAGAATTGTATTTAAAATTCTTGCTATGTATAAGTCATATAACTGTTTTTTCATGTTTTGTGCTGAAAGCCGGAGGACCGTACCTGCTCATAGACTTTTTCTTATCGAGTCTTGACGCCCTTCTGGCTTTCAGCACACGACACCATGTTTTTGTCTTATGTTTTATGTATTACATGCTATACCAATGGAAAACAAATTTCTGTATTATATTATGGACAATAAAATCTTGAATCTTGACATTTATTATAAGAAATTTAATTTCAAAAGTAAGAACAATCATCTTTGTCAAACCCATCATTCTTATCATGGTTATTATTAAATATCATCATAAACTTTGTCTCTCTTTTCTTGTCTCTATCAGGAGGAAGAAGATAGAAGAAGAAGAAAGTTTTCTTGATCTGGAAGGGCTTAGGAATCTTCAAACGAACAAGGTTTGTACCTGCTTTATTCAAGGTTTTAAGGCTCAAGCGAATTCTTGATGGTGCTTTTAAAGCCAGTGGGTCGTCAGTTTCAATGTGCAGAAGGTCATAATTTGCGGACACCAGATTTGGTGGAAATACAGTCAAACCTGTCTTAACGACCACCTGTCTATAACGACCACCTATCCATAACGACCACTTAAAATCCCCCGTAAGATTTGGTGTTGCGAAGATACAGTTACAATGAGTTATCAATTTTGCATTACAATATAATAATATATGTATATGCTGTGTATAGATATGATACAATACATATTGATTGATATTTCACAGGTAATATAGTCACATGGATAAAACAAAAATTAAAAAACAAGTGGGATTATTTTCTGATGAAAAATGCCAAAATGAGTACACTGTCTCTTTTCTGGGTCATTAACTTATTTCTGTAAGTGATGTTTAACTTATAATTTGCAGTAAAGATTCTGTCCACTTACAACATACATAGAGTTTGCATTGTGGAATTCTGGAGCATTCATACAGATACACATACTTGTTTTCATACCGCTTTACTAACATATTCAATTTATGGATATTTCTTTCCTGGGGACCTAGTGATGAGTTATTCCAGTAACCTGTTATTAATGAATGAATGAACTACATACAATACTTGGAATCCAGTCTGCACACATTACGTGTTGCTATATCTTGCAAGCCTCTGGCAAGATTTTCAGGTTGTCAGGAACAAGTTTTGTTTATAAAAAGTATGCATAAAATTTGAATATGTTACTAAACCGGTATATTGAAGTGGCATGAATATAATGCATGAGACATTATTGATCCTTGACATTTGTTTGGCCATTGTTTGACCTTTAACCCATTGACAGGAAACAGCAGAGAGCTCTAGACCGGAGGAGATCATGGAGTCATCGGTTGATGCTAACGAGTGGAGGTTAGAGGTCAAGAGGGTGACCCCATCCCTAAAGGTACTATTGTCTTTGAAATGAATGGGCTGTCCCATATTGCCTCCATTACTGACCGTATTACAACATAGAGTACTTAAAAAACAGAGAGTTTCCTTCCATGAACTTTCCAGAACTTTGCCACTCTCCCCCAGGTGACGGAAATGGGTTCCCGTTAGGAAGTAATTCCTTGAATGATTTAGTGGCCTATTATGGCAGCTGAGATAAAGCTGGGGAAAATCTTCTCCCCCTCTCTCTCATTCTTCCTAAACTTATTTTCCTTGCCTACCTCTCCAACCTCTCCTCCTCCTTTACTCCATCTGCTTGCCTTTTCTCCCCTCTTCTCTCTTTACCCCCCCCCTACTTTCTCCTTTTCTTCCACTCTGTCTATTCCAAGTGGAATGACTTATTTACACTCGTTTACACTTTATCTCCCACCTATAATGTACCCTCTACTTTCTCCTCTCTTTCACATTTTCTTACATCGTTTCCTACTCCGAGCCTTTACCCACATGTTCAGAAAATCATAATCCCCGTAATTAATTTTTGTTGCCAACCTATGCATGATTAATAATTGTTACTATACATGATTGATATATGAATGAATGTATATTGATCAATGATTAATTATACATGATTAATATATAATTGTTATTATGCATGATTGATATATATTTGTAACTGTAATGCATTATTGTTTGTATATGTTTTATATGTAGTGCGACCTGCCATGGTTTCGGAAAGGGAACATGGACCTGGGGGGTGTTTCACAAAGATTCTAAGTTGAGCTTATCTCTAAGTTGGACTTAAAAATTATGGAAAGCCATTAGCATCTTTGAAAATATTTTGTAAAAGTTATTTTGAAAGGCATAAAATGTTGATTCAAATCATTCATATTTTCTATCATCAAGGAGATTTCATGTTCTTGATGTGGATTTTATAAAAAAGTCTAAAATAATTTAATTTTTGCTTTTGAATATATTTCATTTTAAGGCTCCAATGTCTGTCCATAATTTTTAAGTCCAACTTAGTGTTAAGTTCTACTTAGGATCTTTGTGAAACACCCCCCAGGTCTTGAATGTACACATGTATTCCTTGTATATGAAATAAAGGCATGATTTAACAACATTATTATTATCATCATCATCATCATCATCAAAAATGTATTATTATTATTATCATTGTTATTATTTCCTTGAAAGGTCCACATTAGAACAGATAACAAGGACTGGAGAACACACGTGGATCAGATGCATCTACACAAAGATGGGATTGAGACGGCTCTCTCAGAGACTAAGGTAAGTGTTGATCAAAGCAAGATTGTAGGAGTTTGTCAGCCTTAATGTTGAATAAAAAGAACAATCACAATGCCAACAACATATACATGTAAAAGAGAAAATTAACAAGTATAAATCACAAACGAATACAAATATGGTTGCATTTGCAAAGGCCACAGGCCTGTCAATGGCTATCACCATTACACAAAATATGATATTTGTATATATATATATATATATCTACCCAGTATATTAAAAAAAAAGGCATTTAAGATATTATTAAGAAGCACAAGAACTAGTTGTCAACTAGGATTCATACCGTAAATGGCAATATAAATCAGTTGAAAATTAAGTATTTATAAAGAATATTAAAAAAAAACAATATTAACTTTAAAAAAAACAACAAAAAAAACAAATCTTTTAAAGCCCGCCTGCACTACTTTAGGCAGGAAGGATTGGGCCACCCAGCGTAGTCACTGACCGGTGGTTATCTCATCAAATCAGCTCTCAATTAACATAAGAAAAAGGGGATCATGGGGGACCAGCGGTCACCAATTAGGCATTATTTGCTATATAGAGGCAGGGCGCGACAAACCCGCTTGCCCGACGTCCCGGGGCAACCAAATTGAGCCGTCGGGCAAGTAAATCAAATTATCACTTGCCCGATTCGGGCAAGTGATACTTTTACAGTAATTTCCTAGTGTCCAAGAACTCTACCATTCACCCGTCAACTTCTTACCCGTCGTCAAAATCCAGAAGCAAAAAAGCGATCGTTCCGATTTCGAAAAAACTTCACAGACAGCTAGCCAGCTCAGCTAGCTCAGCGCGCATGCAACAGTGACACTTCATCAAGCCATGAATGCCGCTCCGCCTCCACGCACGGCCGGCCGTGAGCTAGCTAGAGACAGCTAGCGCGATCGTACCAGCTGCGAGCTTATTCGCGCTCTCTCTCTCTAGCTCTGCAGGCCGCACCGACAGGCCTTTGCTATTCTCTGATTGCCGATTGGTTGAATCACGCCAAATATGACGTCATTATTCTAGGGAAATGAACACGTGCGAATCGGAATGGAATAAACAACAGGGATTTTCTAGTAAGTACAAAAAGTCAAATGTTTGATATTTATTCATAATGACTGTTAATGATTGTGAACATATTATTTAAAACTCGCTGCTCATATAAATCAGATGAATGTTTTTGTCTCGTTTTCAATTTATTACTGCAGTCTCAAGATCCGACCGAGCGAGTCATTTTGATAATAGTATCGAGACCCCCAGAATATAAGCCGTTGTTGTTTTGTTTTCATGGTTTTAGCGACGTTGTTTAGTCTAGTTTTCGCATACTTATCCGAGATTTATCGTAAAATATCTTCAATATTATTATTTAGTAAGAATTTACAAATTTTGGCATGATATTTATAGCAGTGAATGATGAAATAAAAATGTCCGTACTTTATTTAAAATAGTTGATTACCCATTATTTACATGACGTTTCTTGATGGAAGAGTTGACCCAAATTATTAACAGCTGAAAATTAGCCTACGTTTCCAAATGACAGCGGCTTGCACAGACACACACGTGCGTTGATCAGCTGTTTTTTCTCGATTGTGCTAGTAAACATGGAGGCACCGCCAGCCAAGAAAGCGAACTACTTTTTCGCTTTAAAGTTTTGGGCAAGTGGAAATATTGTTTGGGCAAGTAAATTGAAAACCCACTTGCCCGACAGGGCAAGTGGTGAAAAAAATTCTTGTAGCACCCTGAGGCGCAAGTAGCTATAAGTTGTGCAGTGGGGCTTTAAACACGGCAAGTAAAGGACAGATTTTACTTCATTGCTTAAGGAATTCTTTCATATCACCTCCATATTTATCATTTATCAGGGTTACCTTGACAAACTGCACAAGTAAGAATTGATGAGAAAAATTGCTAGTGAGGGAAAACATTTGATTTCATTGCTTAGTGAATACCTTCATATCACCTCCATATTTATCATTTACCAGGGTTACCTTGACAAACTGCACAAGTAAGAATTGATGAGAAAAATGGCTAGTGAGGGACAACGTTTGATTTCATTGCTTAAGGGATACCTTCATATCACCTCTATATTTATCATTTATCAGGGTTACCTTGACAAACTGCACAAGTAAGAATTGATGAGATAAATGGCTAGTGAGGGAAAACATTTGATTTCATTGCTTAGTGAATACCTTCATATCACCTCCATATTTATCATTTACCAGGGTTACCTTGACAAACTGCACAAGTAAGAATTGATGAGAAAAATGGCTAGTGAGGGACAACATTTGATTTCTTTGCTTAAGGGATTCCTTCATATCACCTCCATATTTATCATTTACCAGGGTTACCTTGACAAACTGCACAAGGAGATCACAAGGACGTTGGAGAAGATAGGGAGCAGAGAGAAATACATCAACAACCAGCTTGAGCATCTACTACAGGACTTCAGAGGAACACAAGATGGTTTAGCTGAGGTAAGTCTGCAGAGGTGTTGTGGTCTAGTAGATGAGTCTCCGCAATGCCAACCACAAGGTATGGGGTTCGAATCCCTGTTGAAGCACTTATGTTACAACTAGTTAATGTACCATCATCTTACCATCATATCACTGTGAAATTCCCATCATGTTTATGCTCATATTACTGTTGTATTACTTTCTTAGTAATACATGTATTGTGGTACATGTTCCAACATATTGCTGTTGTATAACTTTCTTAGTACTATCATGGTACCAATACATTAATGTTGTATTACTTCCTAGTACTATCATGGTACCAACATAAAACTGTTGTATTAATTTCTTGGTACTATCATGGTACCAACATACATATTACTGTTGTATTACTTTCTTGGTACTAACATATTACTGTTGTATTACTTTCTTGGTACTATCATGGTACCAAAGTATCACATTTACCTTCATATATTCTTCAATATACTGTCAAATTTGTTAGCATATCAATGTTCATTATTACTTTTATATTACTGTGAAATTACAGTCATATTTACCTTCATATTTTCTTCACATTACCTACATACAGTGTAGTTCTGTTAAATTACCATCATATTAAACTTCATATCACCCCCAATATTACCTTTGTGTTACTGGCAAAATACCATCGCTTTAACTTCTGGCTCTCAGTAAACAATGACCCCTTCAAATTACCATGATATTACCAGTCATGATACTGTAATGTTACTGCCATATTGTCTGTGCACAGTATTACCATCATAAGTTTAGTCTGTCATTTTAAAGCCCACCACAAATTATACAGTCCGATTTCGGAAGTAATTTGCAATAGCATTTGATATGAACATTCCAACATGTTATCTTCATGTTGTTTTCATATCACCTTCACACCAACGTCATATTACCATCTTACATTTGTTACTGTTGTACAGGTGAAGGAACAATACAGGCAGGTTAGTGGATGAGTGACAGAAAGAACCAGCCAGCTATCTTCATATTACATTCATCTTACTATAATGTTACCTTTATGTTGCTAATATATCACCTTCACATCAACGTCATATTACCATCTTACATTTGTTATTGTTGTACAGGTGAAGGAACAGTACAGGCAGGCCAGCGGTGGAGTGACAGAACGAACGAGACAACTTGCTGAAGTGACAGAAGAATTGGAACGGATAAAACAAGAGATGGAAGAGAGGGGGTCAAGCATGACCGATGGATGTAAGTTGAACTTTCTTTTTGTAAACTTTTGTTAGAGGTTTGAGGAAGCGAGTAAGTTTATTTGGTAGGGTGTCTATCTGTTTAACAATAGATTGAATATGAATCCAGCTCAGGCAGATGGGGTGAAGCGTGCATTATGTGTTAACATGCCCCTCCCCTGGCCCATAGGCATAGGTGGGGTTACAGTCGAGAACTCTGTCCCTCAGATAGGATGTTAATGGGAGGCCCATGTGGAGGAGAGCTGCTAGCTCTCGATGTTCAGAACCCACTGCACTATTTTACGATAGATTAAGGGGAAACCCGTGTTCAGAGGTACACCTGCACATCCCAAACCAGCAGTATGTTTTTCTGTTTACGTTTTTCCTTTCACAAAAAATAATTAGTTAATTTCATTATGTATGTATACGGAAGTGTCTTAGTCGAGTGGTTTAAGCACTTGACTTGAAATGCACAGGTTGTGGGTTTGATCCCTGACATGGCACTAATGTCCTTTGGCAAGGCGTTATATCTACATTTGCCACTCCTGATAGGATGACAAAAGCTTTTGTGTTAGTAATTGCCATATCCACTCACTGTGACCATGGCAGGAATACTCCCCAGGGAGTGGAGTTGGTGCACATTGTGTGTGAATGAATCCGATGATCGGGGTAATAATATCAGTACAGCGCTCAGAGACGTTTTTATTATTATTATTATTATTTATTTATCTTGCAGCTCCGTTGGTGAAGATCAAGCAAGCTCTCCAGCGTCTGAAGAACGAGGTCATCCAGATGGATGTCAGGGTAGGGGTCGTGGAGCAAAACCTTCTTCAAGCAAAGCTCAAAGACAAGACTAACATGCAAAGGGATATGAATAAACCCATCGGAAATGGAAATGAATATGATTATTAAAAGGGATAAACACGATCGCATCTATTGTACATCCGGCCATAGATATCATGTTCTGATTACCGGTATGTAGTATGTCGTTGTAATTATCACACATTTCAATAGGAGACTATTGAAATTGCTTTAGGTTGATCTTCCAAAGTAAATGCGATCCAGATTATAAAAGTTTGGGTTGTAAATAACACAGACTATAGGCTAAACATTTAAGCAAAGTTGGAAGAGAAGAATGCAGATTACTATAGGAGTTTAAAATAGGGGTTGTGGAGCAAAACTTCCGAGGAAAGCTGAAAGATAAGATTGTCATACAAAGAGGTGTGAATAAATCTATTTGTAATGCTAATGAATATGATTGTAAAAAGTAAAAAGTAAATGGGATATGATTGGTACAGGCTACAGACAGCGCAAAGATGAAGGAGAAATAGAGTGGTGAAGTGTGACGTCATCAAAAATCTATTTTTAGAATTTCTCAATTTCTCAATTTCTCAATTTTTTCTTCATTTTCCGAAAGACCATCAAAAATAATGTCCAAATGTCGAAAAACCAATTGAATATGTTAAGTATTGGCTGAGATATGACCATCTGCATAAATATATGTCCTATAGGAACTCAGTGTTATATGCTCTGGCTCCTAATGGTTAGGAGCCAGAGCATATAACACTGAGTTCCCATAGGCAATCTTTTTATTCAGATGGTCATATCTCAGCCAATACTTAACATATTCAATTGGTTTTTTCGACATTTGGACATTATTTTTGATGCTGTTTCGGAAAATGAAGAAAAAATTGAGAAATTCTAAAAATAGATTTTTATGACGTCACAGCTTCGGTACTCTATGCAGATTACTGTCAGTTTGAGATAGGGATGGTTGGACAAAACCATCTATACAATTTTGTTGGTTTGTTTGTTTTGCCTGATTGCTAAGAAAGTTAAGAAGCGTTTACCGGTATGCTTGTATGTAAACAACCAGGGACAGACAGATTAAGGACTATCCGAGGGGCTTGCTATGGTATTGAGAATTAGTGCCTTATCAAAGGGCACACGCGCATCGACTTGCTTTCGATCCCGGGACCTTCAAGGTACGAGACCACTGCTCTACCCCAGAGCCGCCTCAAATATCAGGGATGCCAGTTTTCAGGCAATAGCCTAAATTTAGGCCCTGGCGAGTTATTTTCATAACATAGTTTAGGCTTTTTTTGTGTACAAACAAGCTCATTCTAGGTGATTTTCAGGCCCTCTGATCAATTCTAACTGGCATCCCTGAAATATGAATGTTTGTTTCAAATCTGGGTATGAATCACACATGCTAGTGAATATGATCATTAATTGTGTGACAGATTGTTAAAGGCCATGATGTAAGGCTCAAATAATACCTTACAGTTTGGTCCTCTCACCCTCCTGGCAGTATCCCTCCATGCAGGAAGTAGCGAGTTCAGCTGAACCGCCTATGATCAGACGCAGGCCGCTTTGCAGCAAGAATGAAGCTCTGGGGTCTCAAAGACTCTGACCGTGTCCATGTACTCAAATTCAGACTGTATGAGTATGTTCTGAATGAGTGTGCTGTAGCAGGACCCCATGTCCCCTCACTGATATTTACAACCCACATCTGGTGTCATATTGAAACAATTGTCAGTTTTAAATAGCTATGGTTGATATACGCAACGATAATAACTGACCAATCACAAAGCAGCATGGAGTACATTGACCTTTAGATTTCCACTTAATTCAATCTGCTTTGGTGCAATGAAAACTTTATGGATGGTAAATAAAAAAAATTCATAAAAACATGGCCTCCTTTCACAAAACCATCTTAATTACAAGTTCAGCAACATCCCATCCAAATATGCTTGAACAAGCGTTTAAATGAGATGCTGACGAACTTGTATTTCAGATTGTTTTGTGAAACGATGCCTAGATTCCTAAAAAGTTTTACATTTATAATCATTATTTTCATGCAACGGAATTCTTGACAGAGCAATAGATAAATAGATTGCAGTATCTTCTTGTAATGTAGTAGAAGTAGGAGACTTTGTTATCCATCAAATATTGGATTTTGGAAATCATTGTGAATATCTGTGTTTAACATTATGTAAATTAATAAAGTTCTGTATATGTATGTAAATAGCTCTTTTGTGAAAATACATAGATGAGCACCATGTAATAAGTAGTTCTTTGTACATCTGTTGTAAAGTGTGAATAAAAAGCCTATTTGAAAAAAAAGTTACAAACCCAACATCCTTTGTGTGGTAATTTTGTACTTGAAGCCATTACACTCAGCTCATCCAGTAGTATCTTTTGACATGCAGATTACACCAAGATGCAGGGTTTCCACAGTCATGGAGAAACTCATAAAAAAATCATAAAAAATAGCTTTTTTTGGAAAGTCATGGAAAATGAAAAAAAATATCCCAAAGTCGTGGAATGTCATGGAAATTGATCGTGGGTGTGGGCCTTCCGGTTAGAACTTACAAATTTGTATGCCGCTTGGATGCCGCAATGAACCCACATCAAAATGGTACTTATCTGGTTATCAAAAAAGGCAAGATGGGTCATAGAAAGTTATTGGAATTTGGTTTTCACTTTTCTTAAAAAATACCCGCTCTATTCCGTGCCATATCTTCCACTTCACTATACCACTGCATGTACCCCTCCCCCAAACCTCTGTCATACAGTCTAAATCTCTCCTTTCTCTCGTTTGCTTGCTCTATTTCTCACTTCTCTTCCCCCTAACAACCCCCCCCCCCCCCCCCACCCTCTCATACACTCCAAGATTTTGATCTCCTTTCTCTCCTTCCTCCCTCTTACTGGTACACATTGGCCATCTACCTCTACATCCCTAATTATGATCTAAATCTCTCCTTTATATTCTCTTGCTCACTGTATACCTCTCCCTCCCTCTCCCCCCCCCCCCCCCTCCCATGCACCCTCATCTCTCTCTCCCTCCGTTTCTTCTCCATTTCCTCCCTCACATTCTTTCCTCCCTCCATCGCCACTCACATGCACCCTCATCTCTCTCCCTTCCCTCCCTGCCTCCCTCTCTGGATTAAAACCTTACAAATAATTCATAAATTCAGACTTGGAATAAGAAATACAACAAACAATTTAATCTTTGACATATACTCTGTACACATAAACATGGTATGCACAAAAATGTTTGTTATGAACATATTTCAGATGTAATAACTTTTCAATTTCAGATAATTTGGAATCCTTTGCATATCATAAATACAAGGCTGTACACTTACAAACCATAAGGTCATATGATGGTCATATGATTTGGACTACAGTGATCAGATTTTCTTCTTGATATTGATTTATACACTGATGAGAATTATGTTGTACAGTAAACACACACTGGTATGCCAGTTTGTATTGAAAAATGGTGATTTTGACAAATTCAACATGTCACAGAGTTCAGGGTTTCAATGCATATTTCCCTCCTATACAAGTAGCTCTTGGCATCAAGGCTAATATCAAATCACATGACCACTTTGTTCATATATGCAGGCATTCAACATAAGGCACACTAAACTTGGTACATATCTACTCAGAGGCCTGATGGTTAATTAAATGGAAGAAGAAAAAAACAACAACACTATTAAGTACTGGAATAATCCTTGAATTGTGGTATGTACATACATACCAGATACCAGATATACATTATCACAACTTCACTCATTCCTGCCAACTTTTCACTTCAAGAAGATAGACAAATTTTGTCTCTATTTATAGTATATACAAAGCATAATGCACACACAACTTGGTACACATCTAGTGATACTTAAAATTGAAGAAAATGAAGAAAAAACAAAAACATTATCAAGTACTGGAATAATTCCTTAATTGTAGAGTTGGGCCAGATATACATTATCGCAATTTCACTCATTCCTGTCAACTTTTCACTTCAGGAAGATAAACACATTCTATCTCTGTTTATATTACATACCAATCATAAGGCACACACAACTTGGAAGAAGGCAAAGAATGGAAGAAGACAAAGAAAAAAGAAAAACATTATGAAGTACTGGAATAATCCCAGCATTATAGATCTACATACATGTAAAATTGGGCCCAAAACATCACAACTTCACTCATTCCTGCCAACTTTTCACTTCAGGAAGATAGACAAATATGGTCTCTGTTAATATACAGTGCGTCCCAGAAAAAACGAAACCGAGAAGTATCGATGTTCTATCATAACTAAATCACAACCATAATTAATGAATGATACATATTTGGAAAGCTTAGAGTCTCCTCTTTCAGTTGATGCTACTCAGATGATGCATATTTCACGCATGAGTGATTAAAAGCAATTTAAAGGAAGGAAACCAAAAAGACATTTGGCGGGCGGTATCTGAATTTCGAAGGAAAATTCACATTTCTAGAAAGTTGAGTTTCTGCCCTTTCATATGACACCTCAATCAGGAAAAATGAGCGAGGAATGACAAAGTTCTGTTTGTTTAAAGTAGTGCTTGCATTTCCATAATTTTATTAAACGAATTCGTTTTCACTTGCTGCCTGCCGTATCAATAAACGAAATTAACAAAAGACTTAACTCCGTTTCGTTGACAATCAGCAGTAGACGAGAGTCTTCATGCATGGCTGATTGTCAATGAAACGGAGTTAAGTCTTTTGTCAAATCTGCTTTTTGCTACGGCAGGCACCCAGTGAAAACGAATTCGTTTGTTAAAATTATGAACATGTAAGGGCTACTTTAAACAAACATAACTTTGTTATTCCTCGCTCATTTTTCCTGATTGAGGTGTCATATGAAAGGGCAGAAACTCAACTTTCTAGAAATGTGAATTTTCCTTCGAAATTCAGATACCGCCCGCCAAATGTATTTTTGGTTTCCTTACTTCAAATTGCTTTTACTCACTCATGCGTGAAATATGCATCATCTAAGTAGCATCAACTGAAAGAGGAGACTCTAAGCTTTCCAAATATGTATCATTCATTAATTATGGTTGTGATTAAGTTATGATAAAACATCGATACTTCTCGGTTTCGTTTTTTCTGGGACGCACTGTATACAGTATATATATCACTAATCACTCTGAGACGAGTGAATCCTGATGGGAATGAGTGCAGTGGAGAAATTCTGAGTAAAATGAGTTTCTTCCAGGTGCATGTAAACTTTCGGGGCCCAACTGTGTATCCTCAACTCCTGTGAACCTGAACAGAATGCATAACATTGAGTACAACATGGTACTATTAATACTTTAATTACAATCACAATACAAATCAACCTCATAGTCAATATTCATTCTGGGGGCTCTTCCATAAAAAGTGGAAATTACATTTTTGAGTTGTGTTTGACATTTTAAAACTTTTAAAGGCAAGAGGGTCCTCGTAATGCAATTCCACTTCCACACTGTATTGCTAAAACAAATCTAAGAGAAAAGAAATTCACGAAAAAGAAGTTTTAGTAAATCCTTTCTTTAATATTGTGTTTACATTTAACGGTCATCATCTGCCATATAAAACGATTTGCCTGCGGTATCTGATGGAATTTTGCTTAGGTACAATTTTAAAAATTAGTTTGACCAAGTGATGTAAATGTGGAATTTTGCATGATTATAGATTATGTTGCGTATTTTTAGATGAATGTATGCTGTTGTCTAATAAGGGAATCCTGTGGAAGAGGGGGAAAAATGCTTGTCACAAAAGATGCCATGGAGGGTCAACATTTGATCCTATGATCCAGGCTTTACTTTATGAAATATATAGGGTTAGGGTTGCACTTTACTTTGAGTTCAGGTAATAATGTTTACGGTTAGGTACACATAATATGATATATTTAATGTGTATGAATATAACGTTGCTATGTTGTGATACAAAGTACATTGAATTTGCTGTTTCATTACTAGTGTTATATACTATAAATTTATCTTAACAGTAATATGTTTAAAGCGATCCGGTAACTTTGTCTTAGATCCTTAAGAAATAACCCTTGATTTAGCTCATGCTGCAATGATAATTATAAACCTTTAGGTCAGTCAGGAACTCCATGAATTTTACAAGCCGATCGTCTTTCTGATTATCAAGATATTAATGATTGGAATTACAAATTTTGAAAACCGTTTGCTGAACGGTTTTCATAACACTACAGTCTATTGGGGAAAACGAGTATGGTAAAACCGGTCACTCAAAGATTTTTACTTTTTTGAGGAACTTCTTGATCATTTTGAAACGCGATTTTTTTAGGGCTTCAATATTACACCATATCACAGACACTGATAACACGTAGGGCCGTGTATCTCAGATTTAACATTGTTAAATGATCCCTTTAAGTCCGAGGTTGAAGTTGGAGTTTTGCTAAGTGTAGGAAACCGACGCGGAACAACTGTCACAGTAGCAAGTGTCGTACAACCCTCTTGGAGATAGGTCTATACGATCGAGAAGCATATAATCAAGCTGTGCGATCTGGATGGTTGTACACTGCCATTGTGTGGCTCTCGAAGGTATTCTGATGGCTGTGATGTGCATCATAGGTCATCCTTATCATATACCTAAGAGGTCATTTATCGCGTCTTCCAGTTCTGAGTCAACCGCATCCTCCCTGAATTGATTTTGAGGAAAGAAGATGAAATATAGGTTTAGGGGATAGGATATTGGCCCTGTAACATATATGCAGTGACTAACAATCCAATCAATTGTAAAAATCTGTTGTATTTTCAGTTTTGCTGAAATTATTTTTTTCTTATTAATCATTGTATTTACTTGTAACATAAAGGCAGTGGTAAGTTGCTATTATTTATTTTGTTCCAATTTATTGAAGGAGATACATGTAAAAACAAGATTTGGGATAATATTAATGGTAACTTTCAATGTTACAGGGCCTGAGGTGGTATTCTGAAATTGTTATGCTAGTGAAAAAATGTTTCCTGTTAAGCAGAGATAAATAAGAAAAATCTTTGATTAATTCTCGATATCACCAATATAATACAAATACCAGCATGTTACATTCAGGCCTCGTTTCAAATGCACTCTGGGATAGTTTGGTGACCAAGTCGCTTCCTGTCGACCCAGCAGTGATTGTGTGTACTTAATTTTCTGACAGTACTCACAGTGATTTATCACGATTCTCAATGATTTCAAGAGTCGATTATTACGTAAAACGGATGAAAATATACTATAATATACTAAAAATTAACATATTTGGTGGTGTGATTGGAAAGAGCAAGTACAAGCATAGAAATAATAATGTCACCTTTCTTTGGTTATGTTCATTGGCAAGAGTGAAACCCTGTCTGAAATATTAGAGGATGTGACTACATTACAGGGTTCGTTGGCTTTTTAGACGACCAATGGACATACTCCATTCTGGTGGGATATTCTAAAGTTAAGCCCGTCATTTTCTTGAAGTTTCAAGAAGGTCCTTCCATTGTTTTAATCTAGACATCGATTTGGAGGATCTTTCTCTTGTTTGTCATTGCTGCCGTCACCAAAAATAAAGAACCTAGATGTAGCTTTCAGAGACGTACCTATGTACATTGGCTCAAAGTTACTTCAGAGAGGCTTCATCTGTGCATTTTGGGCATATATTGGCGATAGCGAGAATTTCTATGTAAAGCTGGCTATGTATTTGTACAGTTTAGAGATAAATCTGCACCAACACCTACAATTAGTCCCATTCCATGCAACCTCAATTAATGATAACTAACATAATTTTCACTTTTTGAATGTAGCAGACGTAATAAAGTATAGTGCACAGAATACAACCCAAGAAAACTAAAACATATGTTTATTGGGGACACTTGTATATATTGTTCACAGCCGTCAGGCTGAATAGGATAGGTGCCTAACCGGCCTCAACAAGAGCAGATAGATCCTGTAATGAACGAATAAAACATCCATCATTTTTTGTATACGAAAAATATCCTAGATCCTTGTTATTTGATTTAAAGAGACTTTCAAGATTGTTCTTAGTAATTATCGCTGATAAATAAACCCAAATTTAATAGGCTTAATTTAGCGCGCACACAGGGATAGGGGCACTTACTGCTCATATTTCGATTGTGATGCTGCTCCTATTCTACTTTCATCTTCACATCTATATTCATACCTGAATTTATTCATGATGTGATTCAGAATTGTATTTAAAATTCTTGCTATGTATAAGTCATATAACTGTCTTTTCATGTTTTGTGCTGAAAGCCGGAGGACCGTACCTGCTCATAGACTTTTTCTTATAGAGTCTTGACGCCCTTCTGGTTTTCAGCACATGTTTTATGTATTACATGTTATACCAATGGAAAACAAATTTCTGTATTATATTATGGACAATAAAATCTTGAATCTTGAATCTTGAATCTTACCTCTACAAGCATCAATGCACAGTGATATACATGTATTAATCCACACACAGTATATAAAGCATATTAAAATCTACATGCCCTGCTGTGGAAAGATCGTTAAATAGTACTAGAAACTATAGCATGCTTTTTCATGGAAAAACATGTGATATTCACAGTAAAGGAATCACATGTGACCGTGCTTAACCAATCATTTGATTAGGATCTAGGAGTAAGTTGTATAGCAATAAAATTAATTTGTAATTTATTTTGTTTAATAGATCACTTACCGTCGAAAGTCAGTGAGTGACTGCAGGAATGAATCAAAATCCGCTTGGGGAACTAGATTGAACATGAAATTTCCATTACTGATTTGAGGAAAAGAATCCTGAAAAGAAATGTATGGGCATGCTTGGTGATAGTGATTCATGTAGTTTTCCTCCATTCAAGTCTGGCTGAAATACTATACCATACATGTACATACCAGGTCAGTACTCTCTCTGGCATATAGACTTAGTGTCCTTGTTACACTGACACCTCCTATACACCGCCCCTCCCCACCAAATACACACACATACAAAAAAGCTATGTTGATTGAACTGGTCAATATTTCAACAGAACTTTATGCTGACACCCCCTCCTCCCTTATCATGCACCTGTCCAAAACATCAAGAACAAAAACAAAAACTGTGCTTAAAATAAGTACACTGTGATCAAGATCTCCATCCTTGTTTAGTGACTATTCAATCTGACGTATACTCTCAGACCCATGATGACATTATTCAAACCTTATGAATTGATTTGAACTATTTGTATCTATTAGTCTTTAGAGTACTTCAGTGATCTGTTTATACTGAAATTGTATTATTGCGTAACTAGTAACACAACACTCTCCCCCCCCCAAAAAAAAAAAACTAGATGGAATTCGACTGCGCGCAGTCGAAAATGATGCCTCCGTCATAGAGCAATATTACAAACCAAAACAGAAGAAATTTTTCGAATTCAAGTTCAATTGTAATTCATTAACAGGTTCTCAGAATATCGTGATTACAAGCAATTTCTCATATACATATATGACCCTTTGATCTTTGACCTCATGACCCTAAAATCTACTCAGTTCATTGGCTCTGCAAGATGTCCTGAGTTAAATAGTAATCCATCTGTCAGTTCTAATGAGAATGCGTTCACAAGCTATTTTTGCATACATAATGAGCCCATGACCTTTGAACTTTGACCTTATAAACCAAGAATCTCCTCAGTTCATTGGCTCTGCAAGTAACATACATGACCTAATTTTGGCAGGAATCCATCAATCGGCTCTTGAGATAACGCGATCACAAGCTGTTTTTGTATACATAATGTGCGCTGTGGCCTTTGACCTTTGACCTCGTGACCCCAAAATCTAATCGGTTCATCGGCTCTGCAAGTAACATACATGACCTGATTTTGGCAGGAATCCATTAATCGGTTCTTGAGATAACGCGATCACGAGCTGTTTTTGCATACATAATGAGCCCTGTGACCTTTGACCTTTGACCTCGTGACCCCAAAATCCAATCAGTTCATTGGCTCTGCAAGATACATACATGATTTAAGTTTGGCAGGAATCCATCAATCGGTTCTTCAGATAACATGATCACGAGCTGTTTTTGCATACATAATGAGCCCTGTGACCTTTGACCTTTGACCTCGTGACCCCAAATTCTAATCAGTTCATTGGCTCTGCAAGATACATACATGACCAAAGTTTGGCAGGAATCCATCAATCGGTTCTTCAGATAACGCGATCACGAGCTGTTTTTGCATACATAATGAGCCCTGTGACCTTTGACCTCGTGACCCCAAAATCTAATCAGTTCATCGGCTTTGCAAGATACATACATGACCAAAGTTTGGCAGGAATCCATCAATTGGTTCTTCAGATAACGTGATCACGAGAACGGGACGTACGTATGTACAGACGTGTGTACAGACGTACGGACGGACAGACAACCCGAAAACATAATGCCTCCGGCTACTTCGTAACTGAGGCATAAAAACTCCTTAAACTCATCTCCAATGCTGCATGTGTACATGAATTCATCATGGCATGGATACAGAGTACAAACACACATACACACCTGTAAGGTTGACACCTTTGCATTCAGTGTAGAATAGAACTCCTCCTGGAACTCCTTTCCACGTAGTTGCAGGTGAGTCAGGTTTGGCATGGAACACAAAGCATCCGCTAGGTAATGTGAAGAGGCTGATGTTGGACACCTATTGTCAATGAGCGTGACAGATTGGACCTACATGTATACAAACAGTGATTCATACAAGTACATTACCAGAGTACACGTTTTCATTAAACTACTGCAAATATAACTGGGTGCTCTGATATACATGTATGTGTATGGCTATGCTTGGGTGACAAATGCAATGGGCTTTATATAGTCAAATATAGGATTTGGATAAGGGCTACAAATAGGTTTGAGCTCAGGTTTAGTGATAGGAATACTTTTTGGTGCAGGGATCAAGTTAAGAATTTGGTTAGTACAGGATGGAAAGCACAGAAAAATTGTTGATGGGCAGGCGTTAAAACAACAGGAGGATCGACAAACACAGCCATAGTGCATTTTCTCACTACATAGTGATACAAACAGTGATTCATTAAAGTACATTACCAGAATACATGTATTTATTGAATGACTGCAAATATAACTGGGTGCTCCAATATACATGTATGTGTATGGCTAAGCTCAGTTGACAAATGTTCTGGGCTTTATTAAGTCACAAATATATATAGGATCCGCATGAGAGCTGCAAATAGGCTTTGAGCTTAGGTTTAGTCTTACGGTTTATTATAGATTTTAGTGCTGGGTTAAGTTCAGAAATCGGTTAGTTCAGGGTAGTGGGCGCAGAAAATGCATCAAAAAAGATTTATAGGACTAAGATTTACTATTATAGCCGTAGTACATGTAACTACTGCGTATTCATCTGAGTAATTGCATCCATCCAAAATATTTATGAACAAAAACAAACACAGGACGCTGAGTAATACCCAGCTCATCTTGAACATAACTACAATATGAAGGTTACGTTAATTTGCCAAATATATTTTCAATTTCATTAATTTACATATACTTCTAGATCAACATGTATGTTTCTCTTTATATAACTTTTGTTTACTAGCTGTCATCATGTGATGAGGCTGGTGTGAGGCACTCAACATCATGAAGGCAGAGAGTCTTGATCTGTACAGAAATTGAACGACTGAAATAGGTTTAACCCTATTTAGCCCGGGCTATTTTGAAAATGCGTAGCCCGGGGGGGGGGGGGGGGGGGGGGCTTCTAAGGCCCCCCCCCCCTATGATCTCGGCCGTGAAATGCCCGATCGTCGCGAAAATTTGCATACATGTCAAGTGAAGTGTATAGAATACTATGGTAATTTTAATTTTTTGAAAAATTCACTCATTAGCATATTTATGGTAATTTATGCAAATAAGGTCATCAAATTCACATTTTTGCCCATAAATCAGACATTATTCATATTTTAAGCATTCTTTCTCACTACATATATTTTTTAGACCATTTGGAATAATAATACAACACAAAAAATTGAAAAACCAGGGTCATTCCTTATGTTATCTATTGTTTTGATAATTTTTTATGTATTTCTTTGTTTTTTTTTAACTTATGTAGTTTATTGTTTTTATTGTTTTATTTTATTTCCAACTATAATTCAACTATTTGGATCCAAAAATAAACACCTAAACTATAAACAAGACCAAATAACCAATGTTTTATCTCTTTATTTGAAAAATGAGATTTCCATATGTTTTGTACACAAATCACAAAAATGAGCGATTTTCGGGCTGACATGCAAAGACAAAATGACACGTGACTTCATAATGGTAGGTTTGATTTTCAAAAAAATTCTTTCAGAAGATGCGCAAGACTCGAGAGAAAAAAGTCACAAAATTTCAGTGCAAGATTTTCTTGCGTTAAAAAATTATCGCGTAAAATGTCGAGGGGGGGGGCTTCTAAAGCCCCCCCCCCCCCCCCCCCCCCCGGGCTAAATAGGGTTAACACTGGTTGATGGAGGGGGAGCAGGAATTTTGTAAACATGTGGTCAGAGACCGCATCAATGAAAGGGTCTTGTTGGGGCTAGTATTTATTTGCACAGAGTTGTTTTCCCAATATTAGTCCTTTGTATACTTTTATAAGTTAAATCAGACAGTGAGAAGTCAGAATGTGTATTATTTATATGTTTTAAAATACTTAGTACCTTCAGGTGATTTTTATGTACATTATAGTTAGATCAAAAGTGCATGAAAATATAAGGCCTTTGTCAAGAGTCAGGGATAGACAGTCCAATAGGATATGACCATACTGAAGATTCAGGTAAGAGGAAGATCAGGAATTCCTGAGCGTAGGAGCGAATTGCAGTGATTCTACTGTATTTTAGAGGTATGTGAATTAAATGCAAATCTTCCCAGTAAAATATTCAGTATAGCACCTTTTCATTGTAATTCAAATATTTAGACCAGCATTGCTAAAGATAATATTCTATTAGAGAGTTTAAAGAATGATAATTTTATTTACAAGCTTAAAATGATTATGATGATTATAATAATAGATGTTATATTGTACATGAAAGTGGTCTAGCTATAGAACATATACATTCCTTACAATAATTTTCCTTTGTGGTTCGTATTATGTGGCCTGCTATGTTTTAATAATTTGTATGTACTATAGTTCTGTTGAATGAAGACATAATACCATCAAGGCAACAACAAAAATAGCAGAATACCTAGGGGGCAAAACCTTAATTTGGGGGGTTTTGGTCGGGATGTTGTAGGTCGGTCGGTATAAACATGATCAGAGGATCTTCCTGCACAATTTCTAGGTGGACTACCCTGACATTATTTTTCTGGAAAAAAAATAGTCAATAATTAGAAGATAATTTTGTAACAGAACATCATTTTACCATGCATGTGGTATCAATGAAAGAAAATTAAATTATCTACAAGATGATACCACATTCATGATGATTGAATTTATTTTACATAATAATAATAATAATAAATAATAGGATAATTATATAGCACCAGTATCCGCCAAGCTCTGACGCTCATGGTGCTTTACGCATATTACCCTGGTCGTAGCCGAGCTGCCAAAGTAACTCGTGCTGAATAATATCAGGTACCCATTTACACCTGGTGGAGTTATTTCTCCATATTTCAATAACTTTTGAAACTGAAGAATTAAAAATATATAGAAAACCTTCCTAATATTAGTTGAATACGATCTGAAAATTACAGGTTCATTGATTTTTATGTAAAAAAATGTATAGCGTAGTAAAGTTCATTTTGGACAATATGCACAGACCAGTTCCTTGATGATACGTTTAACGTGCGTCATCATTGCCGCATATCTGTCAGGTTTGCCCTTGCAACTGAAACATGAATCATCTAATTGCATTCTATCCTTTTTCTTAATGATTGAAGGGACAGTGAACGGTTGGGCTGGGCGATGGGGGAGACACAAGTGGCAGGGGCAATTCATAAATTCACCCAAAAATTATGAATTCTGATTTGTAATTAATACAAATTGTGTAAGGTAATTGTAGAATCTTGGTTTTTTTATGACATGGTCAAATAAAACATGGAATCCTGTCTGGATCTACAAATATTTCAATGAAGTTCTATAAATGACTAATCCAGAAAAACAGAATATTCCGGATTATTTGTAAGGGTTGGCAGGTATGTAATATTAGTTGAATATGATCTGAAAATTACAGATGTTTTGCTTTTCATGTAAAAAAAGTTATAGCATAACAAAGTTCATTTTGGACAATATGCAGTTTAGTTCCCTGATAATACATTTAATATGAGTCATCATTGCCGCATACCGTATGTGTCAAGTTTGCAACTGAAACGTGAATGATTAATTGCATTCTTCCCTTTTTCTATAAATGACTAAACAGAGTTGTTAGCAACATCAGACAGACAGGAAATCAAACATTACAAGTACATTTCAACTAATAGAATGATGAAGAAACTATCAGAAACTTCCTAACCAGCTTGAACCTTTTGGTATGAGGTAGGAATTTCAGTTGCAGGTTTGAGGATGTAGTAAGTTTTGCTAACTCAAATCAGAATATTTTTACTCTTAGCAAACTTTTGGATTATTGATAAAATATTATCTAGCAGCTTATTACAGAATTTCCATATGTAATCATCTGGCATCACTATGGAGCCATCCTGAAGATTCTTCTCAAGGACTCTGTATTAAAACGTTACCTGATGTAAATATAAGAGAAAGTGAACCAATAAATATATAGTTTCTTATACTAGTTCCACTTTAACACTTGTAGATTAGAATAAACCTTAATATAATGTAGCATAAATTTTGTTCCATCTTGTGTTTTGGATCACAACACTTAAATCGGATTTGCAACCTTTTGTGATGACTTTACATGTTTGTTACATCCAATGCTCCTGTTAATCCAATACTAATATACCTATTACCCCCATCTCAATGTTGTTTTATAATTGATATAGGTATAAGAGGGTGACATTGACCAAAGCAACCTCATACTAGATGAATTTCAGAATTCCTGGGTCTGTCTTTTAAGATCTTACAAGAATTACAAGAAAGAGTGAAAGTTTGCCTGCTAATGTAAAGTAACATTTCAAAGTTAGGTATATATGAAATATAAATACAGTGCAACTATTATTCAAATGATACACCCCTCTATATTATAGGTTCCTACAGCAAGATGAGTAACCAGCCAAGAAAACGTGTGGCAGATAGTGCCATGTCCATGAAGCATGTGCCTGCTAAGAAGTCTTCCAAAGATATGAGCACTGACTACACAAAATGCATATTTTGGTTCTCAATCAAACCAAAGGTTCAGGATTTATATGTGCTTCCACATTACCACTTGGTGACGCACTGACAAAACTGAGGCGCCTAGAAGGAGATGATATCGAGGGAAAACACCATACACTCCTGCAAGCATCAAAGATTCTTAGAGCAGATTGTGAAGTGTAAGAAAGATGTGTGAGAAAAATTCAACTGAGATTTCATTCACATCTGCATACAATATGGTTCCAGACTCACTCACTCTTCAGATGGCCATGCAGACTGAGGACGTTCTGCTTATGTGGCGCTTCGGTAGAATGATCACAACTTCGCAACTGGTGGATGCTCCTAGAGTTTTAGAAGCAGGACTTCCGGGCTTTTCCTCATTCCGTGCTGACCTCCATCCACATAGACAGGCTAGAATCATTGGCTATCTTCCTCTGATCCCATCTTCTCCAACTGACCCTACTGTACTAAAGGAAATGATGATTTGACTTGTCAGGACATCACATGCACGTGGTAACAAATACACAATTATAACTGGAGATCAGGCTACATATGAGCTCGCTGTAGCCATCAGAGACAAGCATCGTAGTGAGTTCAGCAATGTGGTCTTACTGCTGGGTGGCTTTCATCAAGCTCACAACTACATGAAAGCAGTTTGCAGATCTTTAGGGCGGCAGGTGCAGAAGATTTTCTTGTTGCAGCTGGTCTGTGCCAGGAAGGGGCTGCCAAGAAGATGTTTGGTGATAAAGCCGACACTACCAGGCCATACATGCCCTCAGAATCCTGAGCGAAACTATGTGGCGCCTCTACTAGGAAGCATTCTAGACATGATGGGCAGCAGACAGAGAAACAGATCACTGGAAGCCTGAGGTGGAATCTGTCTTGAAAATGCACTATGAAAAAGACATCACTGCCACTGAAAAGTTGCAAATGCTCCAGAATTCCCATGAACAGTTATCAGCCCTTCAGGAACTTTTCCCAGAATCAATGGTTGATCAACCAACAGCAATCTTCTGGTCCACCTTCCTGATGTTCTGCATAGATTTAACTACTACCAGCGAGAAGCTGACTGGGTAGGACATGTCTGTGAATCATATTGAATGATACCTTACCTCAAAGCAGCAGGGCATTACAAATATGGGCAAGCAGTCTCTGCCTCTCTATCTTGATGAGATGAAAAATCTTCCTAAAACAGCCCCTGATGTACATGAAGCACTTATGGCGGGTGCATTTGTTGCAAGGAGAGCAGATGGCAAGCACAATTGTGTTTCTCCTGACATGCTTCTTGAACAGACAAATGCAGATGCCAAGTAAAGAAGAAAGCGGTCATGACGGAATTACACCTAACCCCGCCGCATGGATAAAAAGGGTTTAAACAATTAAAACCCATCACATCTGTCTCTGCACAGTAAATATCGATGCTGCATCTTCTTTCACCCAGCCCTAACAATGAATCTGGTGTATGTCGAGTAACAAGGGACACAGAGATGGTCATCAAGGTAATGGTAGTAGTCGAGACGAATCCATCCAGAGCAACTACAACATCCCTGATAAATGTGTCAACTGGGCAATGAGCTGATTGCACAGTTTAGGACAACTTGAGCAGTGTTAAACAAATAGGCGTGGAGGCACTGTCTCAATCACTGTCCAGTCTTCAGAAGAAGACAAGTATTATGAAGCTGAACACGTTCCACACACAAAACAAGAAACAAAAGAAGTCTGGGCCCACAAGAGCTAAATCAGGGAAGAGTGATGAAGTAGCTGCTCTTCTGCGTATGACACAGATCATTGCTAGTGATGGAGAACTAGAGATTGTTGACTTGGTGAGAACCCCAAGGCAAGGGCCATCACTGACGTTATATCCAGAGAACTAATCAAGGAGGTATTAGGGCCATCACAACATATATTAACACCTCAGCAAGTGATGACTTCAAGGAGTCTGATCTGGGCAATCTCAGAGCATACAAGTTTTTGAACAACAGATCTATACTCTCCTAAGGCTCCTCCCCCCCCCCCAAACAGGAGACACATTTTTTCTTCATGTAAAGAGAGCTGCATGCCCTTGCAACGATGGTGAATAAGAGAGCACACATTGCCAAGCCTAAAACCCCACCCTGGACAGAATTTGGGTGGAATCTGGATGATCAGCACGTGCATCCTGTTCGAAGTACCCATCAAGCCTGGCCCGTTTCAATGAAGAAGGCTATATCATGCAGATGTACTGAAGGGTGCAAGAAGAACTGCTCATGTGCTAAGAAGGAAACACCGTGCTACATGTACATAGGGTGCCGCTACCAAGGACTATCAAGCAAATTTAGCAGGATGCAGGACATCGAATACGACATCAGAGCAGCGAAAATCAGTGACAGTAGCAGCGACTCAGACAGTGATTAGGAAAGAAAAACAGTAATATCAGAAATAAAGAATATAGGTAGTCGCTTTAAATGTAAAGAACTATGATGTACCAGGAAATCGAGTTTGTCAACAAATTGAATAGCATTCTTAAAATGCAAGTTCATCTCTTATTTTCATCTCAATTCCCTTTTCAATTAGATATCATCATCATCAGCCATATTTTTATTTACATTTAAGCAGGTATGTGCACTGTGATTTTAGCCACAAAAGCTGTTGGCCTGTGAGTGGCAATTTTAAAAATAAATGTCATATTTGATTCATATTACTTTAGAACATTCTCCAAATTGATTCTTTGACTTCACAAACTTTGGTCCGGAATCCAATATACACTACAGACGGTTGTATAGTCAAAACTAAATAGTAAAAAGAAACCCTGACATGATGCAGAAATTTTAAATTGAGGTTAATGCAACATGTCATGAACGTAAAATCAGAAAGAAGTTAAGTGAACACTAAATATAATTCAAGACTTGGCAATAAAAACCTTTTCTGATAGGCTTTAAATTATTTAAACACTTTGCATGTATTGACTCCCAATGTGCATTTCCCATTCAATACTCAAGTTTATTATGGTTTATCCCTAAATCAAACATTCAGGGGCAGCAATATCTTGTCATGGCAGGAATGGGGGGGGGGGGGGGGAGGGGAGGAGAGGAGGTGGGTGGGATATTTAAGGAAGTTTGGCAACTGAAGGGGGAAGGTTTACCCCCCCCCCCTCTCCCACTACAATTTTGTATTTTGTTGTGAGAAAATTTTGCAACATCCTCGTGTAAATCTTACTGGGAGGATGCAAAGTGACAGAATGACAAAAACAATACACATTTTAGTTTTTAACTTTTAAATTCCTGACCCAACTTAATTTTTTTTCTACAACTGTAATCACAGTGATTTTTCAAATTTTCAAGCGATTGATGTTCTGCTTCTTGACAAAGCGCCCCCTTAGGCTAGACTACGGCATTACAATGTGTTTTTTTCACTCACCTTGGACTTGTTTCCTTCTTTAGCAAGAACTGCATAGAAGTCACTGTGCAAGGCAGCTCGAAGTAGTGTAACATACTCTAGAGAGGGCACAGAGCATATAATCTCCCCCATATCATGTGATATAATTGGTCCAAATTCTCCATTTACTCCAAGATCGATCTAAATCAAGAGCAAAAACAAAAACAAAACAAACGAAAAATTAAAATATGAGAAAGTCAGAGTCCATTGATAAAGTTTAAGACCACCTCAGATTTTGTTGATGCTTCTGTCACTCGGCCTGCATTAAGAAAGTCTCATTGAATGATTACAGAATGGTTACTTAATACAGTGGTCGATATCATCAGAGTAGTGCTACGAAACCTATATGATCCCAAATTTATTTGCAAAGGAAGGCCTGCTATAACATTTTATCTGCAATGCAGCATGGTAAAGGCCATTTTTAAAGGGCCCTAAATTATTCCATCCATCAAAATTAAGGGTTACTCTGAAGTCTGAGCATCAAATGATCAAGAGGACTGGTTGCAGCAAAACTGAGGTGTAGGATGCCATTTCAAGCAGACAGTTTATTTTCCAACCAGAAAAGGGTTGGTAGTCCAATAAAACTAATTCAAATAGTTGACTGTTGATATTTATCATATGCCTATAGTGATGGGTATATGAAATGATACTGCTCAAGTATTATCATAATGTATGTTTCACATCATCCCCCCCCCCCTCCCCTCCACTACAACAAAAATGGACAGTCAATAATCATCATTGCCGGTAGTATACCCACTTAAAAATATCATTAGTGTAAATATTGTATTAAAGACATCTCCTTGAAGACTTGTGCAAATTTGTAATGCTTCCTTCTCATCTCTTTCTTTCTCTCTTAAATGTTGTTTTGTGTATAAATTATTTGAAACTTTATTAATTTGATTTTGTATAGTGCTGGGTGCTTTGCCTATTTAATGAGCTATTACATTTCACCTTTGACCTACATACTCAGAAATCGAACTTAGGCTGTACATGTATTTTGATACCATGTACCTTCATATTAAATTTCATTAAATTTGTCTAACATTACTCAAGTTATCGAATGGAAACCAGATTTGCATATTTAATGAGCTATGACCTTTGACCTACATATTCTGAAATTGAACTTAGGCTGTGTTTTGATACCATGAACCTTCATATCAAATTTCATTAAAATCTGTCAAACAATACTAGAGTTATGGATCGGAAACCAGATTTGCATATTTAATGAGCTATGACCTTTGACCTACATACTCTGAAATTGAATTTAGGCTGTGTTTTAATACCATGAACGTTCTTATCAAATTTCATTAAAATCCGTCAAACATTACTAAAGTTATCGATCGGAAACCAGATTGTATTTTTTCGCATATTTAATGAGCTATGACTTTTGACCTTTGGCCTACATACTCCGAAATCAAACTTAGCCTGTATTTCGATATCATGTACCTTCATATTAAATTTCATTAAAATCCGTCAAACATTACTAAAGTTATCGATCGGAAACCAGATGTGTAGTTTTTCGCATATTTAATGAGCTATGACCTTGGACCTTTGACCTACATACTCCGAAAACGAAATTAGCCTGTATTTTGATATCATGTACCTTCATATCAAATTTCATCAAAATCCGTCAAACATTACTGAAGTTATCAATCAGAAACCAAATTTGTTACGGACGCACGGACGGACGCACGGAAGGACGCAAGGCAGCGTTACTATAATTAATCTACATCTGCACAGTTCAACTTAAGTTGATGCAGTTAAAAATGATTGAGCATCCCATTTGGCTTTTCATATATAAGTCATTTGTAAAGTCATGCGTAACTTTACGAACAGCTTTATGAAACATCCCCCTGGAGTACTGGTTAAACATGATCTGAAATGTTCATATCATGTGAATAATATTGTCAAGCGAGCAAGCACAAAACTATACATGCTCAGAATATTAAACAGATTCAAACTTCCAGCAAATGATCGAATTTGTCTACTGTTCTTACGTTTCGGCCCATGGTAGAATACTGTGCCCCTGCTTGGCCCTCTGGGCTAACTGAAAACCAAAGTAATCAGATTGAAAGAATCCAAAAAATGAGCATGCTGCCTTGTGCTTGGACTGCACTACTGTACTTACCAACATGCTCTAAAAGAATTGGAACTGCCCACTCTCAATGAATGACGAGAGAAACTAGCATTGAGTCTTTTCAAAAGATTCGGACCAGCCCATCATCAAACTTTCACCACAGGCTTCCTCCCTTGCGATCAACTTTATATTGTCGATTATTGCAAAATGGACAAACCTATTCCGAAGTCTTTTGTAAAACGGAGCGCTACAAAAGAAGTGCTCTCCTCTACCTCATCATAGGCTCTGGAATTTAAATTTACAGTAAAAAAAGGGGGGGGGGGGAGAGGGAGCCATAAATAAATCTGTTGTGCAATATACTTAGGTAAAACTACCAGCAAAATCCCATGATCCTCAGTTTAATGCGTTTATCTAGTCATTATTGTAAATTATGTAGTGTTAATTAGATTATTATACCATACAGAGGGTATGTGGCACTGTTTTTAAAAACTATGACCAAATAGCTAAATGGCCCTTTGAGAGCCTGAAACTTTACAAAGATAAAGAATTAGAAATCAGTTACAACTTTTTCTTGTAGCATTGACCTAGATTGACCTCCCATAGCTTAATGAAAATTTTTCAACGTTGCTTTATGTGCATGAGGTATCCCTGAACAGCAAATTGTTAACAGAATTTTGTAACAAAATTGACATACCTTTTTGGTTGGAGCCGAAAAAAATATATAGCCACAAACAATATGTTTTTTTTCTATTGATGATTAATGAGCATGAGTGGATCTTAAAGAAAGTTAACAGTAATCTGAATTAACTCGTGTATTTTGATGGAACAGTGCAATTGAAAATGGTGTTTCGGACGTTACATTTTCCGTAAACAATGTAGACCCTCATTTAACCCACTAGAACAATAAACTAATGAGATTGTATATGGTTTGAATAAGCTGATTAGTTACTCCAAGTCATTAACTTAAATGAAATTATCATTTAATTATAGTAGCGCTTATATTAGAAATACACTCAAAACTTGAAAAAGTTGTCTCATTTTCCTTAAACAATTTTGTAACGTCCGAAACAACTTTCAATGTGAAGTAGCAGAAAATATATGAACTGCAGGACCGATCTATCGTAACATTTTAAAACATTTCATGGCGGCTACCCACCAAAAAAAATAAAATTGCAATTGCAAATTTCCGTTAACAGTTTTAACGTCCGAAACAAATGTAACGTCCGAAACAAAAAATACCATTTAAATGATGATAATCCATATTTTAGGGTATCTGGAGTGAATTTATCATTATGAAATAAGTTATTATAAGTCTTAGCACAAGTCAAAACACAAATCAGGTCTTTCAAATCCAATAATTTTGTGTAAGCTCAAGAAGGGTGTTTCGGACGTTACACTATGTGATTGTTAACACATAGTTTGCAAATTTCAACTAATTTTTGATCATATGTGCAAGTTACGATTTCACAATGCACACTCCTGATAAAAACTATTTTGATAGTTTTGTTAAGATTTAAATATAAAAATATGAAGAAAGATGATGCAAAAGATCAAATTTTCTGTATAATATCTAAATTTTCTGCAAAATTGACTTATAAAACATAAAATATTGAAGCCACACTACCATATTTAGTATTGTATTTTATGTAATTTTAAAACATGCTTGTAAAGTGTGAACAATTCAGCCATTGGCTGCCAATCACATTTTGTTTTATATCATGGATAAATAAATATCAAATACCCATTCCTAAAATAAATGCATGTCTGTACATGCCCGTTGGGTTATATGAAGAAAGATGATGCAAAAGATCAAATTTTCTGTATAATATCTAAATTTTCTGCAAAATTGACTTATAAAACATAAAATATTGAAGCCACACTACCATATTTAGTATTGTATTTTATGTAATTTTAAAACATGCTTGTAAAGTGTGAACAATTCAGCCATTGGCTGCCAATCACATTTTGTTTTATATCATGGATAAATAAATATCAAATACCCATTCCTAAAATAAATGCATGTCTGTACATGCCCGTTGGGTTAGAATCAAGCAGCCATGGATAACTAAAGGTATCTTTTGCTCTATTAAAAAACGGAATAGATTATATAAATATAGTCTTCGACACCCAGGAGAGGAAAGCTTGAATAATTACAAATCATATAGGAACAAACTAACCATCATTATTAGACAGTCTCGACAAATGTATTTTGCCAAGCAGTTTGAAAATGCAAATGGAAATGCATCATCAACGTGGAATGTGATCAATCAAGCCCTCAAAAAACAAAAGAGTAAATCAAAGTGTCATATTACCAAAGATAATAATACAATGGTTGATTCAAAAGAAATAGCAAATTGCTTCAATGCTTACTTTGTTGGGGTTGGCCCCAATCAGGCCAATACAATAGCTTCGAACGGAGTCGACTTCTCACAATTTCTTCAAACTCCCTGCAACAAGTCATTATTTCTCAAACCAACAAACTTGATTGAAATCTTGAATATTGCACGTTCTCTTAAAATAAGCTATGCTAACGGTCATGATGGGATAAGCACATATCTTTTGAAACAAGTTATAGGAAATATAATAACCCCACTAGTGCATATTTTTAATCTCTCTCTGACGACAGGTACATTTCCAGAAGCATTTAAGATTGCTAAGGTTGTTCCGATATACAAAAAGGATGACTCTTCCCAAGTCTCAAACTATCGCCCTGTTTCTATTCTCTCGAGTTTGTCCAAAGTATTGGAAAGACTTATATACAATAGGCTATATTGTTTTCTAACAGAAAATGACTTACTGAATCAGGATCAATATGGTTTCAGGAAATACCACTCAACCGATTTAGCCCTTGCACAATTATATGATAAGGTTTCGAATGCTTTGGCGTCTCGAAAGCATGTTATTGGTGTATTCATGGACTTAAGCAAAGCATTTGACACTCTTGATCACAAGGTACTATCAAGCAAACTTCATTATTACGGAGTAAGAGGAGTTGCTCTTGACTGGTTTAATGATTATTTGTCAGGTAGAAAGCAATATGTAAGCTACGAATCTGTAGATTCATCATTATTGCCTATGAAATGTGGTGTCCCACAAGGATCGATACTCGGTCCTTTATTGTTTCTACTGTATGTTAATGATATCTCGAACTCAACTACATCATTACAATATATTATATTTGCTGATGATACTAATGTGTTTTGCTCCAATTCCGATTTTCGATCACTTCAGAGAATTCTGAACACCGAGCTACCTAAGCTGTCTTTGTGGTTTAGGAGCAACAAATTGTCTCTGAATCTGAAAAAAACTAATTATATTCATTTTCAAAGCAGGAAAAATGCAACTGATAAACCTATACCTGAAATAGTCTTGGATGGTGAATATTTGGAGAAAAAAGAAAATACTAAATTTCTTGGAACTATCATCAATGAAAATCTGAAATGGAGTGATCATGTACATTACGTTTCAAAGAGAGTGTCACGCACTGTTGGTTTACTGTATAAGTTAAAACATTATGTGCCTTTGAATATTCTATATATGCTATACAATTCCTTGATTCTTCCTTACATGTCTTATTGCAATATACTGTGGGCAGACTCAAAAGTATATACTGATAAAATGCTACTTTTACAAAAGAAAGCGATTCGTGTGTGTACCAATGCTGGATATCGCGATCACACTGATCCCCTATTCGCGAGGTTAAAAACTCTGAAAGTAACTGATATCAACTTTTTACAAAAAGCACTGTTCATGTTCCGTCTACATAATGATTCCCTACCTTCCCACTTCCCACCAATGTTTTGTTTGAATAGAAATATTCATACATACCCAACCAGACAATCAAATAAATACCATTTATGTAATCCTAAAACAACAATGGCTATGAAATCTATAAGACATTCTGGTCCGGATATTTGGAACTCACTGTCCGTTGACATCCGTAACTTGAAGTCAGTATATACTTTCAAGAAAAGTGTGAAATCAATTTTATTGAGCAAATATTGAAAAATCTCTTAAATTAACACATGATATCATATATGTTTGTCAGCATTTCCTTGATATAGCAGGAAAATCCCCCTCCCATGCACCCTCTATCCCATTTTTTTTTTTTGGTTGCAAGTCACTGTTTATTTTTTGTTATTTTCCCCCAATTATGTTCTGTAATTTACTTTACTTTACAATCGTTATGATTTTAAATGTTTCTGGGCTGCAAGCGTATCAAGCTGTCACGCTTAGGCTGTAGCCCTTCTGTATCATCACCTCTTCGAGCGTATGTATCTATGATTTACTGAATGTGGAAATGTAATTTAACTTATGTTTTATACTCATGTAAAGACATTGTCACATTATTGTTATAACCTATGATGATTCAGTAACCAATAAATATTTCAACTAAATATTTCAACTATCCCTAATTGAAGGGGAAGTCCACCCTGATATTAAGTTGGTTTTAATAAAAGCAGGAGGAGAGAAACAAATTATTGAAAGTTTGAACAATATCTGATTTAAAATAGGAAAATTTTGAATTTTAAATCGTTTTTTAAATAATTTTTTGCTCAAACTGTCACTGACCCGTTTTTCTTATTTTCTGCTTCTATTCAAACCAACATAATATCAGGGTGGACATCCCCTTTAAATAATAATACTTATTAATATATGTAAGCTATCAAATTTACATCTTTGTGTACACCGAGTCCAGTGAATATATAACCTGCTATGGTGTGTGCTGTTGTGGATCCGTCTATTGCCAGATATGACATTCCACCCCTCGCCAAGGCTGCAGTATCTAGGTCCTGACTCTCAAAGGATACATCAACCAACAAATGTACATCCGAGTACTCTCGGATGATACCCTGTACCATGCATTTCATGACATGGTGTGCGATGGTTTTGTCCCGTGACACAGTGAAGTACAGGAGATACCTAAACTCTTCCTTCCTAGGCAGTACTACTTGCTCAATCAGCCTGTTGAATTCATTGTGATCTAATTCAAACAGGGAAGCAAGATGGACCCCAGCCATGTACTCCTGAAAGAGTTTGTGTGGAAAGAAGATAGAAGACTGTAGAGACATACTAGATGACAATTTTTTCTCCTGAGACAACACCCCTACTCTGCAGGCTGTTTCAATGGAGTCCGAGCACTGTTCAAAATCACCTTCTTTGAAACTAAGGGTGTTTTCTTGTAGCCCGATGAAAGCAACTTTGGCAACTGGTTCCATGAGCTTCTCAATTTGAGAGCGAAAGGCTTGGAAATCTTGGCTGTCTAAATCTGTGATCTCTTTCTGAGCATAATGCACCTTCAAGAATTTAAACATTTCATCAAATATTTGAGAAAAAGTTTGTAATGACTTAAACTTTTCTTGTTTTTCGTCACCAAGTTCTCTCCACATAAGACAGACCATAGCTATGTAGATAGGATACGGGGCCATATTCTTAGATATGATGTCATTGTCTTTGGTTAATTGGATAAGCTGATCTGCTTTGTCCCTATCATCTTGAAAGTACTTGTGAATGTAATCCTCCACATTCTCCTTGCTAAAACCTTCCACATGCAGAAAAGTGTACTGTTTGCTCAGACTATCATCCCATCTTATCTCTTTGACCTTCCATGGGCGACTTGTCACCAACACCGGGCAAGTGGCAAGTTCATCTGAACGAAGAATGTCTGTAAGTGGAATTTCACCTCTCTCTGAAGAACTTCCACTTGCCTCTGCACTGTTGACTCTTGGCTGCGAAGTGGCACTTGTTGGGCTTCCTGACTTTGGTTGCATTAACTTTCTCCGCTTATTCTTGTTCATCTTTGATTTTGATCTTGCCTTGGTTTGATCAGCAGACTTTGGCTGGTGACAGTCTAAGTTTGAACCGGCTTTCCTTTGCTGTACAACCTTGCCATCAAACTCATCTAATCCATCAAACGCAATGAATACATCTTTTGGATTTGAACGGATGTACTCAGTGATTTGGCAGGCTGTTGCTGGGTTGCCCTTGGAGAGATACGACTTGACAATCTCACCAATCGTGTATTGTTTGGCTTCACAAAAAGGGACAACAAGTACCCACACAAACTTTTGGAGAGCAGGACTGTCATTTATCCAGTCCCAGGCAATCTTAGCACAGAATGTTGTCTTTCCTGTCCCAGCCTCTCCCTGAACCATGATCCGCTTGGGAAACTCTCCATTGACTTTAAGATTAAAGAGATCACTGTACTCAAGTGGACGCTTACATTGTCGATATTCCTCTTCCAGGACAAGGTTTGTGTACATGTCGCCAAACTGCACAATGGAAATTGGGATGAGAGGATCAGCTCTGATCTTACAGAGAGTTGTCCGGTATTTGGATCTCAAATCATCTGCACATCTCTTGATCAGGTCAGGAGAAAGTGGTTGGGGCTGTGATCCTGGCAATCTAACAGGTGAACCTTTAAAATTTAATAATACAAGTGTGATAATTTTTTCTGAATATCAAAATGTTTTTTAAAGAATATTCTGAACATATACACATGAACATAAAAACAAATTTCTGATGTATTTTTTGTTTGTCAACTTTACATTTCATTCATTCATGTCTTTGCAGTTTTATTTCTGCACATCCATCATACATGTATACCCTTGTTGATGCATGACATGTCTGTTTGTTTTCTTTTTTTAAGTATCTCAAAAAAATCTGTCTTTAGGTATTAAAGATAAAGTTGAGTTCTGGTCATGCGATTGGATTGTGAAAGAAGCGGTGTGGAATCAATCAGAAAAAGTTGATCATGTAGCATAGAAGTATTGGTGTGTACTGTAAGGTTCTGGAGTCATCAAAATGATATGAAATGTGGCACAGTCGTAGTTAAGTAACAATGGCCACAGCCCATGTGACCGACAGCCCACAAGACCGACAATATCTGTCTAGCGAACCATCTGAAAAGTTGTTAGAAGATCCATGACACCAACTACCCATGGACTGACAAACCCACAAGACTGAAATGTTAGTCTCATGGGTATTCTGACAACTATTTTGAGGGTTCAGTCTCGTGGGCTGTTCGTATACTGGGATGTCCTGCTATAAAATAACCCTATTTGTACCAAACGAAAAAGTGTCAAATCAGTGTTTGTTTGCTCCCTGCAAGAGCAATATATTATCAATGGCAGTAAAGGCCTTCTTGCGAGCAGCTGACATGATTTCCTTCTTACTCTCACCTGTCCTGTTTGGGACTAGACTGCCAGCGAGTAGTTTGCCAGAGAGGGACCCTAAGTCACTACTTTCTAATTCCTCTGCAAGAAGAGCCCTAATGTCTGTGCCTGGAGGCTGTTTGTCTCTCCATCTCGTGAAGACTGTCATCAATGCATCACTGGTATTTTGGCTCTCTTTCTCGATTTGACCAAGCTCTGCAATGGAGATGTCCAGGTTAATGCCCACCTCTTTGTAGTAGCTAGGTTCAATTTGCTTGGACAGCTTTAAGAATTCCTTTTCACTGACAATCCTGTAATTAAAAACAAGAGTTTATCAAGCATCTCTTAAGTATCTCTTAAAGCCCTTCTTAAGTGTTGGGAGCCCCAAATTCGCCACTATTTGGAGGCAAAATTTCATTTAAATTGTAAAGATTTTCCCCAAAAAATGTGTTTGAAGACAAATATTGATTTTAAAAAATTCATAATTTCGGTTTTCTGTTGTACGCAAAAAACCTAGATTTTGCATTCTTTCATCAATATTTGACATCAACACATTTGTTTTTAAAATCCTGCAAAAATGTGTTTAAAATGACATCCCTTTTCACATTGTGATACAATTTGAGTGAAATTTTGCCATCAAATTCTTGGGGCTCCCAACACTTTAGAGGGACCTTAAGTGTCTCTTATTGTGTTGTAACCCCTACTGTATAATTCATTAAAGCACCTTTCTTCATACTTTGTAAGTTTAGTTCAGTTCTTGATGAGCTTTTGGGCAAAACAGACTGTACAACTAAGTACATGGAAGAATAAACTACTCCAGCCTACAAATATAGTACACTAGCTCCTACAGTTGAGCACTAGCTGTCAGTACCTGCAGCTTCATGTGATTTTATTAAGGTACGTGTACTGATAAGATTTATTTAAAGGTATATTGAAGCATGCACACACAAGGCTTATACCTCATTAAGCATTGCACTTGAATATATGGAAGAAAAATAGTATGTGGTGTTATGCTTTAATAAGAAAAGTACTTTAATATCCCTACTGCTCATTACTGTGGCAACAAAGAACTGAAAGTAAGCTTCAAATATATATATATACTGACCTGTCTGGTCCAGGGTTGGTTTCAACATCACCAGATCTCATCAGGAGGATCAAGAGCAGATAGAGAAGGCAGAATCCGTCCATGGTGCAAGATATCCTTCTCATTCGACAGAAACTCAGTCCGCTGAAAAGGTACATGAATGATAGCCCCAGCAAGACATCCTGTAATGGACAAAAAAAGGGGATTCTACTTACTATATGAATATAAGCGACATGTATTTACAGTGTACATAAAATGGATTACTTTTAAAACTTTTTTTCCTTATCCAAACATTTGCCTCTTGACTTGACTTGTGTGATATAATACTGAACTATATTTAAAGATAGAAGGGGCTGAAATGTACGGGGCCCCAAGTGTTACACATGTGATTCTGTCACAAAATCAATGTTTTATCACAAAAAGCAATCTCATCAAGTGATTTCGTGATAAAAATCAATTTGTGAGATTGCTTTTGTGACAAAATCAAATGGTGAGATTGATTTGGTGACAAAACATTTATTTTGTGACAGAATCACATGTGTAACACTTGGCACCACATAGAAATGTATTATATTCGGGGGGGGGGGGATGTACCCATCTCTGACAAAATATATATATATTTAAAGGGTTTATGATTACTAGTAAAGCTAATTAAATATCATCTTGGGAATATTCTGATTGTATAGGGTGTATACATATACAAAGAAATAATATTATGGGAATTGACACAAGAGCATGGTGATGTCATATACAGCTGTAAATGGTGGAATTTATAGATTTCAACAGTGTGAAAACACACTTGCACCAGATCTCGAGAGGGGGGGGGGGGGGATGCTTCTCTCCCAAAATTCTTTCTCTCTTTAATATTATTTTTTTTTTTGTCTTCGACAGCCAAGGCTGTGAGTCGGTGTGTTTAACTGACCCCCAGGACATTAAAGTCAGGTTTTAAATGAAAATCCAATCCTAATAGCTAATAACTGCTCTTACAGAAAGCAGAAATTTTGAATAACGAAACTGGTGAAAGTTGAAATGAAATTGAGTCAACTCAATAAAAAATTATGAATGTTTTAAATATGAGAATACTAAATCTATGTGTATCTCAAATTTGTAATTTGGTCTGTGGATTGTGTCGTAATCATGGACAACTCTTCTGTTTGTTACGTACAAAAAATATTGTTTTTTCCTTCTAATTCTCCATTGGGGCACTGCTCATAATATATTATGGATAGCACACCATCATAGGACGTTTTTGAAAAGCTGAAATTTTGGTAATTTTGAGTTTTGAAACAAATAGCAAAGTTGTAGGGCACTAGGTCACAGCGACATTACAGATTTAGCCATATATGATATATAGCAGGGGCGTCTTAGCGTCTTCCAAAGTGAGGGGGGGGGGCACCAACAAAGGGAAACCCCAAAGTGAACACACCATTTTTTAGACATTGAACTATACCCCTACATCGTCATGATTGTGATTACACTACCAGGGATGACATCAATATTTTTTCTCTCTTTATGTGGTACAAGATACTGCTTAAGCAACAAAGTTTGCATTTGGGTGTGACGGTTTGAATATCAATATTAATATTAATATTAATATTTATATTTATATTAATATTTTTGAGCGAGAAAGCAAAAAATTTAAGATTTGTGAGGTCCCATTGCGAAAAATTAAATCATATAAATGAGGACAAAAAACAACTCTGATAGAATTTTAAAGCACAGTCTAATATAAAAGAAAGACTGAACAGTTCTTTTATAGGTAACATAATTATAACAACTACAAACGTGAGCATGCGTAGCGAGCAAGCTATAATGAATATTAAAGAAAAAGTCACTTTAAATTAGGGGTGCATGTTATGGAGAAAGGAAAAGTAGGCACTTATCAGAAATGGGGCACTTCTTACACCTGAAAACTCCTTAACAGATATGAAAAAAGGCACTGGTGAGAATGGAAATAGGGAATCTGTTGAAGGAAAAGGCGTGTATACCATAAATGCAAAATGAGCCATCGATCGTCTGTTTTACGCTGTGGCTGCTGCGGTCCAGTAAACTTGGTTGACTTACAGTTGGAAGTTGCAGGCAACTTCAAGATATTTTCACAGTACCGGCCCATACCAATTTATTTTGCAATGCATTGGCACAAACTTAGATCAAGATCTATCGGCAAATATTGGTTTAGCAATTTATTTTCCTATTCATGTCAACAATGCAAGATAAAATTGTCGGTAAGATGTGTTGAAATGTCCTGTACCATAGTGGTATAGTTATTGTACCGTTCGTAGTCCCATATGTGCGAATTCGTGCTGGTTTTGACTCGAGTTTTTTGTTTTTTTACTCTTTCGCCGTAAAGGCCGCACCCCGACTTTTTGATATTTTCTCTTCCAAAAATACTGCGGCCTTTACGCCGGCAAATACGGTATTCCGGATTTTCAGGTCCTAGAAATCTCCAAAAACAGAATATTCTGAATTATTCGTAAGGGTTGACAGGTATGGTATTGTGTGCACATAGCTTAGCGCAGCGACCTAGTCCGTGTGTGTGTTGACCTCGAATCAAACTTTCATTGACGGGTGTATAATTTCATTTTGAGACAGAGAATTTATTTTACTCAAATATAAAGTAAAAGACTTGCAGAAATTTGAGTACGGTACTGCAAATTTTGTGAAAATAAGAAAATGCAATATTGTTTTTAATATATCGGTAAGGAAAATAATTACAGCTTTAAAAAATCCAAACAACTAGGATCATTCTCATTTTGTTTTCTTCGAAACATTGGATAACAAATTTCACAAAGTCCAACATAGAATAACATTGATAATTTAGATTATTTAGTGCAAGGGTAAATATGACAATGACCCGGAATATAATACCATGATAAAAATTCATCAAATGACTTGTAATACTTGTCCACCTGCACACCCCCAGTATAGTACGATAATACTCTGTAAAAGGTCTGTACTCAAAAGGAAGATGAAGAAGAAGTTCTTTTAAAAAACAAATTTAAACAATTAATTTAAAAAATAAATAAAAAAATAAAAAAATTTGGGGGGGGGGGGGGGGGGGTCGCACCACGCGTTTTTAATTTCTTGACGAGAGGCTTGCCTACTGCAATATTTTCAGTTCTAAAAAATGGCGCTTCATTTCGCTCAGTTGTCACATATTGAGGCCCCTCTGCACTAGTTTGGCACGGAGGGATTAGACCTCCCTGCAAGGTCACTGGTAGGTGGTTATCTAATCAAATCAGCTCTCAATTAACATACGGTAAGCAAAAGGGCATTACGGGGGAACAGCATTCTTGCAGACTCTCGGGTAAACGTACTAAAATAAAATACACAAACAGCAAATTACGAGTGACACTGTACGAGAATGGGTCAACAATAAAGAGCAAATTGCCTTATAGAAGGTTGACAAATGTTAGTTATAAGAAAAATAACCCCATACTCACCAGATGGTTATTTTCAATGACTATATCGTGGTTTTGGAAACCACTCGTTCATCCGATATCCGCATGCACAAGCTTGTTTACAGTTAAGCGCTACTACTGTACTGATTAGGCCTACAGGCTAACGTCTGACCTGTGGAGTGGCATGGCCTGGTGGCCGATGGGAAGAATTCAAGAAAGAAATTGTACTGTGCGGATCGGATCCGAGCGAATGGTGGTTTCCTATTCACGCAAGTGTCATTTCTGTCTACAGCCTGGGCAGCTTGCATGGATGATGGAAATCAAGATTCTACGTCAATAGCGAGAAATCAGCTGAAAATAAGACTGTGACATCGGGGTCGTTGCGCACGTAATGCATGCCACTAGTACTGTATTTGTCTAGTCTAGCTATGAAGGCCACGGCCACGACCTTTGGCCACGACCTATATCGTGCGGACGCGCGCGCGTTCTTATGATTACCTCATAGGGAATCCCCTAAAATTGTATGATTGATTGATAGTTGAGAGCGAGTTCTGTGTGATCCTGTAGACTGGATATTACGCTGAGCGAATGAGCGTATGATTGTTGTTGTTATTGGCGTTTAGATGGCGCTCTTCAATCTTGACAGATTATCTGCGCCACGGCGTTCCTTCTTTGGTGCATGTTCATCATCTTGTCGAACTGGATCTCATGGCTCACTAACTGATGGGGCTCTGTCTTTCCAGACTTCTGTTTTCGAGTTAAGAGTTGGCTCACCTGTCTCGATCAGCGAAGTGCTACTGTGAAAGATTAATTAGATTGAATTTCTCTTCACCATTAGTCGTGTATTTTAATCATAAGGATGTCATCCTTATGATTTTAATATTGATGATAATCAAACATTCCAATCATTATACTCACAGAGGAAAGCGCACTATATCTATACAAAAATTCCAAATCTGTTTGTATCTTTAATATAATCTAAGAGGACTCTAAAATCCGATAAATTCCCTAATAATTTTACTAAATCTAACGTATTACATTTCAATCGTCTTTGCATTATCCTTCTTACTCTTTTATATTTCTTGCATTGTAGTAAAAAAAATGCTCTATAGCTTCTGAAACCTTACAATGGATACATGGTCCATCTTCATGGTTGATTAATAATGTGCTGATCATAATTGAATTTGTATTTCCCTAGTTTCAACTGATGTATTATTACTTCCTCCTTTCTATTAAAACCTTGGATATTTTCTGTTTTTGTGACATATGGCTGAATTCGCCATGCCAATATGCGGTTATAGCTAAAATGAGTTGAATAGCTGAGATCAAAGACATATTTGTTGTAATCGAGTGGCTTCGAGTTATGGTCATTGGTCACAATCTTAATCATTTCCTTCACATCTGGTCTGCCAGTTTTTATGTGCAATCTTTCCTTGTTATTATATTCTTCATTATGTTGTAAATTGGAATGGTATAAAATGTTGTTAATTAAATAGGAATTGTGTGGTGCAAAGGTCCCCCTTCCCTGCTTCTCCAGTCAATGACAAATTGTTTCCCTCCTTTGTTGGGGTATCTTTATTACTCATTTAGAGTAGGCTACCCCTATAAGGATTCTCATTTAACTCTTTGTGTTAATGCTAGCATTTGTGAATGATTTTTTAGGTAGATTTTAGCAGTAAAAACTCACATCTCCCTAGTATTACCAATTTTTAGTCAAATTATCGAAAATGTTTTTGAATGTTCAGATCTGTATCCTTGATGTAGTGTACAGCAGAGAAGAAAACGAAATGGAAATTGGAGTGAAAGATAGAAGACATACAGGAAAAGAGACAAAGAGAGTATGTACTTGTGTCCGTTTCACTTTAAAATGCAACATTTTCCCACTCTAAAGGGGCAAGGAGTAAATCCCCTCCCGGCCTGGGCCCCGTCTTACAAAGAGTTGATATCAATCGTAACTTATTTGCGATTGATATCAATCGTAACTATGTACATAAGAGATAGGAGATTGCAAACTTGCGATTGATTGGAGGACTTACGATTGATTTGGATCGATCGTAACTCTTTGTAAGACGGGGCCCAGGTCAATCTGCCCCCTCAAATGTTGACCATCTGGAACAGCGTATTTCAACCAGGGTGCTGCAAGACATATAGGGGTGCCACTGGAGAAATGTTATATATTTCTTGTTTAATGTTGATGGAATAAAGTCGATTTCATAAAAACCGAAGATTAGAAACATCTACAGTTTTTAATTACACTGGGAAGAAGCATTTTGAAGATGTTAATGAGTCTTTCTTCCTCACTCCCTTCGCTCGCTCGCAAAGTTTAGAAACATGATGATCTAAGGCAACCAAGTGCCTATACATCTCGACATGTGGGCAACGAGGTCTGAGCCCGAATGTCCTTCTATTTGACAGCGAGGTACCCAAATATATCTTATATTTTTCCTACCGAAATAACGTTTCCCCACATCATTCGCTTTACGCACTTGCACCATTTAGCATCAGGATAATTCTAGGCAATGAGATGGCTGAATATCCTCATATTCATGTATGGAGAGGACCGAATATATGAGTTTTTGTATTCACGTATATTTCTCGGCGAGGTGCCCGCATGCATTATTATATATCTTATCTAGTGTGTTGATTACTAAATAATTATTTACCATTTTTAAAATTCTCATTTTCTTCGCTCGCTCACTCGCAAAGTTTTGAGTCAATGCCCGTACGCGTGCATATGGCAATGACGAGTGCCAGAGAAATGTAAAAAGAACGTTTTGTGATGGGTTTGGGATTGGCATGGCGAAAAGCTATTTTTAATTCTTAAAAGGGTGCCGTGACCCAAAAAAATGTTTTAAAAAACACTGATATCGTAGACTAAAGACTGCTCCCCCCATGACTGAGCCTAGACTACGCCACTAGTTCTCAGTATATAATAACATTACATGGTTCGTTAGCGGCGTGGGGGCATGGTGGGGGGGGGGGGGGATTGCAGGGAGGAGGTTTTCCCCCTTTTTATTAAAAAAATATATAAACTTCCCTTTACGATTGTCATTGTTATGTAATGGTATGTTACTTTGTCATGTTATTATCTTGTTATGTTATGTTATCTTATCTTGAAAATGAAGTAATGAAAATAAATCTTCAAAATAAAATTATGTCAAGGCCATGGTTAATAAAATTGTTCTTAAGCCATTCGTGATCGTATTGAAAACTTTAGTAGGAATACAATTCAGACCGTCTTTATCTCTGCTGGTTGATTTGACAGTCAAAATGCTTCCTGAAAGGCATGTTCAAGAATGTTTAACCCTGCATTCTGACGATTATTAATTGAATTAGCCTTTACGGCCTTTACAATAGTGAGGATAGAAAGCAGAATACACTGGAAGGGGCAGCTCACGAGTTTACAATTCAATTAGACTACCTTCTTGAGAAAGTACTTTTTGTGTAATGCGGGTGATGTTCAACACCTTTTGGGTTTAAATAGTACTCTTTAGTTTACTGTTGTTGATGTCAAGGGTTGTTTGATATACTATGCAGTGTTCCCCCCCCCACTCCCTTACTCCCTCCGCTACCACCCCCCCCCCCCCCCCCCCCCCCCCCCCCGAGGCTGGGGGTTTGGGGGAGGTGCCAGGTGCTATACTGTCTATATACATGTACTTTACGCTCTACATCGCAGGAATTTGAATATCCTAATTGTTTTTATTTTTCCTGTTTCAATCGAGAATATTCCAGTATATCGGAAGTGACATGTTTAAAATAAGATCGAAAATCCGCTCAAACGGACAATGATATATCGGGATGAATTCAATCATAGACCACTACACAACACACATTGTACTTTTACACAACAATTAATACATGTAGTCTAGCCAAGGGTCAATGATATATTATGCCTATTCAGCTCGCTATATGAAATACAATTGTAAACGCTGTTCATTTTGTCAGTAATTTTCAGACGCAGAACACATTGGTTAAACATGAGGACTATACTCTTCTATAATTGGAAGAATATTTCATTACAAGTTGATATAAACGTCGATTTGTCAGTTAATGTGCACAACGTCATACGAAAGAAGAGCTGCAGACAAATAGATGACGAACATTTGCCATTTAAAAAAAAAAATCGTCGCTTTGTCAAAGTTTACTTGAAGCTTCGATTATCAAATTATTCAGAGCAAACGATTCTGCAAATTATCACCAAGTAGAAATATATTGTGGAATTTATAACCCATACATCAAGACACTTCCGAATTTATTGCGGCAGGTAGCGCTTATTTTGGACATCTTCAAAGTTGATATTTTAGGTACCAGGCAGCTCGAGATAAAATAAAATACAATGGCTTCAGGAAAATTACCAGTGATTGGGATTGATTCGGGTACATCGTGTTCCTGTGTAGGAGTCTTCCAGAATGGGACGGTGGAGATCATTCCCAATGACTATGGAAACCGCCGGACGCGCATATTTTTTTTTACACAACTGTTTAGCCACTTCAGTCAAATATACTGTGCAAACGACTAGAGACAGAGTCTAGCATTACCCTTCGCAATTGTGTTGGATAATCGCTGGAGCTGTACATGTGTATAGGGTCTACATAGTTTTACTCGTTATTTGTTTCGGGTTAAATCTATCCTCTCTTCTCTTTCATTATGTATTTCTGTGTTCTCCTTCAATCTATCCTCTTCTCTTTTGTCATGTATTTCTTTTTTCCCCTTCAATCTATCCTTTTTCTCCTTGGTTATATTTGTTTTTCCTTCAATCTATATCCCCCAGTTCTCCTTCGTTATGTATTTCTTTTGTTCGCCTTCATTCTAACCTCTTCTCTTTTGTTTTATGTATTTCTTTGTTTTTCCTTCAATCTATCCTCTTCTCCTTCGTCGATCATCTATTTCTGTGTTTTAATCTGATTAAGTTTCTCCTTCTTTATGTATTTCCCTGTTTTTCCATAGTCTAGATCTATGATCCTCTTAGCTCTTCAATTATGTATTTCTATGTTCTTCCTTTGACTTATCCTCTTCTCTTTCCTTATGTATTTCCTTTTTTCCCCTTCTCCATATCCTATCCACTATCCTTGTTTCCCCTTTCTATCATCTTCCCTTCCCTGGGTGTACGTGCTTGTAAGTGCGCTGACGACTTAGACTCTTTCACCAGAGCACTTCTTGGAATTTTTTCGCGAAAATGGTTAAACAGTTGTGTAAAAAAAATATGCGCAAACCGCGCCACACCCAGTTGCGTGGCTTTCACAGACAGGGAGATACTGATTGGAGAGGAGGCCAAGGATCAGATGTCAGAGTAAGTGATTTGAGATTTAGTGCATGTTTCATGAAGTGTGACATTATGGATTTTTAGATTTGCACGACGAGAACATGGACTGCTACATGACTTGAGACATCCTTTTAAAGATACTATGTCCCTTTTGCAGCCAACATCAAATTCTGTATAACTTTGCAGGAATTATGAATAAAATTATGTCATTTATGTCCTATCTGTGAAATTGAAACGATAGCAGTGTCCTAATATTCAAATTATGCAAGGAAGCCCGTTTACTTTCTAGACTTCACTGTCAGACACTATTGAGTGACTGACTGGCCTTTTTCATCTTTGGTCATAACGTACATAAAATGAGCTGTAAAGGGTACATGAGCATTTATCTACATCAATAACCCACTTCTTGTAGTGGCCAAAATAAAACTGATTGAATCTTTGCGCAGCATAAACGTACGACCATTCGGTACAATGGTCTGAAAAATCAGACGATTACTTACTGGCTCTATAGCTCCTAAGTCGATTAGAAAACTAATAATAGTCGTTATTTTCCCACTTAAAGACATTTTCAAGCCCCCCCCCCCCCCCCCCCCCCCCATTTTTAGGGAAGTTCTAAATTAGTATTATCTCTCAAATGCCGTTGGAATTTAACCTTTTCATTTTTTGGGCCTGCAGATGGGACATAGTACCTTTAAGAGACATGTGACGTAATAAACACTGACTGCCGGGCTCTGCCAGTGCTTTTAAAGGACGTCACATTGCCTTAAAAGGATGTCACATGTATACAGTGCGTCCCAGAAAAAACGAAACCGAGAAGTATCGATGTTTTATCATAACTTAATCACAACCATAATTAATGAATGATACATATTTGGAAAGCTTAGATTCTCCTCTTTCAGTTGATGCTACTCACATGATGCATATTTCACGCATGAGTGATTAAAAGCAATTTGAAGGAAGGAAACCAAAAAGACATTTGGCGGGCGGTATCTGAATTTCGAAGAAAAATTCACATTTCTAGAAAGTTGAGTTTCTGCCCTTTCATATGACAACAATGGGCTTCTTCTACGATTTAGGGGTGCTCCCCAAGGACTGCCAGGAAGAGAAAGGGTTGGCGAAAATATCCCGATATTTATCGCAGAGAAGATATTTTAGGACCCCAAACCCGCACTCTTCATGTTGATGGTGGGGGTAGGGGATAGGGGTATATAGGGTGATCTGCGACAGGAACAAATTGTGGGGGAGGGGGAACTCCACCGGACCTCCTAAACTCGCTCATAAAGTTTGGGGTGGGAAAAATAATTATCATCCTGACATAGTTATCTCCCAAAGTTGAGGAGGGGTAACAATGTCGGATTATAAATACTCGGTTCTCTCTCTCTCTCTCTCTCTAACCTCCTTCGGGGGTTCGCGACCGTTTGGGTCCTGGATCTCCCTATGAAGACAAGTTTATATTCAAATGCTTCTTTCGTGGAACAATAGGGACTTTTAGATTTGCACGACGAGAACGTGGACTGCTATACAGTGCGTCCCAGAAAAAACGAAACCGAGAAGTATCGATGTTTTATCATAACTTAATCACAACCACAATTAATGAATGATACATATTTGGAAAGCTTAGAGTCTCCTCTTTCAGTTGATGCTACTCACCCCTGTTGACTCTGAATGAAGAATAACCTCCGAGATTTTTCTCACCAATGACTAAAGGTTTCTTTCATTTCATTTCCTTTATATTTTCTAGTTGTTAAACGTGACATTTGTGCACATCTGATATGTTAATCTCTATCAAAAGTTCTTTGATATTAGATTGATTCAATATTTTTAGGCTCTACCTTCAGTCATTGAGAAGGATTTTAGTGAGCTAACCTCCGCGCCCTCTAGGACCCCTCTAGTTTCTCTTGTGCGCACGTTATTTTCGTCTGCTAGCCCAATTATTAGATTCAAATACGTCAAAATATGCAAGATCGTCAACAAATGGTGAAAGACCGTTACAGATCCGTGTTTATAGGTATGTTGTGGAGTGTACAATTGTATTTTTGTTATATATGTTATTCCATAGATATTTTTTTTCTTTATTTTTTTCTTCTGGTAATATTCTGACTTGGACGACGAGCGCACAAATCGTAGGCGTAGAAGCCTTATGCCCGGGCATTGGCCTCCCTAGTAAAATAAAATACCCGAACAAATTACGAGTGACACTGTCAGTAGGCACATTCATGGGGCACTAGAGGGCGCTTTGCGCCCGTACGAAAATCTGAATGGCCTTGCTGCGGTGGGTCGGCAATAATCAGCCCAAAACTTGGATATGGGAGGGTGGAAGGATATATCTTTTTTATAATGTTATCCGGTCTTACCCTTAACCATCCTATGTTTAATCTATGTAGAAATAACATGCGAGTATGATAAGAGAAACATCGGGACCATTACTGAAGTAACTTTTTAAATATTAGCCTAGAAATGACCACCAAACGGAAAAAATTGACATTTTTTCCCCGACAAATCTTCATAAAATCTGAGTTATAAACGAGTCACATCTAGGTACACTAATACAAATACGATTTTCTGAAAATTCAGGTATGATTTTTTAAGTTTCTTTCAAGTATATTTCTGCGCATTGCAGCGCCAATATTCTTTACTGCTTCAAAATCACCCTTGTATTTTTTTTTTGCAACGAATTTGATACGAGGTCCGCGAGTGTTCCCCGTTCCTTGCGTGTTGAAAGTTTGGTAATACATAGTTTGCATTGACTCGCGCACGAAAAAATGGTCGAAAACAAAATGTCAAATGAAGAAATAAACAAGCTTTTGTATAGTTATAAGAGTTCTACCGAAGTTTCTTTGTCGATTTAATTTATTATATAGTCTCAATTAGAATTCAGAATTATCTCACTGAAAAGTTAAGAAACCGACGATGTTCTCGATCGTAGTTATTTTCATTTTGCCAGCAGCCGATCTACCGTTGTTTGGGCAAAAAGCTAGGCCGCTGCCTTCCCATCGCGAACCTTTCCGAGTCCCGCTAAAATGGCGCTCTGCGGAGCTCCGAAGCTGCGTTGGTATCGCTGCAAACTTTCAGCCGGCTAGCTCCCCATGACGGACCATTCGCGGTATGGCGAGAGTGTGTGTGTGAGGTATGATTTTGGATTCGAGAACGCACGTAATGCAACCGTGCGCGTCATTTTCAGCTGTCGAATGTAGACTATACGACCAATTTTACATGTACGATTTTTAGTACAGATACTTGGTCAGTTTTCTTCTTATATCTTTGGTTTTACAACATTTAAAAATATCATTTCTTCAAATTTGCTCCTGACTCGGTTTAGACTAATTGTCTGATGTGTTTTCAAGTCAATTTTTTGAATATATTTTTTTGCATGAATTTTCCTAACACTGTACGAGAATGGGTCAACAATAAAGAGCAAATTGCCTTTAAGGTTGACAAATGTTAGTTATAAGAAAGATATCCCCATACTTACCAGATGGTTATATTCTGTCCTGGTGACTGTATTGTGGTTTTGGAAACCAACTCGTTCATCCGATATCCACATACACAAGCGTGTTTAGCGCTACTAGGCTAGCGTCTGTGGAGTGGCATGGTGGCCGATGCAGCGGGAAGAAGGAAATCGTACTGTGTCTGTGCGGATTGGATCGGAGCGAATTAGGTGGTTTCCTATTTACGCAAGTGTCATTTCTGTCTACAGCCTTGGTAGCTTGCATGGATGATGGCAATCAAGATTATACGTCAATAGTGAGAAATTAGCTGAGAATACGACGCAATAACTGCGACATTGGGATCGTTACGCACCGTAATGCCACTACTGTATTTGTCTATGATGGCCACGGCCAACGCCCTATCGTGCGGGCGCGCGCGCTCTTACAATTACCTCATGGGATATCCCCTAAAATTGTATGTGTGTGTGTGTGTGTATTGGGTTTTTACAGACGTGTATCAATCAGATATGATTATTTACGTCTGGGACCGACCTTTAAACGTCACCATCCGAAAGACGTGACTCAGTTTCGAACCTGCGTCCTCGGCTGAATCAGTTTGTAACTTCCACTTTTTAGCTGGATTACAGGCGCACGCCACAACGCCTACAGCAATCACCGAGTTGAAGGACCGCAATGGCTCCTCGCTGCAAGCAATAAAGAAGTATATCGCTACCAATTTATGTATGGTTGTTGTTGTTATTGGCGTTTAGATGGCGCTCTTCAATCTTGACAGATTATCTGCGCCACGGCGTTCCTTCTTTGGTGCATGTTCATCTTTTCGAACTGGATCTCATGGCTCACTTTTACTGCCGGATGGGGGGTCTGTCTTTCCAGACTTCTGTTTTCGAGTTAAGAGTTGGCTCACCTGTCTCAGCGAAGTGCTACTGTGAAAGATTAATTACATTTAATTTCTCTTCACCATTAGTCGTGTATTTTAATCATAAGGATGTCATCCTTATGATTTTAATATGATAATCAAACATTTCAATCATTATACTCACAGAGGAAAGCGCACTATATCTATACAAAAATTCCAAATCTGTTTGTATCTTGCATATAATCTAAGAGGACTCTAAAATCCGATAAATTCCCTAATAATTTTACTAAATCTAACGTATTACATTTCAATCGTCTTTGCATTATCCTTCTTACTCTTTTATATTTCTTGCATTGTAGTAAAAAAAAAATGCTCTATAGTTTCTGAAACCTTACAATGGATACATAGTCCATCTTCATGTTGATTAATAATGTGCTGATCATAATTTAATTTGCACTTCCCTAGTTTCAACTGATGTATTATTACTTCCTCCTTTCTATTAAAACCTTGAATATTTTCTGTTTTTGTGACACAATTATGGCTGAATTCGCCATGCCCGGCGGTTATAGCTAAAAATGAGTTGAATAGCTGAGATCAAAGACATATTTGTTGTAATCGAGTGGCTGCGAGTTGGTCATTGGTCACAATCTTAATCATTTCCTTCACATCTGGTCTGCCAGTTTTTATGTGCAATCTTTCCTTGTTATTATATTCTTCATTATGTTGTAAATTGGAATGGTATAAAATGTTGTTAATTAAATAGGAATTGTGTGGTGCAAAGGTCCCCCTTCCCTGCTTCTCCAGTCAATGACAAATTGTTTCCCTCCTTTGTTGGGGTATCTTTATTACTTCTGGATCTTCGGTTTGGAGTAGGCTACCCCCTATAGGGATTCTCATTAAACTCTTTGCATGAGTGTATTTCTTTTGTGCTATAGTGCTGGCATTGGTGAATGATATTACCAATTTTAAGTCAAATTATCGAAAATGCTTTTGAATGATCAGATCTTTACCCTTGATGTAGTGTACAGAAGAGAAGAAAACGAAATGGAGTGAAAGATAGAAGACATACAGGAAAAGCGACAGAGAGAGTATGTACTTGTGTCCGTTTCACTTTAAAATGCAACATTTTCCCACTTTAAAGGGGCAAGGAGTAAATCCCCTCCCGGCCTGGGCCCCGTCTTACAAAGAGTTGATATCAATCGTAACTTATTTGCGATTGATATCAATCGTAACTTATTTGCGATTGATATCAATCGTAACTATGTACAGAAGAGATAGGAGATTGCAAACTTGCGATTGATTTGGATCGATCGTAACTCTTTGTAAGACGGGGCCCAGGTCAATCTGCTCTCTTAACAAAAAAGAGTGAATTTTCAAAATCACGGACGTCACTCCTCTGGAGAGTGAAAATAGAGTGAAAATAGAGTGAACATTCACTCTTTTCTTCTTTTCTTCACTCTAAAATCAATCGATTTTCACTCCTAAACAAGTGATCACGGACGTCACTCCCAAGAAAGTGAAAATAGAGTGAATATTCACTCTTTATTTTTAAGAGAGTGCCCCCTCAAATGTTGACCATCTGGAACAGCGTATTTCAACCAGGGTGCTGCAAGACATCTAGGAGTGCCACTGGAGAAATGTTATATATTTCTTGTTTAATGTTGATGGAATAAAGTCGATTTCATAAAAACCGAAGATTAGAAACATCTACAGTTTGTAATTACACTGGGAAGTAGCATTTTGAAGATGTTAATGAGTCTTTCTTCCTCACTACCTTCGCTCTCTCGCAAAGTTTAGAAACAGGATGATAAAGGCAGCCAAGTGCCTATACATCTCGACATAATATGAGCAACGAGGCGCCCGAATGTCCTTCTATTTGACAGCGAGGTACCCAAATATATCTTATATTTTTCCTACAGAAATAACGTTTCCCACACTCATTCGCTTTACTCGCTTGCACCATTTAGCATCAGGATAATTCTAAGCAATGAGATGGCCGAATATCCTCATATTCATGTATCGAGGGGACCGGATATATGAGTTTTTGTATTCATGTACATTCCTCGGTGAGGTGCCCGCATACATTATTATATGTCTTATCTAGTGTGTTGGTTACAAAATAATTATTTACCATTTAAAAAATTATCATTTTCTTTGCTCGCTCGCTCCCAAAATTTAGAATCAAATATGCCCGTTCGTGTGCATATGGCAAATAACGAGTGCCAGAGAAATGTGAAAAAAAGAATTTTATGTGATGGGTTTGGGATCGGGATGACAAAAAGCTATTTTTTATTCTTAAAAGGGTGTCGTGACAAAAAAAATGTTTAAAACGCACAGATCTCGTAGACTAAAGGCTGCCCCCCCCCCCCAAATGACTGAGCCCACGCTACGCCACTGGTTCTCAGTATATAATAAAAGTACATGGTTCGTTAGCGGCATGAGGGCATGGGTTGCAGGGAGGAGGTTTTTCCCCTTTCTTTCTATTTCTTAAAAATCTATAAACTTCCATTTCTAATTGTGATTTTTATGTAATGTTATGTTAATTTGTCATGTTATTATATTTTGCTATGTTATGTTATCTTAAAATGGAAGAATTAAAAATGAATCTTAAAAACAAAAATATGTCATTAGGTGATGGTCAAAGCTAATAAATTTGTTCCTAAGTCTTTTGCGATCGTATTAGAAACTTTTCGTAGGAATACAATTCAGTCCGCTGGCAGATTTGACGGGCAAATAACTTCCTGAAAGGCATGTTTAAGAATGTTTAACCCTGCATTCTGACGATTGTTAATTGAAGTAACCTTTACGACCTTTACAAAAGTGAGGATAGAAAACAGAATCCACTGGTAGGGGCAGCTCACGAGTTTACAATTTGATTAGACTACCTTCTTGAGAAAGTACCTTTTGTGTAATGTGGATGATGTTCAACACCTTTTGGGTTTAAATAGTATTTAGTTTACTGTTGTTGATTTCGAGGGTTGTTTGATATACTATGCAGTGTTTTTTCTCTTCCCCCCCCCTTATTCCTCCGCTACAATGCCCCCGAGGCTGGGGATTTGGGCACTGCCAGGTGCTATAATGTCTATATACTTTACGCTCTATATCACAGAAATTCGAACATCCTAACTGTTTTTATTTTTTCCTGTCTCAATCGAGAATATTCCAGCATATCGGAAGTGCTACGTTTACAATGAGAAAAAAACAATCACGCGATCGGAAATCCGTTCAAACAAACACTGAAATATCGGGATAAATTCTATCATAGACCAGTATAACACACCGTCTTCTTTTACACTACAATTACTACATGTAGTTTTAGCCAAGGGACAATAATCATATAGGCATATTAAGCTTGCTATTATCACATAAAATTATAAACGCTGTTCATTTTGTCAGTAACTTTCGGGCGCAGAACACATTGGTTAAACATGAAGACTACACTCTTCTAGAATTGGAAGAACATTTCATTACAAGTTGATATAAACGTCGATTTGTCAGTTAATGTGCACAACGTCATACGAAAGAAGAGCTGCAGACAAATAGATGACGAACATTTTGCCAATTAGAAAAATCGTCGCTTTGTCAGAATTTACTTGAAGCTTCGATTATCAAATTATTCAGAGCAAACGATTCTGCAAATTATCACCAAGTAGAAATATATTGTGGAATTTATAACCCATACATCGAGACACTTCCGAACATGGGTGTCGATCCCGGGGGGGATGGGGGGGGGGGATATATCCCCCCAATATTTCAGGTGGGGGGGATGGCCTGTACAATCACCCCCCCCCCCAATAATTCACCATCAACAACAAAAAAATGAAGAGAAAAATTAATGATGAGAGCCCGATGAGAGTAGTTAATGGTTATTACTCGCAAGATGACCATTAATATACACATTTTGCTATCTAATTTTCATAATACATGCATATATACGAAGTAAATGAGACAACCGTATATGAGACAAGAATAAATTGAATTCTCGCTCATACGGCTTCATCAGGAATTGATGAATTTATTCAATTTGTTCAATCAACAGCATCATAGAAATGCAGTGCGCCAAATACAAAGACGCAGCCGCCTGCGTCAAAAAGCAACGAGCTAAATATTAAGCGCGAAGCGCAAAAGTAGCAATCTGCAATGCACATCAGACAATCCTGGACAGTGTAAACATAGATGAACTCTGTGACGAATTCGTGATGAGATCGGAGACAAGGAGAAAGATTTTCGGACATTAGTATGACTTATAAGATAGTTTACTAGTTGTTATGTTGTTTCCGTTCACCCTTTTTAAAATTCACGTCATTGTAACTTTATTTTTATTTTTTTCACTCATTTTATTTCCTGATATTTCCTAATACATTTTTCATTTTTGGAGAAAGATTATTATGTCACAACTTATTTTTGTTTTATTGAAAAGCTGATGTAGGCCTATGTCACTGGCGTACTGGTGGGAGGGGGGGGGGGCGCTAGCCTCCCCAAATAAAATCCAACCATGACTTATTTTCAATTTCATACAAGTGATTTATAAAATGTTCGTGATATCACATGATTTTCAACAAAATTCGCGTTTCTCCATTTCTGTTGCAAGCAAACACATTCCCAAATAGCCAGGAAGAGCATATATTTTGTATAGTCACTAATGGGCCTAATTAGTGGCCGTTAACACTAACAGTAGTATATACAATTCCTTTCGAGAAGCTATTGCGACAAGCACTGCCTGGAGATAACATGATACCCACCACTCGGGCTGTGCATGCAAAGATTTGCGAACGAACGTTCCATACGTACATCATGTGGGGAAACTGAATTCAGACTAAGGTTAATATAGAAAACAGTACAACAAATCGTCTTCTTTCTCTAATAATTTAGTGAAACGGCAAAGATTCCGCGCTTTGCGCGGGAGGGGGGGGGGGGCAACTGAATTCGGACTAGGATTAAGAGTTATAATTAAATGAAACGTCAAAGTACACGATACAACGAATCGTCTTCTTTTATTAATATTTTAATAAAACGTCAAAGCTTCCGCGCTTCGCGCGGGAGGGGGGAAACTGACTTCAGACAAGGACACGATACAACAAATCGTCTTCCTTCTCTAATAATTTAATGGAAAAGTAAAGCTTCGGCGCTTCGCGCGGAATGGGCGAAAATGAATACAGACAAGGATTAAAAGTAATAATTTATTGAAACGTCAAAGCGGTAGGGGGGAACTGAATTCAGACAAGGACACGATACAACGAATCGTCTTCTCTCTCTAATAATGTGATGAAATGTGAAAGCTTCCGCGCTTCGCGCAGGAATGGGCGAAAATGAATTCAGACAAGGATTAAGAGTCGAGAATGGTACATCGAATCGTCTTCTTTAATAATCTGATGAACGTCAGGGCTTCCGCGCTACGCGCGGAGGAAGGGGGAATTTGATTAAAACATTAAGGATTAAGAGTCGAGAATGGTACATCGAATCGTCTTCTTTCTTTAATAATCTAATGAAACGTCAAAGCTTCCGCGCTTCGCGCGGAGGAAGGGGAACTTGATTCAAAGAAGGATTGAGAGTCGAGAATTGTACATCGAATCGTCTTCTTTCTTTAATGATCTAATGAAATGTCAGAGCTTCCGCGCTACGCGCGGAGGAAGGGGAACCTCCCCCCTCCTAGGCCCTGCACCCAACCCCCTAGGGAGCGCACTTCGCTTGCTCACTACCGCCCCCCTAAAATGAAATCCTGGCTACGCGCTTGGGGAGGGGGTGCAACCCCGGCCCCCCCCCCCAACTCAGTGTTATTTAGGGTACGCATATGCGTGTTCCAAGCGACCCCCCCCCCCTTTTCAGCAAAAGTCCGATGTGTAAAGTCAATACGGGTCGACCTTTTTCTTTTGTTATACGAGCCTTTTTCAGCACCCCCCCCCCCCCCCTTTCAGCAAAAGTCCGGTGTGTAAAGTCAATACGGGTCGACCTTTTTCTTTTGTTACGAAAAGGACATTTTGGTAACACGCATGGGGTCCGTCCGTTCTCGGAGTGGGGGGGGGGGGGGGGGGGCGGGGGTGCAACCTGCCACACGCTTCTACCTATTGGTTGCTTTGATCAATTGCCGAAAATATTTTGACACCAATCATTGCTTCCGAATTTATTGCGGCAGGTAGCGCTTATTTTGGACATCTTCAAAGATGATATTTGAGGTACCAGGCAGCTCGAGATAAAATAAAATACAATGGCTTCAGGAAAATCACCAGTGATTGGGATTGATTCGGGTACATCGTGTTCCTGTGTAGGAGTCCAGAATGGGACGGTGGAGATCATTCCCAATGACTATGGAAACCGGACGCGCATATTTTTTTTTACACAACTGTTTTATAGCCACTTCAGTCAAATATACTGTGCAAACGACTAGAGACAGAGTCTAGCATTACCCTTCGCAATTTTGTTGGATAATTGCTGGAGCTGTACATGTGTATAGGGTCTACATAGTTTTACTCGTTATTTGTTTCGGGTTAAATCTATCATCTCTTCTCTTTCATTATGTATTTCTGTGTTCTCCTTCAATCTATCCTCTTCTCTTTTGTCATGTATTTCTTTTTTCCCCTTCAATCTATTCTTTTTCTCCTTCGTTATATTTGTTTTTCCTTCAATCTATATCCCCCAGTTCTCCTTCGTTATGTATTTCTTTTGTTCGCCTTCATTCTAACCTCTTCTCTTTTGTTTTATGTATTTCTTTGTTTTTCCTTCAATCTATCCTCTTCTCCTTCGTTGATCATCTATTTCTGTGTTTTAATCTGATTAAGTTTCTCCTTCTTTATGTATTTCCCTGTTTTTCCATAGTCTAGATCTATGATCCTCTTAGCTCTTCAATTATGTATTTCTATGTTCTTCCTTTGACTTATCCTCTTCTCTTTCCTTATGTATTTCCTTTTTTCCCCTTCTCCATCCTATCCACTATCCTTGTTTTCCCCTTTCTATCATCTTCCCTTCCCTGGGTGTACGTGCTTGTAAGTGCGCTGACGACTTAGACTCTTTCACCAGAGCACTTCTTGGAATTTTTTCGCGAAAATGGTTAAACAGTTGTGTAAAAAAAATATGCGCAAACCGGACCACACCCAGTTGCGTTGCTTTCACAGACAGGGAGATACTGATTGGAGAGGAGGCCAAGGATCAGATGTCAGAGTAAGTGATTTGAGATTTAGTGCATGTTTCATGAAGTGTGACATTATGGATTTTTAGATTTGCACGACGAGAACATGGACTGCTACATATGACATCCTTTTAAAGATACTATGTCCCTTTTGCAGCCATCATCAAATTCTGTATAACTTAGCAGGAATTATGAATAAAATTATGTCATTTATGTCCTATCTGTGAAATTGAAACGATAGCAGTGTCCTAATATTCAAATTATGCAAGGAAGCCCGTTTACTTTCTAGACTTCACTGTCAGACACTATTGAGTGACTGACTGGCCTTTTTCATCTTTGGTAATAACGTACATAAAATGAGCTGTAAAGGGTACATGAGCATTTATCTACATCAATAACCCACTTCTTGTAGTGGCCAAAATAAAACTGATTGAATCTTTGCGCAGCATAAACATACGACCATTCGGTACGATGGTCTGAAAAATCAGACGATTACTTACTGGCTCTATAGCTCCTAAGTCGATTAGAAAACCCATAATAGTCGTTATTTTCCCACTTAAAGACATTTTCAAGCCCCCCCCCCCCATTTTTAGGGAAGTTCTAAATTAGTATTATCTCTCAAATGCCGTTGGAATTTAACCTTTTCATTTTTTGGGCCTGCAGATGGGACATAGTACCTTTAAGAGACATGTGACGTAATAAACACTGACTGCCGGGCTCTGCCAGTGCTTTTTAAGGACGTCACATTGCCTTAAAAGGATGTCACATGTATATAGCAGTCCACGTTCTCGTCGTGCAAATCTAAAAGTCCCTATTGTTCCACGAAAGAAGCATTTGAATATAAACTTGTCTTTATAGGGAGATCCAGGATCCAGACGGTCGCGAACCCCCGAAGGAGGTTAGAGAGAGAGAGAGAGAACCGAGTATTTATAATCCGACATTGTTACCCCTCCTCAACTTAGCGAACTGGGAGATAACTATGTCAGGATGATAATTATTTTTCCCACCCCAAACTTTATGAGCGAGTTTAGGAGGTCCGGTGGAGTTCCCCCTCCCCCACAATTTGTTCCTGTCGCAGATCACCCTATATATACCCCTATCCCCCTACCCCCACCATCAACATGAAGAGTGCGGGTTTGGGGTCCTAAAATATCTTCTCTGCGATAAATATCGGGATATTTTCGCCAACCCTTTCTCTTCCTGGCAGTCCTTGGGGAGCACCCCTAAATCGTAGAAGAAGCCCATTGTTTTCTTATTAACAAACATTGTGATATGCCCAAAGTAATACCAGAACATGGTATGTTAGGCCCAGCCGCCTATGTGATAGGTGATTCTATTTTCCTGTTTCTCTATCTGTTCAGGAATCCCAAGAGTACAATCTTCGATGCCAAGCGTCTGATTGGGCGACAGTTCAATGACGAGGTTGTACAGTCAGGCATGAAACACTGGCCCTTCACCGTCATCAACACGGACGGCAAGCCGATGCTGCAGGTAGAGCACATTGGCGAAACCAAGACACTGTCTCCAGAAGAGGTCAGCTCCATGGTTCTGACAAAGCTGAAGGAGACAGCAGAAGCTTACCTTGGCGAGAAGGTCACCGATGCCGTCATAACTGTTCCTACTTACTTCAACGATGCCCAGCGACAGGCGACCAAGGAGGCAAGGGTGATCGCTGGCCTTAACGTCCTCAGGATCATCAACAAGCCCACCGCTGCCGCCCTCGCCTACGGTCTCGATGAGAAGTCTGACGGTCGTGAACTGCATGTTCTTGTTTTCGATCTCGATAGAAGTGAACTCGACGTCTCACTCCTTGTCATTGAAGATGGGATATTCGAGGTACTGACGACGGCTGGAGACGCACATTTCGGCGGAGAGGACTTCGATAGCAGACTCGTCAGCCATCTCGTTGAGAAATTCAAGAGCAGGAACAAGATAGACTTGATGACTAACTGCATAGCACTACACCGCCTTCGTAAAGCAGTGGAACGTGCATCAAGCAGCACTCATTGCTGTATCGAAGTTTACTATCTTTTCGAAGGCCTTATAACTTTTACACTAGCATTAGCAGAACAAAATTCGAGGAGCTGTGTTCAGATCTCTTTCAAAAGTGTTTGCAGCCGGTAGAAAGAGTAATGCTGAATGCAAAGATTGATAAGAAGAGGATAGATACAGTAATCCTTGTTGGCGGATCGACACGAATCCCAAAGATCCAGAAGCTTCTTCAAGAATTCCTGGACGGAAAGGAATTCAACATGTCCATTAACCCTGAAGAAGTTGTAGCTCACGGAGCCGCATTGCACGCAGTTACTGTGTCCGAGATAAAAGTTTTTGCCTGTTTCGATGTTGCTCCTCTGTCTCTTGGTATCGAGACGGCGGCTGGCTCGATGACAAGTATCATTGATACTAGGAACACCATGGTGCCAACCAGAGCATCCCAGAGATTCACTACCTACTCGGACAACCAACCAGGCGTCTCTATACAGGTGTTTGAAGGAGAGAGGGCTATGGTCAAGGACAACAATCGCCTCGGCCAATTTGAGTTGTCCGGGATACCTCCTGCTCCGCATGGCGTCCCTCAGATCGAAGTTACTTTCGACATTGACGCCAATGAATTATTGACCGTCACTGCTAAAGATTTGATGACGGGCTGCACCAACGGGATCACTATCTCTCATGACAAGAGACTGTCCAAAGGCGACATCGAACGCATGATGAAGGATGCTGAGCGATTCCAAGCCGAGGATGATGTCCAGCGTGAAGGCATCACCGCCAAGAATCTTCTACAGGATGACACCCTCAACGTCAAGTCCGCACTCACATGGCTGGGCTCTGATGTCAAAAGGACCGCGACAAATTAAGGCCGTCGATGACGTCATCCATTTGCTTGAAGACAACTCCTCTGCTGCTGACAAGAACGATCTCGTTTCAAAGTTGGAAGATCTACAACAAATCTGTAGCTTAGTCATAGCTAAGGTATGTGGTGAAAGTGCCTCACATCAATTAAGCCACTGGTTCACGAGAGACTCCGTCGGAAAGTGTAGTACGAGGTAGACTAAGATGGATAAGCTTGCTCCAAATATCATACGAGCCTGTCCCTAACTATCACCATGATCACCCAAACGCATGGGATTTGATTTGGACTTTCCCTATAACAGCCGTTCTCAGCAGTGGCGGAGCTACGAGGGGGGGGGGGGTGGTATGCCATGCCATTCATGAGGGATGTGCATGAATGGCAAAAACAAAGGGGGTGAGAGCGAGGGGATAAAGGAAAGATGACGGAAAAGGACAAAGAACGTGAGATATTATAAGCAGATACATGTAGTCTGCTCGAAAATGCTCTTCAAAGATTATACATCTTAAAACAGATTATGATAAAGAAGGATACTGAGTATTAAAAGTTTTAACAGAAAATTACTCTTTATGTTTAATGTTCGTAAAATCGTTAAAGTAAAGATAACTAGATTATAGCCACAGTAACGTATATTTCATATCCGTCACTGTGGCTATAATCTATTTATCTTTACTTTTACTATTCACATGCATTAACAAGGTAAACATCAATAAAGATGAAAAGATCATCTTCATCATTGTATGGTACTTTGAGATTGAACAATAACGACAAGAAACAAAATATTTTACCTCCTGAAAATGCATACTAGCGTATGTTTTTCCTTGATCCTCTATTTATAGTCTTATTGATTTTTGTATAATGGAAATGGATATTCCCGGTTAAGTCGGAAAAGGCCACTCCGTGACAAATTTGGTCCTTGGTTGAGGGAATTCTACTTTCCCCAAAAATAAACTAAGCTGAGAAATAATGGTAGTTTCAAGCTCTTTACTTATACCATGTGGTATGGTCCATGTTTATACGCTCTCAAAATGGATAGCTGGACCCGACAATAATGATAGTGATGATCAGGGCTTAACTCAATTTTTTGTCCACGGGGGCTCTTCCAAAATAGAGCCCCCGTGAGCCTTCTCACGGGGCCTCTTATAATACTGACGAGAGCTCTTTTTTAGTAATACACATTTTCATTGAATTGGTGGTACCCAAGATACTCCTAAATTCTTTCATATTTCCATAGTTCCATTTCATTGGTTTAAGGTTTGAAAGTTGAAACTCAATATTGTGTAAAAGTTATAACAGAAAAGATAATCTTTATTTTATAATTCCACGAGGGCGATTTTTTTAAATTTTGCAATCGCCCCCGTGAGCAATCTGACGGAGGCGATTGTGAAGCTCATGGGGGCGAATCGCCCACCGCCCCCGTGTATTTTGAGCCTTGGTGATGATAATAATAGTACTAGTAATAACTTCTGGATCATGAAGTAACAGCCATAAAACAGTGATTCTTGATATCATAAAACAAATACTACAGGCCTATGTGGGTTATTAAGCAAGTAGATCTGCCGATATCGCATTTGGAGTTGTCTGTAAATGTAATATAGCTTGGAAAATAGATACATACATTTATCTCGCAGTGTACGACATAATTATTCTAAATCAATATGTATGAAAATGCGTCAAGCTCTATACATGCTCTACCACTGTTGGAAGAGCGATATATAATATATATCCGATCATTGCATAAACATGTATATTGAAATATGCTGCAAACTACCAGATAGGTATTTATGTTCAGATAGGTTCTCTTTCTCTCAATTTTGCTTTTTGCTTATTTGGTTTAATGTTAATAGCACTCGACGTCATTAACAAATTGCCTGCTCTCTGCCACGTCATATCTTCCACTTCACTACCACTGAATGTACCTACCCCCCCCCCAAAAAAAAAAACCCTCTAACATACTCTAAATCTTTCCTTTCTCTCCTCTCTTGCTTGCTCTATTTCTCATGTTTCTTTCCCTGTTTGGCTCTCCATCTCTATCCATCTTGATCTATATCTCTCCCTCTCTCATGCTCTAAATCTCTTCTTTCTCTCCTCTCTTGCTTGCTCTATTTCTCATGTTTCTTTCCCTGTTTGGCTCTCCATCTCTATCCATCTTGATCTATATCTCTCCCTCTCTCATGCTCTAAATCTTTCCTTTCTCTCCTCTCTTGCTTGCTCTATTTCTCATGTTTCTTTCCCTGTTTGGCTATCAATCTTGATCTATATCTCTACCTCTCTCATACTCTAAATCTTTCCTTTCTCTCCTCTCTTGCTTGCTCTATTTCTCATGTTTCTTTCCCTGTTTGGCTATCAATCTTGATCTATATCTCTCCCTCTCTCATACTCTAAATCTCTCCTTTCTCTCCTCTCTTGCTTGCTCTATTTCTCATGTTTCTTTCCCTGTTTGGCTCTCAATCTCTATCCATCTTGATCTATATCTCTCCCTCTCTCATACTCTAAATCTCTCCATTCTCTCCTCTCTTGCTTGCTCTATTTCTCATGTTTCTTTCCCTGTTTGGCTATCCATCTTGATCTATATCTCTACCTCTCTCATGCTCTAAATCTCTTTCTCAAACTTATACCTTTTCCATTTAGCTATCCGGCTCAACATCTCTAAAGTCCCCTCTCAAATGCTTTCTCCCCTTCCTCCCACATACTTGTACATTATTATTGGCCATCCAGCTCTTCATCCAAACCATGCTATACATATCTCCTTTATGTTGTTCACTGTAGACCGTTACCCCCCCCCCTTTCCCTAGTATACATCCCACCCTCATCTCTCTTGTCCTTCCTCCGTTGATCCCTTCCCTCCCTCCCTCCCTCCCTCCCTCTTTCCTCCATTCCCATGCACCCTCACCTCTCTACCTTCCTCCCTCCCTTGACCCTTCCCTCACTCCGTCTCTTCTCTCTTCCTTTCCTCCCTCATGCTCTTTCTTCTCTTTCCTGCCTCCATCACAACTCCCATCACCCTCAGCTCTCTCTCTCCCTTTCCACCCTCATGCTCTTTCTCTCCCTTCCCTCCCTCTATCCTCCACTCCCATGCACCCTCAACTCTCTCTTTCTCCCTTCCTCCCTTCGTCTCTTCTCCCTTTCCCCCCTCATGCCCTTTCTTCTGTTTCCTGCCTCCATCTCCACTCCCATGCACCCTCACCTCTCTCTCTCCCTTTCCACCCTCATGCTCTTTCTCTCTCTTCCCTCCCTCTATCCTCCACTCCCATGCACCCTCAACTCTCTCTTTCTCCCTTCCTCCCTCCGTCTCTTCTCCCTTTCCTCCCTCATGCCCTTTCTTCTGTTTCCTGCCTCCATCTCCACCCCCATGCACCCTCACCTCTCTCTCTCCCTTTCCACCCTAATGCTCTTTCTCTCCCTTCCCTCCCGCTATCCTCCACTCCCATGCACCCTCAACTCTCTCTCTCTTCCTCCCTTCGTCTCTTCTCCCTTTCCACCCTCATGCTCTTTCTCTCCCTTCCCTCCCTCTATCCTCCACTCCCATGCACCCTCAACTCTCTCTTTCTCCCTTTCCTCCCTCATGCTCTTTCTTCTGTTTCCTGCCTCCATCTCCCCCTCCCATGCACCCTCAACTATCTCTCTCTCCATCCCTCCCTCTATCCTCCACTCCAATGCGCCCTCATCTCTCTCTCCCTTCCTCCCTCTATCCTCCATTCCCATGAATCCTCATCTCTCTCACTCTCTTCCCTTCCTCTATTTCCATGCACCCTTAACTCTCTCTCGCTTTATCCTCTCCTCCCTCCGTCTCTTCTCCCTTTCCTCCCTCATGCTCTTTCTTCTGTTTCCTGCCTCCATCTCCCCCTCCCATGCACCCTCAACTCTCTCTCTCCATCCCTCCCTCTATCCTCCACTCCCAAGCACCCTCATCTCTCTCTCCCTTCCTCCCTCTATCCTCAATTCCCATGCATCCTCATCTCTCTCACTCCCTTCCCTTCCTCTATTTCCATGCACCCTTAACTCTCTCTCGCTTTATCCTCTCCTCCCTCCGTCTCTTCTCTCTTTCCTGCCTCCATCTCCCCCTCCCATGCATCCTCAACTCTCTCTCTCTCTCCATCCCTCCCTCTATCCTCCACTCCCATGTACCCTCATCTCTCTCTCCCTTCCCTCCCTTTATCCTCCACTCCCATGTACCCTCATCTCTCTCTCCCTTCCCTCCCTTTATCCTCCACTCCCAGGTACCCTCATCTCTCTCTCCCTTTATCCCCCACTCCCATGCACCCTCATCTCTCTCTCCCTTCCCTCCCTTTATCGTCCACTCCCATGTACCCTCATCTCTCTCTCCCTTCACTCCCTTTATCCTCCACTCCCATGTACCCTCATCTCTCTCTCTCCCATCCCTCCCTTTATCCTCCACTCCCATGCACCCTCACCTCTCTCTCCCTTCCCTCCCTTTATCCTCCACTCCCATGCACCCTCAACTCTCTCTTTCTCCCTTCCTCCCTCCGTCTCTTCTCTCTTCCTTTCCTCCCTAATGCTCTTTCTTCTGTTTCCTGCCTCCATCACAACTTCCATCACCCTCAGCTCTCTCTCTCCCTTTCCACTCTCATGTTCTTTCTCTCCCTTCCCTCCCTCTATCCTCCACTCCCATGCACCCTCAACTCTCTCTTTCTCTCTTCCTCCCTCAGTCTCTACTCCCTTTCCTCCCTCATGCTCTTTCTTCTGTTTCCTGCCTCCATCTCCACTCCCATGCACCCTCACCTCTCTCTCCCTTTCCACTCTCATGTTCTTTCTCTCCCTTCCCTCTCTCTATCCTCCACTCCCATGCACCCTCAACTCTCTCTTTCTCCCTTCCTCCCTCCGTCTCTTCTCCCTTTCCTCCCTCATGCCCTTTCTTCTGTTTCCTGCCTCCATCTCCACTCCCATGCACCCTCACCTCTCTCTCTCCCTTTCCACCCTCATGCTCTTTCTCTTTCTTCCCTCCCTCTATCCTCCACTCCCATGCACCCTCAACTCTCTCTTTCTCCCTTCGTCTCTTCGTCTCTTCTCCCTTTCCACCCTCATGCTCTTTCTCTCCCTTCCCTCCCTCTATCCTCCACTCCCATGCACCCTCAACTCTCTCTTTCTCCATTTCCTCCATCATGCTCTTTCTTCTGTTTCCTGCCTCCATCTCCCCCTCCCATGCACCCTCAACTCTCTCTCTCCATCCCTCCCTCTATCCTCCACTCCCATGTACCCTCATCTCTCTCCCTTCCCTCCCTTTATCCTCCACTCCCATGCACCCTCATCTCCCTCTCCCTTCCTCCCTCTATCTTCAATTCCCATGAATCCTCATCTCTCTCACTCCCTTCCCTTCCTCTATTTCCATGCACCCTTAACTCTCTCTCGCTTTATCCTCTCCTCCCTCCGTCTCTTCTCTCTTTCCTGCCTCCATCTCCCCCTCCCATGCACCCTCAACTCTCTCTCTCCATCCCTCCCTCTATCCTCCACTCCCATGTACCCTCATCTCTCTCCCTTCCCTCCCTTTATCCTCCACTCCCATGTACCCTCATCTCTCTCTCCCTTCCCTCCCTTTATCGTTCACTCCCATGCACCCTCACCTCTCTCTCTCCCTTTCCACCCTCATGCTCTTTCTTCTGTTTCCTGCCTCCATCTCCCCCTCCCATGCACCCTCATCTCTCTCACTCTCTTCCCTTCCTCTATTTCCATGCACCCTTAACTCTCTCTCGCTTTATCCTCTCCTCCCTCCGTCTCTTCTCCCTTTCCTCCCTCATGCTCTTTCTTCTGTTTCCTGCCTCCATCTCCCCCTCCCATGCATCCTCAACTCTCTCTCTCCATCCCTCCCTCTATCCTCCACTCCCATGCACCCTCATCTCTCTCTCCCTTCCTCCCTCTATCCTCAATTCCCATGCATCCTCATCTCTGTCACTCCCTTCCCTTCCTCTATTTCCATGCACCCTTAACTCTCTCTCGCTTTATCCTCTCCTCCCTCCGTCTCTTCTCTCTTTCCTGCCTCCATCTCCCCCTCCCATGCATCCTCAACTCTCTCTCTCTCTCCATCCCTCCCTCTATCCTCCACTCCCATGTACCCTCATCTCTCTCTCCCTTCCCTCCCTTTATCCTCCACTCCCATGTACCCTCATCTCTCTCTCCCTTCCCTCCCTTTATCCTCCACTCCCAGGTACCCTCATCTCTCTCTCCCTTTATCCTCAACTCCCATGCACCCTCATCTCTCTCTCCCTTCCCTCCCTTTATCGTCCACTCCCATGTACCCTCATCTCTCTCTCCCTTCACTCCCTTTATCCTCCACTCCCATTTACCCTCATCTCTCTTTCTCCCTTCCCTCCCTTTATCCTCCACTCCCATGCACCCTCAACTCTCTCTTTCTCCCTTCCTCCCTCCGTCTCTTCTCTCTTCCTTTCCTCCCTAATGCTCTTTCTTCTGTTTCCTGCCTCCATCTACACTCCATGCACCCTCACCTCTCTCTCCCTTTCCACTCTCATGTTCTTTCTCTCCCTTCCCTCCCTCTATCCTCCACTCCCATGCACCCTCAACTCTCTCTTTCTCCCTTCCTCCCTCCGTCTCTTCTCCCTTTCCTCCCTCATGCCCTTTCTTCTGTTTCCTGCCTCCATCTCCACTCCCATGCACCCTCACCTCTCTCTCTCTCCCTTTCCACCCTCACCTCTCTCTCCCTTCCCTCCCTTTATCCTCCACTCCCATGCACCCTCAACTCTCTCTTTCTCCCTTCCTCCCTCCGTCTCTTCTCTCTTCCTTTCCTCCCTAATGCTCTTTCTTCTGTTTCCTGCCTCCATCACAACTTCCATCACCCTCAGCTCTCTCTCTCCCTTTCCACTCTCATGTTCTTTCTCTCCCTTCCCTCCCTCTATCCTCCACCCCCATGCACCCTCAAGTCTCTCTTTCTCTCTTCCTCCCTCCGTCTCTACTCCCTTTCCTCCCTCATGCTCTTTCTTCTGTTTCCTGCCTCCATCTCCACTCCCATGCACCCTCACCTCTCTCTCCCTTTCCATTCTCATGTTCTTTCTCTCCCTTCCCTCTCTCTATCCTCCACTCCCATGCACCCTCAACTCTCTCTTTCTCCCTTCCTCCCTCCGTCTCTTCTCCCTTTCCTCCCTCATGCCCTTTCTTCTGTTTCCTGCCTCCATCTCCACTCCCATGCACCCTCACCTCTCTCTCTCCCTTTCCACCCTCATGCTCTTTCTCTTTCTTCCCTCCCTCTATCCTCCACTCCCATGCACCCTCAACTCTCTCTCTCTCCTCCTCCCTTCGTCTCTTCTCCCTTTCCACCCTCATGCTCTTTCTCTCCCTTCCCTCCCTCTATCCTCCACTCCCATCCACCCTCAACTCTCTCTTTCTCCATTTCCTCCATCATGCTCTTTCTTCTGTTTCCTGCCTCCATCTCCCCCTCCCATGCACCCTCAACTCTCTCTCTCCATCCCTCCCTCTATCCTCCACTCCCATGTACCCTCATCTCTCTCCCTTCCCTCCCTCTATCCTCCACTCCCATGCACCCTCAACTCTCTCTCTCTCCTCCTCCCTTCGTCTCTTCTCCCTTTCCACCCTCATGCTCTTTCTCTCCCTTCCCTCCTTCTATCCTCCACTCCCATGCACCCTCAACTCTCTCTCTCTCTTCCTCCCTTCGTCTCTTCTCCCTTTCCACCCTCATGCTCTTTCTCTCCCTTCCCTCCCTCTATCCTCCACTCCCATGCACCCTCAACTCTCTCTTTCTCCATTTCCTCCATCATGCTCTTTCTTCTGTTTCCTGCCTCCATCTCCCCCTCCCATGCACCCTCAACTCTCTCTCTCCATCCCTCCCTCTATCCTCCACTCCCATGTACCCTCATCTCTCTCCCTTCCCTCCCTTTATCCTCCACTCCCATGTACCCTCATCTCTCTCTCTCTCCTCCTCCCTTCGTCTCTACTCCCTTTCCTCCATCATGCTCTTTCTTCTGTTTCCTGCCTCCATCTCCCCCTCCCATGCACCCTCAACTCTCTCTCTCCATCCCTCCCTCTATCCTCCACTCCCATGTACCCTCATCTCTCTCCCTTCCCTCCCTTTATCCTCCACTCCCATGCACCCTCACCTCTCTCTCTCCCTTTCCACCCTCATGCTCTTTCTCTCCCTTCCCTCCCTCTATCCTCCACTCCCATGCACCCTCAACTCTCTCTTTCTCCCTTTCCTCCCTCATGCTCTTTCTTCTGTTTTCTGCCTCCATCTCCCCCTCCCATGCACCCTCATCTCTCTCACTCTCTTCCCTTCCTCTATTTCCATGCACCCTTAACTCTCTCTCGCTTTATCCTCTCCTCCCTCCGTCTCTTCTCCCTTTCCTCCCTCATGCTCTTTCTTCTGTTTCCTGCCTCCATCTCCCCCTCCCATGCATCCTCAACTCTCTCTCTCCATCCCTCCCTCTATCCTCCACTCCCATGCACCCTCATCTCTCTCTCCCTTCCTCCCTCTATCCTCAATTCCCATGCATCCTCATCTCTCTCACTCCCTTCCCTTCCTCTATTTCCATGCACCCTTAACTCTCTCTCGCTTTATCCTCTCCTCCCTCCGTCTCTTCTCTCTTTCCTGCCTCCATCTCCCCATCCCATGCATCCTCAACTCTCTCTCTCTCTCTCCATCCCTCCCTCTATCCTCCACTCCCATGTACCCTCATCTCTCTCTCCCTTCCCTCCCTTTATCCTCCACTCCCATGTACCCTCATCTCTCTCTCCCTTCCCTCCCTTTATCCTCCACTCCCAGGTACCCTCATCTCTCTCTCCCTTTATCCTCCACTCCCATGCACCCTCATCTCTCTCTCCCTTCCCTCCCTTTATCGTCCACTCCCATGTACCCTCATCTCTCTCTCCCTTCACTCCCTTTATCCTCCACTCCCATTTACCCTCATCTCTCTTTCTCCCTTCCCTCCCTTTATCCTCCACTCCCATGCACCCTCAACTCTCTCTTTCTCCCTTCCTCCCTCCGTCTCTTCTCTCTTCCTTTCCTCCCTAATGCTCTTTCTTCTGTTTCCTGCCTCCATCTCCACTCCATGCACCCTCACCTCTCTCTCCCTTTCCACTCTCATGTTCTTTCTCTCCCTTCCCTCTCTCTATCCTCCACTCCCATGCACCCTCAACTCTCTCTTTCTCCCTTCCTCCCTCCGTCTCTTCTCCCTTTCCTCCCTCATGCCCTTTCTTCTGTTTCCTGCCTCCATCTCCATTCCGATGCACCCTCACCTCTCTCTCTCTCCCTTTCCACCCTCATGCTCTTTCTCTCCCTTCCCTCCCTCTATCCTCCACTCCCATGCACCCTCAACTCTCTCTCTCTCTTCATCCCTTCGTCTCTTCTCCCTTTCCACCCTCATGCTCTTTCTCTCCCTTCCCTCTCTCTATCCTCCACTCCCATGCACCCTCACCTCTCTCTCTCCCTTTCCACCCTCATGCTCTTTCTCTCCCTTCCCTCTCTCTATCCTCCACTCCCATGCACCCTCAACTCTCTCTTTCTCCATTTCCTCCATCATGCTCTTTCTTCTGTTTCCTGCCTCCATCTCCCCCTCCCATGCACCCTCAACTCTCTCTCTCCATCCCTCCCTCTATCCTCCACTCCCACGTACCCTCATCTCTCTCCCTTCCCTCCCTTTATCCTCCACTCCCATGCACCCTCAACTCTCTCTCTCTCTTCATCCCTTCGTCTCTTCTCCCTTTCCACCCTCATGCTCTTTCTCTCCCTTCCCTCCCTCTATCCTCCACTCCCATGCACCCTCAACTCTCTCTTTCTCCATTTCCTCCATCATGCTCTTTCTTCTGTTTCCTGCCTCCATCTCCCCCTCCCATGCACCCTCAACTCTCTCTCTCCATCCCTCCCTCTATCCTCCACTCCCATGTACCCTCATCTCTCTCCCTTCCCTCCCTTTATCCTCCACTCCCATGTACCCTAATCTCTCTCTCCCTTCCCTCCCTTTATCGTCCACTCCCATGCACCCTCACCTCTCTCTCTCCCTTTCCACCCTCATGCTCTTTCTCTCCCTTCCCTCCCTCTATCCTCCACTCCCATGCACCCTCAACTCTCTCTTTCTCCCTTTCCTCCCTCATGCTCTTTCTCCTGTTTCCTGCCTCCATCTCCCCCTCCCATGCACCCTCAACTCTCTCTCTCCATCCCTCCCTCTATCCCGCACTCCCATGCGCCCTCATCTCTCTCTCCCTTCCTCCCTCTATCCTCCATTCCCATGCATCCGCATCTCTCTCACTCTCTTCCCTTCCTCTATTTCCATGCACCCTTAACTCTCTCTCGCTTTATCCTCTCCTCCCTCCGTCTCTTCTCCCTTTCCTCCCTCATGCTCTTTCTTCTGTTTCCTGCCTCCATCTCCCCCTCCCATGCACCCTCAACTCTCTCTCTCCATCCCTCTCTCTATCCCGCACTCCCATGCGCCCTCATCTCTCTCTCCCTTCCTCCCTCTATCCTCCATTCCCATGCATCCGCATCTCTCTCACTCTCTTCCCTTCCTCTATTTCCATGCACCCTTAACTCTCTCTCGCTTTATCCTCTCCTCCCTCCGTCTCTTCTCCCTTTCCTCCCTCATGCTCTTTCTTCTGTTTCCTGCCTCCATCTCCCCCTCCCATGCACCCTCAACTCTCTCTCTCCATCCCTCCCTCTATCCTCCACTCCCATGCACCCTCATCTCTCTCTCCCTTCCTCCCTCTATCTTCAATTCCCATGAATCCTCATCTCTCTCACTCCCTTCCCTTCCTCTATTTCCATGCACCCTTAACTCTCTCTCGCTTTATCCTCTCCTCCCTCCGTCTCTTCTCTCTTTCCTGCCTCCATCTCCCCCTCCCATGCATCCTCAACTCTCTCTCTCTCCATCCCTCCCTCTATCCTCCACCTCCATGTACCCTCATCTCTCTCTCCTTTCCCTCCCTTTATCCTCCACTCCCATGTACCCTCATCTCTCTCTCCCTTCCCTCCCTTTATCCTCCACTCCCATGTACCCTCATCTCTCTCTCCCTTTATCCTCCACTCCCATGCACCCTCATCTCTCTCTCCCTTCCCTCCCTTTATCGTCCACTCCCATGCACCCTCAACTCTCTCTTTCTCCCTTCCTCCCTCCGTCTCTTCTCTCTTCCTTTCCTCCCTAATGCTCTTTCTTCTGTTTCCTGCCTCCATCACAACTCCCATCACCCTCAGCTCTCTCTCTCCCTTTCCACTCTCATGTTCTTTCTCTCCCTTCCCTCCCTCTATCCTCCACTCCCATGCACCCTCAACTCTCTCTTTCTCTCTTCCTCCCTCCGTCTCTTCTCCCTTTCCTCCCTAATGTTCTTTCTTCTGTTTCCTGCCTCCATCTCCACTCCCATGCACCCTCACCTCTCTCTCCCTTTCCACTCTCATGTTCTTTCTCTCCCTTCCCTCCCTCTATCCTCCACTCCCATGCACCCTCAACTCTCTCTTTAACTCTTCCTCCCTCCATCTCTTCTCCCTTTCCTCCCTAATGTTCTTTCTTCTGTTTCCTGCCTCCATCTCCACTCCCATGCACCCTCACCTCTCTCTCCCTTTCCACTCTCATGTTCTTTCTCTCCCTTCCCTCCCTCTATCCTCCACTCCCATGTACCCTCATCTCTCTCTCCCTTCCCTCCCTTAATCCTCCACTCCCATGTACCCTCATCTCTCTCTCCCTTCCCTCCCTTTATCCTCCACTCCCATGTACCCTCATCTCTCTCTCCCTTTATCCTCCACTCCCACGCACCCTCATCTCTCTCTCCCTTCCCTCCCTTTATCGTCCACTCCCATGTACCCTCATCTCTCTCTCCCTTCACTCCCTTTATCCTCCACTCCCATTTACCCTCATCTCTCTCTCTCCCTTCCCTCCCTTTATCCTCCACTCCCAGGTACCCTCATCTCTCTCTCCCTTTATCCTCCACTCCCATGCACCCTCATCTCTCTCTCCCTTCCCTCCCTTTATCGTCCACTCCCATGTACCCTCATCTCTCTCTCCCTTCACTCCCTTTATCCTCCACTCCCATTTACCCTCATCTCTCTCTCTCCCTTCCCTCCCTTTATCCTCCACTCCCATGCACCCTCAACTCTCTCTTTCTCCCTTCCTCCCTCCGTCTCTTCTCTCTTCATTTCCTCCCTAATGCTCTTTCTTCTGTTTCCTGCCTCCATCTCCACTCCATGCACCCTCACCTCTCTCTCCCTTTCCACTCTCATGTTCTTTCTCTCCCTTCCCTCCCTCTATCCTCCACTCCCATGCACCCTCAACTCTCTCTTTCTCCCTTCCTCCCTCCGTCTCTTCTCCCTTTCCTCCCTCATGCCCTTTCTTCTGTTTCCTGCCTCCATCTCCACTCCCATGCACCCTCACCTCTCTCTCTCCCTTTCCACCCTCATGCTCTTTCTCTCCCTTCCCTCCCTCTATCCTCCACTCCTATGCACCCTCAACTCTCTCTCTCTCTTCATCCCTTCGTCTCTTCTCCCTTTCCACCCTCATGCTCTTTCTCTCCCTTCCCTCCCTCTATCCTCCACTCCCATGCACCCTCAACTCTCTCTTTCTCCATTTCCTCCATCATGCTCTTTCTTCTGTTTCCTGCCTCCATCTCCCCCTCCTATGCACCCTCAACTCTCTCTCTCCATCCCTCCCTCTATCCTCCACTCCCATGTACCCTCATCTCTCTCCCTTCCCTCCCTTTATCCTCCACTCCCATGTACCCTAATCTCTCTCTCCCTTCCCTCCCTTTATCGTCCACTCCCATGCACCCTCACCTCTCTCTCTCCTTTTCCACCCTCATGCTCTTTCTCTCCCTTCCCTCCCTCTATCCTCCACTCCCATGCACCCTCAACTCTCTCTTTCTCCCTTTCCTCCCTCATGCTCTTTCTCCTGTTTCCTGCCTCCATCTCCCCCTCCCATGCACCCTCAACTCTCTCTCTCCATCCCTCCCTCTATCCTCCACGCCCATGCGCCCTCATCTCTCTCTCCCTTCCTCCCTCTATCCTCCATTCCCATGCATCCGCATCTCTCTCACTCTCTTCCCTTCCTCTATTTCCATGCACCCTTAACTCTCTCTCGCTTTATCCTCTCCTCCCTCCGTCTCTTCTCCCTCTCCTCCCTCCGTCTCTTCTCTCTTTCTTGCCTCTATCTCCCCCTCCCATGCATCCTCATCTCTCTCTCTCTCCATCCCTCCCTCTATCCTCCACCTCCATGTACCCTCATCTCTCTCTCCTTTCCCTCCCTTTATCCTCCACTCCCATGTACCCTCATCTCTCTCTCCCTTCCCTCCCTTTATCCTCCACTCCCATGTACCCTCATCTCTCTCTCCCTTTATCCTCCACTCCCATGCACCGTCATCTCTCTCTCCATTCCCTCCCTTTATCGTCCACTCCCATGCACCCTCAACTCTCTCTTTCTCCCTTCCTCCCTCCGTCTCTTCTCTCTTCCTTTCCTCCCTAATGCTCTTTCTTCTGTTTCCTGCCTCCATCACAACTCCCATCACCCTCAGCTCTCTCTCTCCCTTTCCACTCTCATGTTCTTTCTCTCCCTTCCCTCCCTCTATCCTCCACTCCCATGCACCCTCAACTCTCTCTTTCTCTCTTCCTCCCTCCGTCTCTTCTCCCTTTCCTCCCTCATGTTCTTTCTTCTGTTTCCTGCCTCCATCTCCACTCCCATGCACCCTCACCTCTCTCTCTCCCTTTCCACCCTCATGCTCTTTCTCTCCCTTCCCTCCCTCTATCCTCCACTCCCATGCACCCTCAACTCTCTCTCTCTCTTCTCCCTTCGTCTCTTCTCCCTTTCCACCCTCATGCTCTTTCTCTCCCTTCCCTCCCTCTATCCTCCACTCCCATGCACCCTCAACTCTCTCTTTCTCCATTTCCTCTTTCATGCTCTTTCTGCTGTTTCCTGCCTCCATCTCCCCCTCCCATGCACCCTCAACTCTCTCTCTCCATCCCTCCCTCTATCCTCTACTCCCATGTACCCTCATCTCCCTCCCTTCCCTCCCTTTATCCTCCACTCCCATGTACCCTCATCTCCTTCTCCCTTCCCTCCCTTTATCGTCCACTCCCATGCACCCTCACCTCTCTCTCTCCCTTTCAACCCTCATGCTCTTTCTCTCCCTTCCCTCCCTCTATCCTCCACTCCCATGCACCCTCAACTCTCTCTTTCTCCCTTTTCTCCCTCATGCGCTTTCTTCTGTTTCCTGCCTCCATCTCCCCCTCCCATGCACCCTCAACTCTCTCTCTCTCTCCATCCCTCCCTCTATCCTCCACTCCCATGCACCCTCATTTTTCTCTCCCTTCCGCCCTCTATCCTCCATTCCCATGCATCCTCATCTCTCTCACTCTCTTCCCTTCCTCTATTTCCATGCACCCTTAACTCTCTCTCGCTTTATCCTCTCCTCCCTCCGTCTCTTCTCCCTTTCCTCCCTCATGCTCTTTCTTCTGTTTCCTGCCTCCATCTCCCCCTCCCATGCACCCTCAACTCTCTCTCTCAATCCCTCCCTCATGCTCTTTCTCTCCCTTCCCTCCCTCTATCCTCCACTCCCATGCACCCTCAACTCTCTCTCTCTCTTCTCCCTTCGTCTCTTCTCCCTTTCCACCCTCATGCTCTTTCTCTCCCTTCCCTCCCTCTATCCTCCACTCCCATGCACCCTCAACTCTCTCTTTCTCCATTTCCTCTTTCATGCTCTTTCTGCTGTTTCCTGCCTCCATCTCCCCCTCCCATGCACCCTCAACTCTCTCTCTCCATCCCTCCCTCTATCCTCTACTCCCATGTACCCTCATCTCCCTCCCTTCCCTCCCTTTATCCTCCACTCCCATGTACCCTCATCTCCTTCTCCCTTCCCTCCCTTTATCGTCCACTCCCATGCACCCTCACCTCTCTCTCTCCCTTTCAACCCTCATGCTCTTTCTCTCCCTTCCCTCCCTCTATCCTCCACTCCCATGCACCCTCAACTCTCTCTTTCTCCCTTTTCTCCCTCATGCGCTTTCTTCTGTTTCCTGCCTCCATCTCCCCCTCCCATGCACCCTCAACTCTCTCTCTCTCTCCATCCCTCCCTCTATCCTCCACTCCCATGCACCCTCATTTTTCTCTCCCTTCCGCCCTCTATCCTCCATTCCCATGCATCCTCATCTCTCTCACTCTCTTCCCTTCCTCTATTTCCATGCACCCTTAACTCTCTCTCGCTTTATCCTCTCCTCCCTCCGTCTCTTCTCCCTTTCCTCCCTCATGCTCTTTCTTCTGTTTCCTGCCTCCATCTCCCCCTCCCATGCACCCTCAACTCTCTCTCTCAATCCCTCCCTCTATCCTCCACTCCCATGCACCCTCATCTCCCTCTCCCTTCCTCCCTCTATCTTCAATTCCCATGAATCCTCATCTCTCTCACTCCCTTCCCTTCCTCTATTTCCATGCACCCTTAACTCTCTCTCGCTTTATCCTCTCCTCCCTCCGTCTCTTCTCTCTTTCCTGCCTCCATCTCCCCCTCCCATGCATCCTCAACTCTCTCTCTCTCCATCCCTCCCTCTATCCTCCACTCCCATGTACCCTCATCTCTCTCTCCTTTCCCTCCCTTTATCCTCCACTCCCATGTACCCTCATCTCTCTCTCCCTTCCCTCCCTTTATCCTCCACTCCCATGTACCCTCATCTCTCTCTCCCTTTATCCTCCACTCCCATGCACCCTCATCTCTCTCTCCCTTCCCTCCCTTTATCGTCCACTCCCATGCACCCTCAACTCTCTCTTTCTCCCTTCCTCCCTCCGTCTCTTCTCTCTTCCTTTCCTCCCTAATGCTCTTTCTTCTGTTTCCTGCCTCCATCACAACTCCCATCACCCTCAGCTCTCTCTCTCCCTTTCCACTCTCATGTTCTTTCTCTCCCTTCCCTCCCTCTATCCTCCACTCCCATGCACCCTCAACTCTCTCTTTCTCTCTTCCTCCCTCCGTCTCTTCTCCCTTTCCTCCCTCATGTTCTTTCTTCTGTTTCCTGCCTCCATCTCCACTCCCATGCACCCTCACCTCTCTCTCCCTTTCCACTCTCATGTTCTTTCTCTCCCTTCCCTCCCTCTATCCTCCACTCCCATGCACCCTCAACTCTCTCTTTATCCCTTCCTCCCTCCGTCTCTTCTCCCTTTCCTCCCTCATGCCCTTTCTTCTGTTTCCTGCCTCCATCTCCACTCCCATGCACCCTCACCTCTCTCTCTCCCTTTCCACCCTCATGCTCTTTCTCTCCCTTCCCTCCCTCTATCCTCCACTCCCATGCACCCTCAACTCTCTCTCTCTTCCTCCCTTCGTCTCTTCTCCCTTTCCACCCTCATGCTCTTTCTCTCCCTTCCCTCCCTCTATCCTCCACTCCCATGCACCCTCAACTCTCTCTTTCTCCATTTCCTCTATCATGCTCTTTCTGCTGTTTCCTGCCTCCATCTCCCCCTCCCATGCACCCTCAACTCTCTCTCTCCATCCCTCCCTCTATCCTCTACTCCCATGTACCCTCATCTCTCTCTCTTCCCTCCCTTTATCCTCCACTCCCATGTACCCTCATCTCTCTCTCCCTTCCCTCCCTTTATCGTCCACTCCCATGCACCCTCACCTCTCTCTCTCCCTTTCCACCCTCATGCTCTTTCTCTCCCTTCCCTCCCTCTATCCTCCACTCCCATGCACCCTCAACTCTCTCTTTCTCCCTTTTCTCCCTCATGCGCTTTCTTCTGTTTCCTGCCTCCATCTCCCCCTCCCATGCACCCTCAACTCTCTCTCTCCATCCCTCCCTCTATCCTCCACTCCCATGCACCCTCATTTTTCTCTCCCTTCCGCCCTCTATCCTCCATTCCCATGCATCCTCATCTCTCTCACTCTCTTCCCTTCCTCTATTTCCATGCACCCTTAACTCTCTCTCGCTTTATCCTCTCCTCCCTCCGTCTCTTCTCCCTTTCCTCCCTCATGCTCTTTCTTCTGTTTCCTGCCTCCATCTCCCCCTCCCATGCACCCTCAACTCTCTCTCTCCATCCCTCCCTCTATCCTCCACTCCCATGCACCCTCATCTCTCTCTCCCTTCCTCCCTCTATCTTCAATTCCCATGAATCCTCATCTCTCTCACTCCCTTCCCTTCCTCTATTTCCATGCACCCTTAACTCTCTCTCGCTTTATCCTCTCCTCCCTCCGTCTCTTCTCTCTTTCCTGCCTCCATCTCCCCCTCCCATGCATCCTCAACTCTCTCTCTCTCCATCCCTCCCTCTATCCTCCACTCCCATGTACCCTCATCTCTCTCTCCTTTCCCTCCCTTTATCCTCCACTCCCATGTACCCTCATCTCTCTCTCCCTTCCCTCCCTTTATCCTCCACTCCCATGTACCCTCATCTCTCTCTCCCTTTATCCTCCACTCCCATGCACCCTCATCTCTCTCTCCCTTCCCTCCCTTTATCGTCCACTCCCATGCACCCTCAACTCTCTCTTTCTCCCTTCCTCCCTCCGTCTGTTCTCTCTTCCTTTCCTCCCTAATGCTCTTTCTTCTCTTTCCTGCCTCCATCACAACTCCCATCACCCTCAGCTCTCTCTCTCCCTTTCCACTCTCATGTTCTTTCTCTCCCTTCCCTCCCTCTATCCTCCACTCCCATGCACCCTCAACTCTCTCTTTCTCTCTTCCTCCCTCCGTCTCTTCTCCCTTTCCTCCCTCATGTTCTTTCTTCTGTTTCCTGCCTCCATCTCCACTCCCATGCACCCTCACCTCTCTCTCCCTTTCCACTCTCATGTTCTTTCTCTCCCTTCCCTCCCTCTATCCTCCACTCCCATGCACCCTCAACTCTCTCTTTATCCCTTCCTCCCTCCGTCTCTTCTCCCTTTCCTCCCTCATGCCCTTTCTTCTGTTTCCTGCCTCCATCTCCACTCCGATGCACCCTCACCTCTCTCTCTCCCTTTCCACCCTCATGCTCTTTCTCTCCCTTCCCTCCCTCTATCCTCCACTCCCATGCACCCTCAACTCTTTCTCTCTCTTCCTCCCTTCGTCTCTTCTCCCTTTCCACCCTCATGCTCTTTCTCTCCCTTCCCTCCCTCTATCCTCCACTCCCATGCACCCTCAACTCTCTCTTTCTCCATTTCCTCCATCATGCTCTTTCTTCTGTTTCCTGCCTCCATCTCCCCCTCCCATGCACCCTCAACTCTCTCTCTCTCCATCCCTCCCTCTATCCTCCACTCCCATGTACCCTCATCTCTCTCCCTTCCCTCCCTTTATCCTCCACTCCCATGTACCCTCATCTCTCTCTCCCTTCCCTCCCTTTATCGTCCACTCCCATGCACCCTCACCTCTCTCTCTCCCTTTCCACCCTCATGCTCTTTCTCTCCCTTCCCTCCCTCTATCCTCCACTCCCATGCACCCTCAACTCTCTCTTTCTCCCTTCCTCCCTCCGTCTCTTCTCCCTTTCCTCCCTCATGCCCTTTCTTCTGTTTCCTGCCTCCATCTCCACTCCCATGCACCCTCACCTCTCTCTCTCCCTTTCCACCCTCATGCTCTTTCTCTCCCTTCCCTCCCTCTATCCTCCACTCCCATGCACCCTCAACTCTCTCTCTCTCTTCCTCCCTTCGTCTCTTCTCCCTTTCCACCCTCATGCTCTTTCTCTCCCTTCCCTCCCTCTATCCTCCACTCCCATGCACCCTCAACTCTCTCTTTCTCCATTTCCTCTATCATGATCTTTCTGCTGTTTCCTGCCTCCATCTCCCCCTCCCATGCACCCTCAACTCTCTCTCTCCATCCCTCCCTCTATCCTCTACTCCCATGTACCCTCATCTCTCTCCCTTCCCTCCCTTTATCCTCCACTCCCATGTACCCTCATCTCTCTCTCCCTTCCCTCCCTTTATCGTCCACTCCCATGCACCCTCACCTCTCTCTCTCCCTTTCCACCCTCATGCTCTTTCTCTCCCTTCCCTCCCTCTATCCTCCACTCCCATGCACCCTCAACTCTCTCTTTCTCCCTTTTCTCCCTCATGCGCTTTCTTCTGTTTCCTGCCTCCATCTCCCCCTCCCATGCACCCTCAACTCTCTCTCTCCATCCCTCCCTCTATCCTCCACTCCCATGCACCCTCATTTTTCTCTCCCTTCCGCCCTCTATCCTCCATTCCCATGCATCCTCATCTCTCTCACTCTCTTCCCTTCCTCTATTTCCATGCACCCTTAACTCTCTCTCGCTTTATCCTCTCCTCCCTCCGTCTCTTCTCCCTTTCCTCCCTCATGCTCTTTCTTCTGTTTCCTGCCTCCATCTCCCCCTCCCATGCACCCTCAACTCTCTCTCTCCATCCCTCCCTCTATCCTCCACTCCCATGCACCCTCATCTCTCTCTCCCTTCCTCCCTCTATCTTCAATTCCCATGAATCCTCATCTCTCTCACTCCCTTCCCTTCCTCTATTTCCATGCACCCTTAACTCTCTCTCGCTTTATCCTCTCCTCCCTCCGTCTCTTCTCTCTTTCATGCCTCCATCTCCCCCTCCCATGCATCCTCAACTCTCTCTCTCTCCATCCCTCCCTCTATCCTCCACTCCCATGTACCCTCATCTCTCTCTCCTTTCCCTCCCTTTATCCTCCACTCCCATGTACCCTCATCTCTCTCTCCCTTCCCTCCCTTTATCCTCCACTCCCATGTACCCTCATCTCTCTCTCCCTTTATCCTCCACTCCCATGCACCCTCATCTCTCTCTCCCTTCCCTCCCTTTATCGTCCACTCCCATGCACCCTCAACTCTCTCTTTCTCCCTTCCTCCCTCCGTCTGTTCTCTCTTCCTTTCCTCCCTAATGCTCTTTCTTCTCTTTCCTGCCTCCATCACAACTCCCATCACCCTCAGCTCTCTCTCTCCCTTTCCACTCTCATGTTCTTTCTCTCCCTTCCCTCCCTCTATCCTCCACTCCCATGCACCCTCAACTCTCTCTTTCTCTCTTCCTCCCTCCGTCTCTTCTCCCTTTCCTCCCTCATGTTCTTTCTTCTGTTTCCTGCCTCCATCTCCACTCCCATGCACCCTCACCTCTCTCTCCCTTTCCACTCTCATGTTCTTTCTCTCCCTTCCCTCCCTCTATCCTCCACTCCCATGCACCCTCAACTCTCTCTTTATCCCTTCCTCCCTCCGTCTCTTCTCCCTTTCCTCCCTCATGCCCTTTCTTCTGTTTCCTGCCTCCATCTCCACTCCGATGCACCCTCACCTCTCTCTCTCCCTTTCCACCCTCATGCTCTTTCTCTCCCTTCCCTCCCTCTATCCTCCACTCCCATGCACCCTCAACTCTTTCTCTCTCTTCCTCCCTTCGTCTCTTCTCCCTTTCCACCCTCATGCTCTTTCTCTCCCTTCCCTCCCTCTATCCTCCACTCCCATGCACCCTCAACTCTCTCTTTCTCCATTTCCTCCATCATGCTCTTTCTTCTGTTTCCTGCCTCCATCTCCCCCCCCCCCCCATGCACCCTCAACTCTCTCTCTCTCCATCCCTCCCTCTATCCTCCACTCCCATGTACCCTCATCTCTCTCCCTTCCCTCCCTTTATCCTCCACTCCCATGTACCCTCATCTCTCTCTCCCTTCCCTCCCTTTATCGTCCACTCCCATGCACCCTCACCTCTCTCTCTCCCTTTCCACCCTCATGCTCTTTCTCTCCCTTCCCTCCCTCTATCCTCCACTCCCATGCACCCTCAACTCTCTCTTTCTCCCTTCCTCCCTTCGTCTCTTCTCCCTTTCCTCCCTCATGCCCTTTCTTCTGTTTCCTGCCTCCATCTCCACTCCCATGCACCCTCACCTCTCTCTCTCCCTTTCCACCCTCATGCTCTTTCTCTCCCTTCCCTCCCTCTATCCTCCACTCCCATGCACCCTCACCTCTCTCTCTCTCTTCCTCCCTTCGTCTCTTCTCCCTTTCCACCCTCATGCTCTTTCTCTCCCTTCCCTCCCTCTATCCTCCACTCCCATGCACCCTCAACTCTCTCTTTCTCCATTTCCTCTATCATGCTCTTTCTGCTGTTTCCTGCCTCCATCTCCCCCTCCCATGCACCCTCAACTCTCTCTCTCCATCCCTCCCTCTATCCTCTACTCCCATGTACCCTCATCTCTCTCCCTTCCCTCCCTTTATCCTCCACTCCCATGTACCCTCATCTCTCTCTCCCTTCCCTCCCTTTATCGTCCACTCCCATGCACCCTCACCTCTCTCTCTCCCTTTCCACCCTCATGCTCTTTCTCTCCCTTCCCTCCCTCTATCCTCCACTCCCATGCACCCTCAACTCTCTCTTTCTCCCTTTTCTCCCTCATGCGCTTTCTTCTGTTTCCTGCCTCCATCTCCCCCTCCCATGCACCCTCAACTCTCTCTCTCCATCCCTCCCTCTATCCTCCACTCCCATGCACCCTCATTTTTCTCTCCCTTCCGCCCTCTATCCTCCATTCCCATGCATCCTCATCTCTCTCACTCTCTTCCCTTCCTCTATTTCCATGCACCCTTAACTCTCTCTCGCTTTATCCTCTCCTCCCTCCGTCTCTTCTCCCTTTCCTCCCTCATGCTCTTTCTTCTGTTTCCTGCCTCCATCTCCCCCTCCCATGCACCCTCAACTCTCTCTCTCCATCCCTCCCTCTATCCTCCACTCCCATGCACCCTCATCTCTCTCTCCCTTCCTCCCTCTATCTTCAATTCCCATGAATCCTCATCTCTCTCACTCCCTTCCCTTCCTCTATTTCCATGCACCTTAACTCTCTCTCGCTTTATCCTCTCCTCCCTCCGTCTCTTCTCTCTTTCATGCCTCCATCTCCCCCTCCCATGCATCCTCAACTCTCTCTCTCTCCATCCCTCCCTCTATCCTCCACTCCCATGTACCCTCATCTCTCTCTCCTTTCCCTCCCTTTATCCTCCACTCCCATGTACCCTCATCTCTCTCTCCCTTCCCTCCCTTTATCCTCCACTCCCATGTACCCTCATCTCTCTCTCCCTTTATCCTCCACTCCCATGCACCCTCATCTCTCTCTCCCTTCCCTCCCTTTATCGTCCACTCCCATGCACCCTCAACTCTCTCTTTCTCCCTTCCTCCCTCCGTCTGTTCTCTCTTCCTTTCCTCCCTAATGCTCTTTCTTCTCTTTCCTGCCTCCATCACAACTCCCATCACCCTCAGCTCTCTCTCTCCCTTTCCACTCTCATGTTCTTTCTCTCCCTTCCCTCCCTCTATCCTCCACTCCCATGCACCCTCAACTCTCTCTTTCTCTCTTCCTCCCTCCGTCTCTTCTCCCTTTCCTCCCTCATGTTCTTTCTTCTGTTTCCTGCCTCCATCTCCACTCCCATGCACCCTCACCTCTCTCTCCCTTTCCACTCTCATGTTCTTTCTCTCCCTTCCCTCCCTCTATCCTCCACTCCCATGCACCCTCAACTCTCTCTTTATCCCTTCCTCCCTCCGTCTCTTCTCCCTTTCCTCCCTCATGCCCTTTCTTCTGTTTCCTGCCTCCATCTCCACTCCGATGCACCCTCACCTCTCTCTCTCCCTTTCCACCCTCATGCTCTTTCTCTCCCTTCCCTCCCTCTATCCTCCACTCCCATGCACCCTCAACTCTTTCTCTCTCTTCCTCCCTTCGTCTCTTCTCCCTTTCCACCCTCATGCTCTTTCTCTCCCTTCCCTCCCTCTATCCTCCACTCCCATGCACCCTCAACTCTCTCTTTCTCCATTTCCTCCATCATGGTCTTTCTTCTGTTTCCTGCCTCCATCTCCCCCTCCCATGCACCCTCAACTCTCTCTCTCTCCATCCCTCCCTCTATCCTCCACTCCCATGTACCCTCATCTCTCTCCCTTCCCTCCCTTTATCCTCCACTCCCATGTACCCTTATCTCTCTCTCCCTTCCCTCCCTTTATCGTCCACTCCCATGCACCCTCACCTCTCTCTCTCCCTTTCCACCCTCATGCTCTTTCTCTCCCTTCCCTCCCTCTATCCTCCACTCCCATGCACCCTCATCTCTCTCTTTCTCCCTTCCTCCCTTCGTCTCTTCTCCCTTTCCTCCCTCATGCCCTTTCTTCTGTTTCCTGCCTCCATCTCCACTCCCATGCACCCTCACCTCTCTCTCTCCCTTTCCACCCTCATGCTCTTTCTCTCCCTTCCCTCCCTCTATCCTCCACTCCCATGCACCCTCAACTCTCTCTCTCTCTTCCTCCCTTCGTCTCTTCTCCCTTTCCACCCTCATGCTCTTTCTCTCCCTTCCCTCCCTCTATCCTCCACTCCCATGCACCCTCAACTCTCTCTTTCTCCATTTCCTCTATCATGCTCTTTCTGCTGTTTCCTGCCTCCATCTCCCCCTCCCATGCACCCTCAACTCTCTCTCTCCATCCCTCCCTCTATCCTCTACTCCCATGTACCCTCATCTCTCTCCCTTCCCTCCCTTTATCCTCCACTCCCATGTACCCTCATCTCTCTCTCCCTTCCCTCCCTTTATCGTCCACTCCCATGCACCCTCACCTCTCTCTCTCCCTTTCCACCCTCATGCTCTTTCTCTCCCTTCCCTCCCTCTATCCTCCACTCCCATGCACCCTCAACTCTCTCTTTCTCCCTTTTCTCCCTCATGCGCTTTCTTCTGTTTCCTGCCTCCATCTCCCCCTCCCATGCACCCTCAACTCTCTCTCTCCATCCCTCCCTCTATCCTCCACTCCCATGCACCCTCATTTTTCTCTCCCTTCCGCCCTCTATCCTCCATTCCCATGCATCCTCATCTCTCTCACTCTCTTCCCTTCCTCTATTTCCATGCACCCTTAACTCTCTCTCGCTTTATCCTCTCCTCCCTCCGTCTCTTCTCCCTTTCCTCCCTCATGCTCTTTCTTCTGTTTCCTGCCTCCATCTCCCCCTCCCATGCACCCTCAACTCTCTCTCTCCATCCCTCCCTCTATCCTCCACTCCCATGCACCCTCATCTCTCTCTCCCTTCCTCCCTCTATCTTCAATTCCCATGAATCCTCATCTCTCTCACTCCCTTCCCTTCCTCTATTTCCATGCACCCTTAACTCTCTCTCGCTTTATCCTCTCCTCCCTCCGTCTCTTCTCTCTTTCCTGCCTCCATCTCCCCCTCCCATGCATCCTCAACTCTCTCTCTCTCCATCCCTCCCTCTATCCTCCACTCCCATGTACCCTCATCTCTCTCTCCTTTCCCTCCCTTTATCCTCCACTCCCATGTACCCTCATCTCTCTCTCCCTTCCCTCCCTTTATCCTCCACTCCCATGTACCCTCATCTCTCTCTCCCTTTATCCTCCACTCCCATGCACCCTCATCTCTCTCTCCCTTCCCTCCCTTTATCGTCCACTCCCATGCACCCTCAACTCTCTCTTTCTCCCTTCCTCCCTCCGTCTGTTCTCTCTTCCTTTCCTCCATAATGCTCTTTCTTCTCTTTCCTGCCTCCATCACAACTCCCATCACCCTCAGCTCTCTCTCTCCCTTTCCACTCTCATGTTCTTTCTCTCCCTTCCCTCCCTCTATCCTCCACTCCCATGCACCCTCAACTCTCTCTTTCTCTCTTCCTCCCTCCGTCTCTTCTCCCTTTCCTCCCTCATGTTCTTTCTTCTGTTTCCTGCCTCCATCTCCACTCCCATGCAACCTCACCTCTCTCTCCCTTTCCACTCTCATGTTCTTTCTCTCCCTTCCCTCCCACTATCCTCCACTCCCATGCACCCTCAACTCTCTCTTTATCCCTTCCTCCCTCCGTCTCTTCTCCCTTTCCTCCCTCATGCCCTTTCTTCTGTTTCCTGCCTCCATCTCCACTCCCATGCACCCTCACCTCTCTCTCTCCCTTTCCACCCTCATGCTCTTTCTCTCCCTTCCCTCCCTCTATCCTCCATTCCCATGCACCCTCAACTCTCTCTCTCTCTTCCTCCCTTCGTCTCTTCTCCCTTTCCACCCTCATGCTCTTTCTCTCCCTTCCCTCCCTCTATCCTCCACTCCCATGCACCCTCAACTCTCTCTTTCTCCATTTCCTCCATCATGCTCTTTCTTCTGTTTCCTGCCTCCATCTCCCCCTCCCATGCACCCTCAACTCTCTCTCTCCATCCCTCCCTCTATCCTCCACTCCCATGTACCCTCATCTCTCTCCCTTCCCTCCCTTTATCCTCCACTCCCATGTACCCTCATCTCTCTCTCCCTTCCCTCCCTTTATCGTCCACTCCCATGCACCCTCACCTCTCTCTCTCCCTTTCCACCCTCATGCTCTTTCTCTCCCTTCCCTCCCTCTATCCTCCACTCCCATGCACCCTCAACTCTCTCTTTCTCCCTTTCCTCCCTCATGCGCTTTCTTCTGTTTCCTGCCTCCATCTCCCCCTCCCATGCACCCTCAACTCTCTCTCTCCATCCCTCCCTCTATCCTCCGCTCCCATGCGCCCTCATCTCTCTCTCCCTTCCTCCCTTTATCCTCCATTCCCATGCATCCTCATCTCTCTCACTCTCTTCCCTTCCTCTATTTCCATGCACCCTTAACTCTCTCTCGCTTTATCCTCTCCTCCCTCCGTCTCTTCTCCCTTTCCTCCCTCATGCTCTTTCTTCTGTTTCCTGCCTCCATCTCCCCCTCCAATGCACCCTCAACTCTCTCTCTCCATCCCTCCCTCTATCCTCCACTCCCATGCACCCTCATCTCTCTCTCCCTTCCTCCCTCTATCCTCAATTCCCATGCATCCTCATCTCTCTCACTCCCTTTCCTTCCTCTATTTCCATGCACCCTTAACTCTCTCTCGCTTTATCCTCTCCTCCCTCCGTCTCTTCTCTCTTTCCTGCCTCCATCTCCCCCTCCCATGCATCCTCAACTCTCTCTCTCTCCATCCCTCCCTCTATCCTCCACTCCCATGTACCCTCATCTCTCTCTCCCTTCCCTCCCTTTATCCTCCACTCCCATGTACCCTCATCTCTCTCTCCCTTCCCTCCCTTTATCCTCCACTCCCATGTACCCTCATCTCTCTCTCCCTTTATCCTCCACTCCCATGCACCCTCATCTCTCTCTCCCTTCCCTCCCTTTATCGTCCACTCCCATGTACCCTCATCTCTCTCTCTTCACTCCCTTTATCCTCCACTCCCATGTACCCTCATCTCTCTCTCTCCCTTCCCTCCCTTTATCCTCCACTCCCATGCACCCTCAACTCTCTCTTTCTCCGTTCCTCCCTCCGTCTGTTCTCTCTTCCTTTCCTCCCTAATGCTCTTTCTTCTCTTTCCTGCCTCCATCACAACTCCCATCACCCTCAGCTCTCTCTCTCCCTTTCCACTCTCATGTTCTTTCTCTCCCTTCCCTCCCTCTATCCTCCACTCCCATGAACCCTCAACTCTCTCTTTCTCTCTTCCTCCCTCCGTCTCTTCTCCCTTTCCTCCCTCATGCTCTTTCTTCTGTTTCCTGCCTCCATCTCCACTCCCATGCACCCTCACCTCTCTCTCCCTTCCCTCCTTTTATCCTCCACTCCCATACACCCTCAACAATTACTCTCTCTTTCTCCCTTCCTCCCTCCGTCTCTTCTCCCTTTCCTCCCTCATGCTCTTTCTTCTCTTTCCTGCCTCCATCTTCCCCTCCCATGCACCCTCAACTCTCTCTCTCCATCCCTCCCTCTATCCTCCACTCCCATGTACCCTCATCTCTCTCTCCCTTCCCTCCCTTTATCCTCCACTCCCATGCACCCTCATCTCTCTCTCCCTTCCCTCCCTTTATCCTCAACTCACATGTACCCTCATCTCTCTCTCTCCCTTCCTTCCCTTTATCCTCCACTCCCATGCACCCTCACCTCTCTCTCCCTTCCCTCCCTTTATCCTCCACTCCCATGTACCCTTATCTCTCTCTCCCTTCCCTCCCTTTATCGTCCACTCCCATGCACCCTCACCTCTCTCTCTCTCCCTTTCTACCCTCATGCTCTTTCTCTCCCTTCCCTCCCTCTATCCTCCACTCCCATGCACCCTCAATTCTCTCTTTCTCCCTTTCCTCCCTCATGCTCTTTCTTCTCTTTCCTGCCTCCATCTCCCCCTCCCATGCACCCTCAACTCTCTCTCTCCATCCCTCCCTCTACCCTCCACTCCCATGCGCCCTCATCTCTCTCTCCCTTCCTCCCTCTATCCTCCATTCCCATGCATCCTCATCTCTCTCACTCTCTTCCCTACCTCTATTTCCATGCACCCTTAACTCTCTCTCGCTTTATCCTCTCCTCCCTCCGTCTCTTCTCCCTTTCCTCCCTCATGCCCTTTCTTCTGTTTCCTGCCTCCATCTCCACCCCCATGCACCCTCACCTCTCTCTCTCCCTTTCCACCCTCATGCTCTTTCTCTCCCTTCCCTCCCTCTATCCTCCACTCCCATGCACACTCAACTCTCTCTCTCTCTTCCTCCCTTCGTCTCTTCTCCCTTTCCACCCTCATGCTCTTTCTCTCCCTTCCCTCCCTCTATCCTCCACTCCCATCCACCCTCAACTCTCTCTTTCTCCATTTCCTCCATCATGCTCTTTCCTCTGTTTCCTGCCTCCATCTCCCCCTCCCATGCACCCTCAACTCTCTCTCTCCATCCCTCCCTCTATCCTCCACTCCCATGGACCCTCATCCCTCTCCCTTCCCTCCCTTTATCCTCCACTCCCATGTACCCTCATCTCTCTCTCCCTTCCCTCCCTTTATCCTCCACTCCCATGTACCCTCATCTCTCTCTCCCTTTATCGTCCACTCCCATGTACCCTCATCTCTCTCTCCCTTCCCTCCCTTTATCCTCCACTCCCATGTACCCTCATCTCTCTCTCCCTTCCCTCCCTTTATCCTCCACTCCCATGCACCCTCAACTCTCTCTCTCTCTCTCTCTCCCTCCGTTTCTTTTCCCTTTCCTCGTGCTCTTTCTTCTCTTTCCTGCCTCCATCTCCACTCCCATGCACCCTCAACTCTCTCTCCCTTCCTCCTTTGATCCTCACCTCCCTCCGTCTCTTCTCCCTTTCCTCCCTCATGCTCTTTCCTGCCTCCATCTCCACTCCCATGCACCCTCAACTCTCTCTCTCCCTTCCTCCCTTGATCCTGTCCTCCCTCCGTTTCTTCTCCCTTTCCTCCCTCATGCTCTTTCTTCTCTTTCCAGCCTCCATCTCCACTACCATGCACCCTCATCTCTTTCTCCCTTCCCTCCCTTTATCCTCCACTCCCATGCACCCTCATCTCCCTCCCTCCCCTCCATTCCCTTCTTTCCCTGCCTCCCTTCCTCCCTACCTTCTCCCTCTTTCTGGATTTAAACCTTACAAATTAATCATGAATTCAGACTCGGAATAAGAAATACAAAAATACTTTAATCTTTTGCACATACTCTGTACACATAAACATGGTATGCACAAACATGATTGTTATGAACATATTCCAGATGTAATGACATTTTCATTTCAGTTAATTTAGAATTCTTTGCATATCATATACATACAAGGCTGTAAACTTACAAACTATAAGATCATCCGATTCGAATAACAGTGATCAGATTTTCTTCTTGAGATTGGAAACATTCTTTTATTGCTACATCTTTCTCATAAAAATCATGTACCTTCAAAGAATATTGATTTTTTTTTTATACACTGATAGAAAGTATGTCCTACAGTAAACACACACTGGTATGCCAGTTTGTATTGAAAAATGGTGATTTTGACATTTTCAACATGTCACAGAGTTCAGGATTTCAATGCATATTTCCCTCCTATACAAGTAGCTCTTGGCATCAAGGCTAATATCAAATCACATGACCACTTTATGCAGGCATTCAGCATAAGACACACACAACTTGGTACATATCTACTCAGAGGCCTGATAGTTAAAATGGAAGAACAAAAATACAACAATGCTATTAAGTACTGGAATAATCCTTGAATTGTGGTATGTACATACATGTATTTGATCCAGATATACATTATCACAACTTCACTCATTCCTGCTAACTTTTCACTTCAGGACGATAGACAAATTATATCTCTGTTTTAGTATATACAAATCATAAGGCACACAAAACTTTGGTACACATCTACTGATAGTTCAAATGGAAGAAGATGGAGAAGAAAAAAAAATATTGTCAAGTACTGGAATAATTCCTTAATTGTAGAGTTGGGCCAGATAAACATTATCACAGTTTCGCTCATTCCTGCCAACTTTTCACTTCAGGAAGATACAATAAATTTTGTCTCTGTTTATAGTATATAAAAAATCATGAGGCACGCAAAACTTGGTACATATCTACTGATAGTTAAAAATAGAAAAAAACAAAAAAATAATCAAGTACTGGAATAATCCCTGAATTGTAGATGTACATACATGTAGAGTCGGGCCAGATATACATTATCACAATTTCACTCATTCCTACCAACTTTGCACTTCAGGAAGATAAACAAATATGGTCTCTGTTTAATATATATAGTATATACATCACTAATTACTCTGAGATGAGTGACTCCTGATAGGAACGAATGAAGTTGAGAAAATCTGAGTAAAATGAGTTTCTTCCCAGTACATGTAAACTTTCGGGGCCCAACTGTGTAAACGCAACTTGTGTGAGCCTGACCAAAATGCATACAATTAAGTACAACATGGTAATTTAAATACTTAATAAAATTACAAACACATTACAAAACAACCTCAAAGTCAATATTGCATTCTGGGTACTCTTCCATACAAAGTTGAAATCAAAATTACATTTTCAACCAATTGGGGTCATGTATTTAGTAATTGTGTTTACTTTTTGAGTAATGTTGTGTTTGACATTGCAACTTTTGAAGCAAGAGGGCCCTCGATCGTAACGAAATCCAATTTCCAGACAAACTAGCTCAAAGGAACTCTCGGTCCTGTTTCATAAAACTTGCAACCATTAACAAGTGTCACATTTTCTATGACAAATTGGCTCTCAATCATTCAAATGCAACAATTTCAATAGCTTATAATAGTTATTGCAACTTGTTATTGATAACAAGTTTCATAAAACAGGGCCCAAGTTTCAAATTTCATTCTTGCAACTTACTTCTATGAGTGCAGACAAAAATAAAAGATTTCAGTAAGTCATCCTTCACAGCTATTTTTTTCTGAATTGCTAATGATCAGGCGTTACACCTTGGGATATTAAGTAACACAACTGGTTGACCAGCTGCTTGTTATGGTGGTAAAAACAGAATTGTTTTCAGCCCAGTGGAACAAACGTTTACGTTGTTTGACAATATTATGTCAGCTATATAATTTTATCATGAAATCGAAAAATGTATTGATCAAACAAATCTAAGAGAAAAGAAATTCATGAAAAAGTGTTTTTATTTCGACCATCAATTTTTTTGTTATTGTGTTTACATTTTAAGTCATAATCTGTCATATAAAATAAATTGAATGCAGTATATGATTGATTTTTGCTTTGGTAACAAATTTTAATATAAATTTTAGTTTGACCAAGTGATGTAAATATGGAATTTTGCATGATTGTAGATGTAAAGGAATCCTGTGGATGAGGGGAAGAAATGGATGAGGGTCAACATTTGATCCTATGATCCAGGCTATACTTTATGAAATATATAGGGTTATGGTCGCACTTTATTTTGACTTCAGGTAATAATGTTTACGGTTAGGTACACGTAATATGATATATTTATTGTGTATGAATATAACGTTGCTATGTTGTGATATGAAGTTCATTGAATTTGCTGTTTCATTTCTAGTGTTAAATATTATAATTTTATGTTTACAGTAATATGTAAGGCCTGAAGTTGAAGTTAACATTTTGGTAAGTGTAGGAAACCGACGCGGAACAACTGTCGTACAACCGACTCAGAGATAGTTCTATATGATCCAGTAGCACATAATCAAACTGTGCAATCTGGATGGTTGTGCACTGCCATTGTGTGGCTCTCGAAGGTATTCTGATGGCTGTGATGTCCATCATAGGTCATCCTCCTCGTCTGAGACGTAATCCTCCTCTTCTGAGGTTGAAGCTGGAATTTTGGTTAGTGTAGGGAGCCGACGCAGAAAGACTGTCACAGTAGCAAGTGTCGTAGAACCCTCTTGAAGATAGTTCTATACGATCGAGCAGCACATAATCCAGCTATGCGATCTTGATGGTTGAAGGGATTCTGATGGCTGTGATGTCCATCATAGGTCATCCTCCTCGTCTGAGACGTTATCCACCTCGTCCGAGGAGGAATCCTCGTCCGAGGAGGAATCCTCCTCGTCTGAATCTGAGATGCTATCCTCCTCTTCTGAGAGATCAGAAGTATCCTCCCTGAATTGATGTTGAGGAAAGAAGATAAAATATAGGTTTGGGGGATAGGATCTGGGCCCTGTAACATATGAAGTGACTAACAATCCAATCAATTGTAAAAATCTCCACTTTAAGCATTGTATTTACCTGTAACGAAGAAGATACATGTATCAGGGAAACCTGCATGTACAATCAAGATTTTGGATAATATTAATAGTAACTTTCAATGTTACACGGCCTAGGCACTGAAGGCCTGAAGTGGTATTCTGAAATTCATGCTGTCTTTTATGCTAGTGAAAAAATGTTTCCTGTTAAAGCAAAGATAAATAAGAAAAGTCTTAGATTAATTCTCGATATCACCAATATATTACAAATACCAGCATGTTACATTCAGGCCTTATTTCAAATGCACTCTGGGATAGTTTGGTGACCAAGTCGCCGGCTGTGATTGTGTGTCTGTGTACTCTATTTTCTGACAGTACTCACAGTGATTTATCAACGATTCTCAACGCTTTCAAGAGTGGATCATTACTTAAAACGTATGAAATATTTTACACATACTAAAATTAACATATTTGGTGGTGTGATTGGAAAGAGCAAGTACAAGCATAGAAATAATAATGTCACCTTTCGTTGGTTATGTTCATTGGCAAGAGTGAAACCTTGTCTGAAATATTAACGGATGTGACTACATTAAAGGGTTCGTTGGCTTTTTAGATGACCAATGGACATACTCCATTCTGGTGGGATATTCTAAAGTTAAGCCTGTCATTTTCTTGAAGTTTCAAGAAGGTCCTTCCATTGTTTTAATCTAGACATCGATAAGATTTGGAGGATCTTTCTCTTGTTTGTCATTGCTGCCGTCACCAAAAATAAAGAACCTAGATGTAGCTTTCAGAGACGTACCTATGTACATTGGCTCAAAGTTACTTCAGAGAGGCTTCATCTGTGCATTTTGGGCATATTGGCGATAGCGAGAATTTCTATGTAAAGCTGGCTATTTGTACAGTTTAGAGATAAATCTGCACCAACACCTACAATTAGTCCCATTCCATGCAACCTCAATTTATGATAATTAACATAATTTTCACTTTTTGAATGTAGCAGACGTAATAAAGTATATTGCACAGAATACAACCCAAGAAAACTAAAACATATGTTTATTGGGGACACTTGTATATATTGTTCACAGCCGTCAGACTGAATAGGATAGGTGCCTAACCGGCCTCAACAAGAGCAGATAGATCCTGTAATGAACGAATAAAACATCCACCATTTTTTTTAATACGAAAAATATCCTAGATCCTTGTTATTTGATTTAAAGAGACTTTCAAGATTGTTCTTAGTAATTATCGCTTTATATATGTTTCATCTTTATGCAGCGTAATAAACAAAAAAGTATAAACATTTGAACCCAGGTCCATGACACAATGTAGTATACAATACACAACTGTGTCACTGGCAGGGTATACAAGACAAGTACAACATGTACAACATAGGAAACATATAAAGCATATATAGAAAGTGGTTAACAACATAATGGAAAGAGAAGTACGAAGTTGAGATTCCTCAACGGTAATAGGCAATCCGATTCTATCTTTGGCGATCTTAAATACCAGTATAAATAGTAGAAATGTAACCATGAATAAGTGTATTATGCTTGATTTTGCGACAATGCACTAGTTTCTCTGGCATGTATTTTATTACCATGATTTTGATAATAATACTAGTTTGTTTTACGAATGTGGGTCATGATTATTTACACCATCATTTTGTGGCTTACTTGTTTTTCTATAAACTTGGATAAATATGATTTACACCGAACGTAAAATGATATACATGGAGTATTTAAATACTAAATGGTTTCTTATATATAAACATTTTTAGATTTGTTCATAGTAAAATTGCATGATATATATGTTCATAACAGGTATTGCATCGTTGTAAACATCATTCGAGCATTGTCGTATTATAGTTATACATATTTTGAAGAAAAATAATGAAATGAAAGTACCTCTTCTTCGTACATGCACTGTTATTCTGATAAATAAATCCAAATTAATAGGCTTAATTTAGCGCGAACACAGGGATAGGGGCACTTACCTCTACAAGCATCAATGCACAGTGATATACATGTATTAATCCACACACAGTATATAAAGCATATTAAACTCTACATGCCCTGCTGTGGAAAGATCGTTAAATAGTACTAGAAACTATAGCATGCTTTTTCATGGAAAAACATGTAATATTCTCAGTAAAGGAATCACACATGACCCTGCTTAACCAATCATTTGATTAGGATCTAGGAGTAAGTTGTATAGCAATAAAATTAATTTGTAATTCATTATGTTTAATAGTTCACTTACCGTCGAAAGTCGGTGAGTGACTGCAGGAATGAATCAAAATCCGCTTGGGGAACTCCATTGAACATGAAATTTCCATCACTGATTTGAGGAAAAGAATCCTGAAAAGAAATGTATGGGCATGCTTGGTGATAGTGATTCATGTAGTTTTCCTCCATTCAAGTATGGCTGAAATACTATACCATACATGTACATACCAGGTCAGTACTCTCTCTGGCATATAGACTTAGTGTCCTTGTTACACTGACACCTCCTATACACTGCCCCTCCCCACCAAATACACACACATACAAAAAAGCTATGTTGATTGAACTGGTCAATATTTCAACAGAACTTTATGCTGACACCCCCTCCTCCCTTATCATGCACCTGTCCAAAACATCAAGAACAAAAACAAAAACTGTGCTTAAAATAAGTACACTGTGATCAAGATCTCCATCTTGTTTAGTGACTATTCAATCTGACGTATACTCTCAGACCCATGATGACATTATTCAAACCTTATGAATTGATTTGAACTATTTGTATCTATTAGTCTTTAGAGTACTTCAGTGATCTGTTTATACTGAAATTGTATTATTGCGTAACTAGTAACACAACACTCTCCCCCCCCCCCAACAAAAAAAAAAAACTAGATGGAATTCGACTGCACGCAGTCGAAAATGATGCCTCCGTCATCAGAGCAATATTACAAACCAAAACAGAAGAAATTTTTCGAATTCAAGTTCAAATGTAATTCATTAACAGGTTCTCAGAATATCGTGATTACAAGCAATTTCTCATATACATATATGACCCTTTGATCTTTAACCTCATGACCCTAAAATCTACTCAGTTCATTGGCTCTGCAAGATGTCCTGAGTTAAATAGTAATCCATCTGTCATTTCTAATGAGAATGCGTTCACAAGCTATTTTTGCTTACATAATGAGCCCATGACCTTTGACCTTTGACCTTATAAACCAAGAATCTACTCAGTTCATTGGCTCTGCAAGTAACATACATGACCTAGTTTTGGCAGGAATCCATCAATCGGCTCTTGAGATAACGCGATCACAAGCCGTTTTTGTATACATAATGTGCGCTGTGGCCTTTGACCTTTGACCTCGTGACCCCAAAATCTAATCGGTTCATCGGCTCTGCAAGTAACATACATGACCTAATTTTGGCAGGAATCCATCGATCGGTTCTTGAGATAACGCGATCACGAGCTGTGTTTGCATACATAATGAGCCCTGTGACCTTTGACCTTTCACCTCGTGACCCCAAAATATAATCATTTCTTTGGCTCTGCAAGATACATACATGACCAAAGTTTGGCAGAAATCCATCAATCGGTTCTTCAGATAACGTGATCACGAGAACGGGACGTACGTACAGACGTGTGTACAGACGTACGGACGGACAGACGTAACTGAGGCATAAAAACTCCTTAAACTCAACTCCAATGCTACATGTGTACCTGAATTCATCATGGCATGGATATAGAGTACAAACACACATACATACCTGTAAGGTTGACGCCTTTGCATTCAGTGTAGAATAGAGCTCCTCCTTGAACTCCTTTCCAAGTAGTATCAGGTGAGTCAGGTTTGGCATGGAACACAAAGCATCTACTAGGTAATGTGTAGAGGCTGATGTTGGACACCTAACATCAAGCATGACAGTGTGGACCTACATGTATACAAACAGTGATTCATACATGTACATTACCAGAGTACACGTTTTCATTGAATTACTGCAAATATAACTGGGTGCTCTGATATACATGTATGTGTATGGCTATGCTTGGGTGACAAATGCAATGGGCTTTATATAGTCAAATATAGGATTTGGATAAGGGCTACAAATAGGTTTGAGCTCAGGTTTAGTGATAGGAATACTTTTTGGTGCAGGGATCAAGTCCCCCCAAAAAGCTTACTTAAAAACTTTAAGTTAGTCTTCATTAAACCAAAATATCTTTTCTGAGGCAATCCTTTAAAAGTGATGTTTTTTGCAGAACATCATATTTTTAACTCGAGCCAACTGAATTCTGTATCTTACACTGCACATGAAAACCCCTCTTTTTATAATACTGTTCCTTTGTCTACTAAGACTATTATACATTTTCATATAAAAAAATTAACACGTTGAATAATTATTGACAGCATGTTGCTAAAATATCATAACTCCTTAAATTCATCTCCACTACTGCATGTGTACCTGAGTTCATCATGGCATGGATATAGAGTACAAACACACATACATACCTGTAAGGTTGACGCCTTTGCATTCAGTGTAGAATAGAACTCCTCCTGGAAATCCTGTCCACGTAGTGTCAGTTCAGTCAGGTTTGGCATGGAACACAAAGCATCTGCTAGGTAATGTGAAGAGGCTGATGTTGGACACCTAATGAGCTTGACAGTGTGGACCTACATGTATACAAACAGTGATTCATACAAGTACATTACCAGAGTACACGTTTTCATTGAATTACTGCAAATATAACTGGGTGCTCTGATATACATGTATGTGTATGGCTATGCTTGGGTGACAAATGCAATGGGCTTTATATAGTCAAATATAGGATTTTGATAAGGGCTACAAATAGGTTTGAGCTCAGGTTTAGTGATAAGAATACTTTTTGGTGCAGGGATCAAGTTAAGAATTTAGATAGTACAGGATGGAAAGCACAGAAAAATTGTTGATGGGGCATATGCATTAAACAACAGGAGGATAGACAAATTATACAGACGTAGTGCATTTTCTTACTTCATACTACATAGTGATGCATTCAAGGAATATATCCTAACAGGTACCCACTTATATTACTTCACCTAGGACAAGTTTGGCAAATGTAGATTAATGTCTTGCCAAACAACGTGAGTGCAACGTATGGCAGGGATTCGAACCCCATACCTCATGGTTCATGTCCATACAGTGACCTATCCAATAGACCACGAACACCTCTACATGAACAATGGTTGATAACAATTATTTTAGAATGTATAATACCCATAAACGGGTATCTGATTTTAATAAATAGAGACGTATTTGTCTTTGGAGAATTAAATATAAAACAAAGAAGAAACTATCACTTTTTTGATTATTAAGACACATTTTTGACATTGCCTTACTGCTATAATACATTTGTGACTAAATGAATGCATTATACATGAATGTGTATGTAGAGTGTGTACATGTAGATTTGCTTAAAATAAGTACTGTGATCTAGATCTTCATTCTTGTTTAGTGAGTATTGAATCTGAAGTATACTAAGATACTACTTTCAGACCCATGAGGATATAATTCCCACTATATGAATTGCTCTGAACTTAAAAATATGAAAATTACAAACAAAATTATTTGTATCCACTAGTCTTTAGAGTACTTCCGTAATCTGTTTATACTGAAATTGTTTTACTGCATAAGGAGCGACATGACATTCTCCATCCCCCCAAAAAGCTTACATAAAAACTTTAAGTTAGTCTTCGTTAGTCTTCATTAAACCAAAATATCTTTTCTGAGTCAATCCTTTAAAAGTGATGTTTTTTGCAGAACATCATATTTTTAAATATATAAAAAAATTAACACGTTGACAAAATATTGACAGCATGTTGCTAAAATATCATAACTCCTTAAATTCATCTCCACTGCTGCATGTGTACCTGAATTCATCATGGCATGGATATAGAGTACAAACACACATACACACCTGGAAGGTTGACGCCTTTGCATTCAGTGCAGAATAGAACTCCTCCTGGAAATCCTTTCCATGTAGTATCAGGTCAGTCAGGTTTGGCATGGAACACAGAGCATCCGCTAGGTAATGTGAAGAGGCTGTTGTTGGACACCTAACATCTTTAAGCCAGACAGTGTAGACCTACATGTATACAAACAGTGATTCATACAAGTACATTATTAGAGTACACGTTTTCATTGAATTACTACAAATATAACTGGGTGCTCTGATATTCATGTATGTGTATGGCTATGCTTGGGTGACAAATGCAATGGGCTTTATATAGTCAAGTATAGGATTTGGATAAGGGCTACAAATAGGTTTGAGCTCAGGTTTAGTGATAGGAATACTTTTTGGTGCAGGAATCAAGTTAAGAATTTGGATAGTACAGGATGGAAAGCACAGAAAAATTGTTGATGGGGCATATGCATTAAACAACAGGAGGATAGACAAATTATACAGACGTAGTGCATTTTCTTACTTCATACTACATAGTGATGCATTCAAGGAATATATCCTAACAGGTACCCACTTATATTACTTCACCTAGGACAAGTTTGGCAAATGTAGATTAATGTCTTGCCAAACAACATGAGTGCTACGTATGGCAGGGATTCGAACCCCATACCTCATGGTTCATGTCCATACAGTGACCTATCCAATAGACCACGAACACCTCTACATGAACAATGGTTGATAACAATTATTTTAGAATGTATAATACCTATAAACGGGTAACTGATTTTAATAAATAGAGATGTATTTGTCTTTGGAGAATTAAATATAAAACAAAGAAACTATCACTTTTTTGATTATTTAGACACATTTTTGACATTGCCTTACTGCTATAATACATTTGTGACTAAATGAATGCATTATACATGAATGTGTATGTAGAGTGTGTACATGTAGATTTGCTTAAAATAAGTACTGTGATCTAGATCTTCATTCTTGTTTAGTGAGTATTGAATCTGAAGTATACTAAGATACTACTTTCAGACCCATGAGGATATAATTCCCACTATATGAATTGCTCTGAACTTAAAAATATGAAAATTACAAACAAAATTATTTGTATCCACTAGTCTTTAGAGTACTTCCGTAATCTGTTTATACTGAAATTGTTTTACTGCATAAGTAGCGACATGACACTCTCCATCCCCCCAAAAAGCTTACTTAAAAACTTTAAGTTAGTCTTCATTAAACCAAAATATCTTTTCTGAGGCAATCCTTTAAAAGTGATGTTTTTTGCAGAACATCATATTTTTAACTCGAGCCATCTGAATTCTGTATCTTACACTGCACATGAAAACCCCTCTTTTTATAATACTGTTCCTTTGTCTGCTAAGACTATTTTTTTTTTTCATATAAAAAAATTAACACATTGACAAAATATTAACAGCATGTTGCTAAAATATGATAACTCCTTAAATTCATCTCCACTGCTGCATGTGTACCTGAATTCATCATGGCATGGATATAGAGTACAAACACACATACACACCTGGAAGGTTGACGCCTTTGCATTCAGTGCAGAATAGAACTCCTCCTGGAAATCCTTTCCCTGTAGTATCAGGCGAGTCAGGTTTGGCATGGAACACAAAGCATCCACTAGGTAATGTGAAGAGGCTGATGTTGGACACTCAACATCTTTAAGCACGACATTTTGGACCTACATGTATACAAACAGTGATTCATACAAGTACATTACCAGAGTACACGTTTTCATTGAATTACTGCAAATATAACTGGGTGCTCTGATATACTATGCTTGGGTGACAAATGTAATGGGCTTTATATAGTCAAATATAGGATTTGGATAAGGGCTACAAATAGGTTTGAGCTCAGGTTTAGTGATAGGAATACTTTTTGGTGCAGGGATCAAGTTAAGAATTTGGTTAGTACAGGATGGAAAGCACAGAAAAATTGTTGATGGGCATGCGTTAAAACAACAGGAGGATCGACAAACACAGCCATAGTGCATTTTCTCACTACATAGTGATACAAACAGTGATTCATTAAAGTACATTACCAGAATACATGTATTTATTGAATGACTGCAAATATAACTGGGTGCTCCAATATCCATGTATGTGTATGGCTAAGCTCAGTTGACAAATGTTCTGGGCTTTATTAAGTCACAAATATATATAGGATCCGCATGAGAGCTGCAAATAGGTTTTGACCTTAGGTTTAGTCTTACGGTTTATTATAGATTTTAGTGCTGGGTTAAGTTCAGAAATCGGTTAGTTCAGGGTAGTGGGCGCAGAAAATGCATCAAAAAAGATTTATAGGACTAACTTTTACTATTATAGCCGTAGTACATGTAACTACTGCATATTCATCTGAGTAATTGCATCCATCCAAAATATTTATGAACAAAAACAAACACAGGACGCTGAGTAATACCCAGCTCATCTTGAACATAACTACAATATGAAGGTTACGTTAATTTGCCAAATAGATTTTCAATTTCATTAATTTACATATACTTCTAGATCAACATGTATGTTTCTCTTTATATAACTTTTGTTTACTAGCTGTCATCATGTGATGAGGCTGGTGTGAGGCACTCAACATCATGAAGGCAGAGAGTCTTGATCTGTACAGAAATTGAATGACTGAAATTGGTTTAACCCTATTTAGCCCGGGCTATTTTGAAACTGCATAGCCCGGGGGGGGGGGGGGACCCAAAAATAAACACCTAAACTATAAACAAGACCAAATAACCAATGTTTTATCTCTTTATTTGAAAAATGAGATTTCCATGTTTGTTACACAAAAAACAAAAATGAGCGATTTTCGGGCTGACATACAAAGACAAACTGACACGTGACTTCATAATGGTAGGTTTGATTTTCAAAAAATTTCTTTCAAAAGATGCGCAAGACTCGAAAGAAAAAAGTCACAAAATTTCAGTGCAAGATTTTCTTGCGTTAAAAAATTATCGCGTAAAATGTCGAGGGGGGGGGGGGCTTCTAAAGCCCCCCCCCCACGGGCTAAATAGGGTTAACACTGGTAGATGGAGGGGGAGCAGGAATTTTGTAAACATGTGGTCAGAGACCGCATCAATGAAAGGGTCTTGTTGGGGCTAGTATTTATTTGCACAGAGTAGTTTTCCCAATATTAGTCCTTTTTATACTTTTATAAGTTAAATCAGACAGTGAGAAGTCAGAATGTGTATTATTTATATGTTTTAAAATACTTAGTACCTTCAGGTGATTTTTATGTACATTATAGTAAGATCAAAAGTGCATGAAAATATAAGGCCTTTGTCAAGAGTCAGGGATGACAGTCCAATAGGATATGACCATACTGAAGATTCAGGTAAGAGGAAGATCAGGAATTCCTGAGCGTAGGAGCGAATTGCAGTGATTCTACTGTATTTTAGAGGTATGTGAATTAAATGCAAATCTTCTCAGTAAAATATTCAGTATAGCACCTTTTCATTGTAATTCAAATATTTAGACCAGCATTGCTAAAGATAATATTCTATTAGAGAGTTTAAAGAATGATAATTTTATTTACAAGTGTAAAATGATTATGATGATTATAATAATAGATGTTATATTGTACATGAAAGTGGTCTAGCTATAGAACATATACATTCCTTACTATAATTTTCCTTTGTGGTTCGAATTATGTGGCCTGCTATGTTTTAATAATTTGTATGTACTATAGTTCTGTTGAATGAAGACATAATACCATCAAGGCAACAACAAAATAGCTGAATACCTAGGGGGCAAAACCTTAATTTGGGGGGTTTTGGTCGGGATGTTGTAGGTCGGTCGGTATAAACATGATCAGAGGATCTTCCTGCACAATTTCTAGGTGGACTACCCTGGCAATATTTTTCTGGAAAAAAAATAGTCAATAATTAGAAGATAATTTTGTAACAGAACATCATTTTACCATGCATGTGGTATCAATGAAAGAAAATTAAATTATCTACATGATACCACATTCACAATGATTGAATTTATTTTACATAATAATAATAATAATAAATAATAGGATAATTATATAGCACCAGTATCCGCCAAGCTCTGACGCTCATGGTGCTTTACGCATATTACCCTGGTCGTAGCCGAGCTGCCAAAGTAACTAGTGCTGAATAATATCAGGTACCCATTTACACCTGGTGGAGTTATTTCTCCATATTTCAATCACTTTTGAAACTGAAGAAATAAAAATATATAGAAAACCTTCATAATATTAGTTGAATACGATCTGAAAATTACAGGTTCATTGATTTTTATGTAAAAAAATGTATAGCGTAGTAAAGTTCATTTTGGACAATATGCACAGACCAGTTCCTTGATGATACGTTTAACGTGCGTCGTCATTGCCGCATATCTGTCAGGTTTGCCCTTGCAACTGAAACGTGAATCATCTAATTGCATTCTATCCTTTTTCTTAATGATTGAAGGGACAGTGAACGGTTGGGCTGGGCGATGGGGGAGACACAAGTGGCAGGGGCAATTCATAAATTCCCCCAAAAATTAGTAATTCTGATTTGTAATTAATACAAATTGTGTAAGGTAATTGTAGAATCTTGGTTTTTGTATGACATGGTCAAATAAAACATAGAATCCTGTCTGGATCTACAAATATTTTAATGAAGTTCTATAAATGACTAATCCAGAAAGGACTCTGTATTAAAACATTACCTGATGTAAATATAAGAGAAAGTGAACCAATAAATATATAGTTTCTTATACTAGTTCCACTTTAACACTTGTAGATTAGAATAAACCTTAATATAATGTAGCATAAATTTTGTTCCATCTTGTGTTTTGGATCAGAACACTTAAATCGGATTTGCAACCTTTTGTGATGACTTTACATGTTTGTTACATCCAATGCTCCTGTTAATCCAATACTAATATACCTATTACCCCTATCTCAATGTTGTTTTATAATTGATATAGGTATAAGAGGGTGACATTGACCAAAGCAACCTCATACTAGATGAATTTCAGAATTCCTGGGTCTGTCTTTTAAGATCTTACAAGAATTACAAGAAAGAGTGAAAGTTTGCCTGCTAATGTAAAGTAACATTTCAAAGTTAGGTTTATATGAAATATGAATACAGTGCAACTATTATTCAAATGATACACCCCTCTATATTATAGGTTCCTACAGCAAGATGAGTAACCAGCCAAGAAAATGTGTGGCAGATAGTGCCATGTCCATGAAGCATGTGCCTGCTAAGAAATCTTCCAAAGATATGAGCACTGACTACACAAAATGCATCATATGCCAACAAGAATCTGTGATAAGCCTATTCTTCATCCAGTTACGTGTGTAACAACATATATGAACAAATTTAAGGCTCTTCGCATTCTGGTCGGTCAAAGTTAAACCCTTATGATGAAGTAGATGAGCTAGAAGCTCCTCTTTTCCAGCTCCTGGTCTGTCCACATTCCTCATAGAATCATCCGCGTAAGGTACCGAGACATTCTTGAGGAGCTTGGTGTCGATAAAGGAGATAAATACCGGGCGACCATCTTGAAACATACATTACATGAATACTATGGGTCACATATTTTGGTTCTCAATCAAACCAAAGGTTCAGGATTTATATGTGCTTCCACATTACCACTTGGTGACGCACTGAAAAAACTGAGGCACCTAGAAGGAGATGATATCGAGGGAAAACACCATACATGTACACTCCTGCAAGCATCAAAGATTCTTAGAGCAGATTGTGAAGTGTAAGAAAGAGATGTGTGAGAAAAATTCAACTGAGATTTCATTCACATCTGCATACAATATGGTTCCAGACTCACTCACTCTTCAGATGGCCATGAAGACTGAGGACGTTCTGCTTATGTGGCGCCTCGGTAGAATGATCACAACTTCGCAACTGGTGGATGCTCCTAGAGTTTTAGAAGCAGGACTTCCGGGCTTTTCCTCATTCCGTGCTGACCTCCATCCACATAGACAGGCTAGAATCATTGGCTATCTTCCTCTGATCCCATCTTCTCCAACTGACCCTACTGTACTAAAGGAAATGATGATTTGACTTGTCAGGACATCACATGCACGTGGTATCAAATACACAATTATAACTGGAGATCAGGCTACATATGAGCTCGCTGTAGCCATCAGAGACAAGCATCGTAGTGAGTTCAGCAATGTGGTCTTACTGCTGGGTGGCTTTCATCAAGCTCACAACTACATGAAAGCAGTTTGCAGATCTTTAGGGCGGCAGGTGCAGAAGATTTTCTTGTTGCAGCTGGTCTGTGCCAGGAAGGGGCCGCCAAGAAGATGTTTGGTGATAAAGCCGACTACTACCAGGCCATACATGCCCTCAGAATCCTGAGCGAAACTATGTGGCGCCTCTACTAGGAAGCATTATAGACATGATGGGCAGCAGACAGAGAAACAGATCACTGGCAGTCTGAGGTGGAATCTGTCTTGAAAATGCTCTATGAAAAAGACATCACTGCCACTGAAAAGTTGCAAATGCTTCAGAATTCCCATGAACAGTTATCAGCCATTCAGGAACTTTTCCCAGAATCAATGGTTGATCAACCAACAGCAATCTTCTGGTCCACCTTCCTGATGTTCTGCATAGATTTAACTACTACCAGCGAGAAGCTGACTGGGTAGGACATGTCTGTGAATCATATTGAATGATACCTTACCTCAAAGCAGCAGGGCATTACAAATATGGGCATCAGTCTCTGCCTCTCTATCTTGATGAGATGAAAAATCTTCCTAAAACAGCCCCTGATGTACATGAAGCACTTATGGCGGGTACATTTGTTGCAAGGAGAGCAGATGGCAAGCACAATTGTGTTTCTCCTGACATGCTTCTTGAACAGACAAATGCAGATGTCAAGTAAAGAAGAAAGCGGTCATGACGGAATTACACCTAACCCCGCCGCATGGATAAAATGGGTTTAAACAATTAAAACCCATCACATCTGTCTCTGCACAGTAAATATCGATGCTGCATCTTCTTTCACCCAGCCGTAACAATGAATCTGGTGTATGTCGAGTAACAAGGGACACAGAGATGGTCATCAAGGTAAATGGTAGCAGTCGAGACGAATCCATCCAGTGCAACTACAACATCCCTGATAAATGTGTCAACTGGGCAATGTGCTGATTGCACAGTTTAGGACAACTTGAGCAGTGTTAAACAAATAGGTTTGGAGGCACTGTCTCAATCACTATCCAGTCTTCAGAAGAAGACAAGTATTATGAAGCTGAACACGTTCCACACACAAAACAAGAAACAAAAGAAGTCTGGGCCCACAAGAGCTAAATCAGGGAAGAGTGATGAAGTAACTGCTCTTCTGCGTATGACACAGATCATTGTAGTGATGGAGAACTAAAGATTGTTGACTTGGTGAGAACCCCAAGGCAAGGGCCATCACTGACGTTGTATCCAGAGAACTAATCAAGGAGGTATTAGGGCCATCACAACATATATTAACACCTCAGCAAGTGATGACTTCAAGGAGTCTGATCTGGGCAATCAAAGAGCATACAAGTTTTTGAACAACAGATCTATACTCTCTTAAGGCTCCTCCCCCCCCCCCCAAACAGGAGATGCATTTTTTCTTCATGTAAAGAGAGCTGCATGCCCTTGCAACGATGATGAATAAGAGAGCACACATTGCCAAGCCTAAAACCCCACCCTGGACAGAATTTGGGTGGAATCTGGATGATCAGCACGTGCTTCCTGTTCGAAGTACCCATCAAGCCTGGACCGTTTCAAGGCTATATCATGCGGATGTACTGAAGGGTGCAAGAAGAACTGCTCATGTGCTAAGAAGGAAATACCGTGCTACATAGGGTGCCGCTACCAAGGACTATCAAGCAAATTTAGCAGGATGCAGGACATCAAATATGACATCAGAGCAGCGAAAATCAGTGACAGTAGCAGCGACTCAGACAGTGATTAGGAAAGAAAAACAGTAATATCAGAAATAAAGAATATAGGTAGTCGCTTTAAATGAAAATAACTATGATGTACCAGGAAATCGAGTTTGTCGACAAATTGAATAACATTCTTAAAATGCAAGTTCATCTCTTATTTTCATCTCAATTCCCTTTTCAATTAGATATCATCATCATCAGCCATATTTTTATTTACATTTATGCAGGTATGTGCCCTGTGATTTTAGCCAAAAAAGCTGTTGGCCTGTGAGTGGCAATTTTAAAAATAAATGTCATATTTGATTCATATTACTTTAGAACATTCTCCAAATTGATTCTTTGACTTCACAAACTTTGGTCCGGAATCCAATATACACTACAGACGGTTGTATAGTCAAAACTAAATTGTAAAAAGAAACCCTGACATGATGCAGAAATTTTAAATTGAGGTTAATGCAACATGTCATGAACGTAAAATCAGAAAGAAGTTAAGTGAACACTAAATATAATTCAAGACTTGGCAATAAAAACCTTTTCTGATAGGCTTTAAATTATTTGAACACTTTGCATGTATTGACTCCCAATGTGCATTTCCCATTCAATACTCAAGTTTATTATGGTTTATCCCTAAATCAAACATTCAGGGGCAGCAATATCTTGTCATGGCAGGGGGGGGGGGGAGGAGGTGGGTGGGATATTTAAGGAAGTTTGGCAACTGAAGGGGGAAGGTTTACCCCCCCCCCCCTCTCCCACTACAATTTTGTATTTTGTTGTGAGAAAATTTTGCAACATCCTCGTGTAAATCTTACTGGGAGGATGCAAAGTGACAGAATGACAAAAACAATACACATTTTAGTTTTTAACTTTTAAATTCCTGACCCAACTTAATTTTTTTTCTACAACTGTAATCACAGTGATTTTTCAAATTTTCAAGCGATTGATGTTCTGCGTCTTGACAAAGCGCCCCCTTAGGCTAGACTACGGCATTACAATGTGTTTTTTCACTCACCTTGGACTTGTTTCCTTCTTTAGCAAGAACTGCATAGAAGTCACTGTGCAAGGCAGCTTGAAGTAGTGTAACATCCTTTAGAGAGGGCACAGAGCATATAATCTCCCCCATATCATGTGATATAATTGGTCCAAATTCTCCATTTACTCCAAGATCGATCTAAATCAAAAGCAAAAACAAAAACAAAACAAACGAAAAATTAAAATATGAGAAAGTCAGAGTCCATTGATAAAGTTTAAGACCACCTCAGATTTTGTTGATGCTTCTGTCACTCGGCCTGCATTAAGAAAGTCTCATTGAATGATTACAGAATGGTTACTTAATACAGTGGTCGATATCATCAGAGTAGTGCTACGAAACCTATATGATCCCAAATTTATTTGCAAAGGAAGGCCTGCTATAACATTTTATCTGCAATGCAGCATGGTAAAGGCCATTTTTAAAGGGCCCTAAATTATTCCATCCATCAAAATTAAGGGTTACTCTGAAGTCTGAGCATCAAATGATCAAGAGGACTGGTTGCAGCAAAACTGAGGTGTAGGATGCCATTTCAAGCAGACAGTTTATTTTCCAACCAGAAAAGGGTTGGTAGTCCAATAAAACTAATTCAAATAGTTGACTGTTGATATTTATCATATGCCTATAGTGATGGGTATATGAAAATACCCGGAAATTGAACTTAGCCTGTCTTTTAATACCATGTACCTCCATATCAAATTTCATTAAAATCTGTCGAACATTACTAAAGTTATCGATCGGAAACCAGATTGTATTTCTTCGCATATTTAATGAGCTATGACTTTTGACCTTTGGCCTACATACTCCGAAATCAAACTTAGCCTGTATTTCGATATCATGTACCTTCATATCAAATTTCATTAAAATCCATCAAACATTACCGAAGTTATCAATCAGAAACCAAATTTGTTACGGACGCACGGAAGGACGCACGGAAGGCAGCGTTACTTTAATTAATCTACATCTGCACAGTTCAACTTAAGTTGATGCAGTTAAAAATGATTGAGCATCCCATTTGGCTTTTCATATATAAGTCATTTGTAAAGTCATGCGTAACTTTACGAACAGCTTTATGAAACACCCCCCTGGAGTACTGGTTAAACATGATCTGAAATGTTCATATCATGTGAATAATATTGTCAAGCGAGCAAGCACAAAACTATACATGCTCAGAATATTAAACAGATTCAAACTTCCAGCAAATGATTGAATTTGTCTACTGTTCTTACGTTCGGCCCATATGGTAGAATACTGTGCCCCTGCTTGGCCCTCTGGGCTAACTGAAAACCAAAGTAATCAGATTGAAAGAATCCAAAAAATGAGCATGCTGCCTTGTGCTTGGACTGCACTACTGTACTTACCAACATGCTCTAAAAGAATTGGAACTGCCCACTCCCAATGAATGACGAGAGAAACTAGCATCGAGTCTGTTCAAAAGATTGACCAGCCCATCATCAAACTTTCACCACCGGCTTCCTCCATTGCGATCAACTTTACATTGTCGATCACTGCGAAATGGCCAAACCTAGTCCTAAGTCTTAAAACGGAGCGCTTCAAAAGAAGTGCTCCTCCTCTACCTCATCAGGCTCTTGAATTTAAATTTAAAGTAAAGGGGGAGGGGGATCCATAAATAAATCTGTTGTGCATCATACTTAGGTAAAACTACTAGCACAATCCCATTATCCTCAGTTTAATGCGTTTATCTTGTCATTGTTGTAAATTATTAGTGTTAATTAGACTATTAGACCATGTGTACAATTTTACACGCTATTCAAGCCCTGCAAAATAATTCGATACAATTTATTGAACAATTTGACGGTTTTAAATTGTAATTATGCAATATTTCTTAAATCTTTTTAATACTCATACCGTTAATTAGAATTATATTCTCTTTTGAACTTATCATAAATACTTTGAACTTTGAATTAAACCAAATATCTGTAACCAAATTATTGATATATCTGCCAACAACCCACAGGCAAGAGAGACAGAGAGAGAGAGAGAGAGAGAGAGAAAGAGAGAGAGAGAGAGAAAGAGAGAGAAAGGGAGAGAGAGGGGGAAGAAGAGGACGAATAGAATGGTGGGAACGATGGACATAATATATTGATCAAAAGTGCAATTTAATTCTCTCCATGAATTATGTTTCATGACTTATATTTGTTCTGTTTTTCTTAAATTATTTAATCTACAGTGTTCTATGTACCATGAGTATCATCTGGCTTTTGGATATTCTTACCATATTTAGTATTGTATTTTATGTAATTTTAAAACATGCTTGTAAAGTGTGAACAATTCAGCCATTGGCTGCTAATCATATTTTGTTTAATACTATGAATAAATGAATAAATAAAAAACCCATTAAATAGCCATTCCTAAGAAAAATGTATGTCTGTAGATGCCTGTTGGGGTTTGCAATTGAAGGGGAAGTCCACCCTGATTTTAAATTGGTTTTAATAAAAGTAGGAAAAGAAGAGAAACAAATAATAGAAAGTTTGAGCAATATTTGATTAAAATAGGAACATTTTGAATTTTAATTCATTTTAATAATATTTGGCTCAAACTGTCACTGACCTGTTTTTCTCATTTTCTGCTTCTATTCAAACCAACTTAATATCAGGGTGGACATCCCCTTTAAATTATAATACTTATTAATGTATGTAAGATATTAAACTTACCACATCTTTATATACACCTAGTCCAGTGAATACATAACCTGCTATGGTGTGTGCTTTCATGGATTCGCTTATTGTCAGAAATGACATTCCACCCCTCGCCAAGGCTGCAGTATCTAGGTCCTGACTCTCAAAGGTTACATCAACCAAAAATTGTTCATCCAAGTACATGTCGTCTTCGATGTCGCCCTGTAACATGCATTTCATGACATGCCCGGCAATGGCTTTCTTCCGTGATACAGTGAAGTACAGGAGATACCTAAACTCTTCCTTCCTAGGCAGCACTACTTGCTCAATCAGCCTGTTGAATTCATTGTGATCGAATTCATACAAAGAAGCAAGATGGACTCCAGCCATGTACTCCTGAAATAGTTTGTGTGGAAAGAAGAAAGTAGACTGCAGGAATAAACTGCTCTTATCATGTATAGATGACAATTTTTTCTCCTTAGACAACACCCCTACTCTGCAAGCTGTTTCAATGGAGTCTGAGCACTGTTCAAAATCACCTTCTTGGAAACTAAGGGTGTTTTCTTGTAGCCCGGTGAAAGCAACTTTGGCAACTGGTTCCATGAGCTTCTCAATTTGAGAGCGAAATGCTTGGAAAGATGGGCTGTCTAAATCTGCAATCTCTTTCTGAGCATAATGCACCTTCAAGAATTCAAACATTTCATCAAATATTTGAGAAAAAGTTTGTAATGACTTCAACTTTTCTTGTTTTTTGTCACCAAGTTCTCTCCACATAAGACAGAGCATAGCTATGTAGATAGGATACGGGGCCATATTCTCAGATATGATGACATTGTCTTTGGTTAATTGGATAAGCTGATCTGCTTTGGCCACATCTTCTGGAAAGTACTTGTGAATGTAAACCTCCACACTATTCTTGCTAAAACCTTCCACATGAATGAAAGTGTACAGCTTCCTCAGACTATCATTATCTCTTATCTCTGTGACCTTCCATGGGCGACTTGTCACCAACACCGGGCAAGTGGCAAGTTCATCTGAACGCAGAATGTCTGTAAGTGCAATGTCACCTCTCTCTGCAGAACTTCCACTTGCCTCTGCACTGTTGACTCTTGGCTGCGAAGTGGCACTTGATGACTTTGGCTGCATTACCTTTTGCTTTGATTCTGATCTTGCCTTGGTTTGATCAGCAGACTTTGGCTGGTGACATTCAGACTTTGAACCAGCTTCCCCTTCCTGTACAACCTTGCCCTTAAACTCATCTAATCCATCTAATGCAATGAATACATGAGTTGGATTTGAACGAATGTACTCAGTGATCTGGCAGGCTGTTGCTGGGTTGTCCTTGGAGAGATATGACTTGGCAATTTCACCGATCGTGTATTGTTTGGCTTCACAAAAAGGGACAACAAGTACCCACACAAACTTTGGGACAGCAGGACTGTCATTTATCCAGTCCCAGGCAATCTTAGCACAGAATGTTGTCTTTCCAGCCCCAGCCTCTCCCTGAACCATGATCCGCTTGGGGAACTCTCCATTGACTTCGAGTTTAAAGAGATCACTGTACTCAAGTGGTCGCTTGCGTTTTTTCCGATATTCCTCTTCCAGGACAAGGTTTGTGTACATGTCTGTGAATGGTACAATGGAATCAGGGTCGAGAGGATCATCTCTGATCTTACAGAAAGCTGTCCGGTACTTGAATTTGAAATCATCAGCACATCTCTTGATCAGGTCAGGAGAAAGTGATTGGGTCTGTGATCCTGGCCTTGTAACAGGTGCACCTTTAAAAGTGTGATAATTTCTTCTGAATATCAACATGTTTTTGTTTAGGATATTCATAACATTATACACATGAACATAAAAACAAATTTCTGATGTATTTATTGTTGTCAACTTTTCAAGATTAAATGAGAACAGATAATAACTTATTGTCTGCACATCATACATATATATACTATTGTTGATGCATGACATGTCTTTTTGTTTCCTTTTCTAGGTACCTCAATAGAATTTGTCTTTAGGTATGAAGGTATATACACATCTATTTATGTATCCATAAAGTAACATGTCAATATCATTAATTTCCATCGCTTAACAGTATGGACAATAATGATGAACCATATAAAGCTTATATTTTATAGCTCAAAGAACAATTCCACTCGAAATAGAAAGAAATGAGAGAAATGTAGATTTCCTTTTGTTTTGTACACAAAAATCAGAAATTATCCATTTTGGGGCTGACATTATAAGGTCACAAAAGATAAAACGACTCTGAAATGGTACAATTTTCATAAGCTTGGTGTCAAAAGATGAGCATGACTTTAAAAAAATGGTCAGAAAGTGGCTGGGCTTGAAATGCCAAGAAATTTGAATGATAATCCTTGTATAGCTTAATGTAAAACTAATTTCATCATCTCCCTTTAATACACAACTACCAAATGAGTGGGTCTGTAGCCATGTATTAATGGCCACAGCCCATGAGACCGACAGCTCACAAGACCGACAATATCTGTCTACCGAACCATCTGAAAAGTTGTTAGAAGGTCCATGAGACCAACGACCCATGGACTGACAGCCCATGCGACAGACTTGTCATTCTCATGGGTGTTCTGACAACTATTTTAAGGGTTAAACAGACCGGCAGTATCAGTCTTATACAGTAGGTTTGCGGTTGCACCATGTGTGAGAGAGAGAGAGAGGTTTGAGGAGTCCTGAAAAGGACTCTGACTCGGTAATCTTTCTTGGAGGAGTGTAGTCCTGAAAAGGACTGTTTGTTATCTTTCTTAGCATATAGTTCTCAGGAGAACTATAGCGCTTGGAGAGGATGAGTGGCTCGACGTTTCGAACAGGTTGACTATCCGTCGTCAGGAGTGGAGAATAGCTGGCGTGCGTGAGCTTAAGTCACCGGGGTGCGGACGTCATCGGGGAGTGGGCATGGATGGTCGGCTGGTAATTCGTCTGACTGTCCGCCTGGGCTGGAGGCTCCGGGTTGCGGACTTAGGAGAGTTTCGAGTTGATGAGTGGGGGGTGCTGTCGGCGAGACGCTGTGTGTGTCCCCGACGTAGGCGGCGTTGTAGTCTGTTGTCGTCTGCTGTGCATTGTAGCTGTGAGGCTGGCGGCTGCTTTGAGGGTTCGGCGGGTGGCGGTGGTTGATGTACCGGTGTCTGTCGGGGTGGTGAGGGCGGTGCTGGAGGCGGTGGTGGAGGAGAAGTGACCGGGTACTTGTTGATGAGAGGTTTCCAGATGTCGTTGATGTATAGTCCTGAGTCTTGGGGCACGGTGTTGTGGCGGTGAATTTCGATGGCTTCTCGGATTCGGCGGGTGTTTCATTATGGAGATAAGATGACTGTTATCCCATTTGATGGTGTGTTCGTGTTGCTGGGCGTGTTTGACGATGGCGGACTTATCCCAATCGCTGAGTCCGAAGCTGGTTCTGTGCTCCTTGAGTCTTGTTTCCAGATTTCTCCCCGTTTCACCAACGTAGACTTTTCCACATTCGCATGGTATTTTGTAGACTCCAGCTTTCTTGTGGTTTGGATGCTTGTCTTTGTGGGAGTGGAGTATCGAATGGAGTTTGTTGGAGGAACTGTGTCGAACTTGGATGTCTGCTGCTTGAAGGATACGTTGAATCTTGTGAGAGAGGCTTGACCGATATAGGGAAGAACAATAGTTTGCTTCGGTGGTGTAGCTGCGGGTTGGTTCTCTTCAGGGGTGGAGTTAGCTGCGGGCTTGTTGGCGGGAGTCTTGGATTTGATCTTATGTCTTGGGTATTCGTAATTGATGCTGGTTAGGGCTGTGGTGACATGCTGGATTTCCTGGTCTAGATGGTCTGCATCGCTGAGTTGATGGGCTCGGCGGATGAGGGCGTTGGGGACTGATTGTAGTACGGATGGATGGTGGAAGGATCTGTAGTGAAGATATCTATCGGTGTGTGTGGGTTTCCTGTAGACTTGATGAGCGGGCTTGCCGGATGGTGATTTGGTAACGAGAACGTCTAGGAAGGGGATGCTGTTGTTTTGCTCGGTCTCCATGGTGAATTTGATGCTCGGGTGATGCTGGTTGATGTGGGCGAGAAAGTGGTCTAAGTCAGGTCTGCTATGTGGCCAGATGACGAATGTGTCGTCGACATATCGGAGCCAGAGAGAAGGGCGTTGTGAGAGAGTCTGGAGTGCCGTTGTTTCGAAGTGCTCCATGAGGATATTGGCTATAACCGGTGAAAGAGGCGATCCCATGGCTGCGCCTTGAAGTTGCTGGTAGTAATTGTCTCGCCATTTGAAGGAAGTTGAGGCAGAAGTACATGAGGTCATGTATTTCATGACCGACCATCCATGCCCGACCATCAATGCCCGACCATCCATGCCCACTCCCTGATGACTCAAGCCGACACGGTCTACTATTTTTCCCTGACGTCCGCACCCCGGTGACTTAAGCTCACGCACGCCAGCTATTCTCCACTCCTGACGACGGATAGTCAACCTGTTCGAAACGTCGAGCCACTCATCCTCTCCAAGCGCTATAGTTCTCCTGAGAACTGCATGCTAAGAAAGATAACAAACAGTCCTTTTCAGGACTACACTCCTCCAAGAAAGATTACCGAGTCAGAGTCCTTTTCAGGACTCCTCAAACCTCTCTCTCTCTCTCTCTCACACATGGTGCAACCGCAAACCTACTGTATATCTACATCACCATGCAAGCCGACACTTACAAGCAGTATCAGTCTTGTGGGCTGTTTGTCTACTGGGATGTCCTGCTATAAAATAATCCTATTTGTACCAAATGAGAAAGTGTCAAAACAGTGTTTGTTGGCTGCCTGCAAGAGCAATACATTATCAATGGCAGTAAAGGCCTTCATGCAGGCAGCCGACATGATTTCCTTCTTTTTCTCACCTGTCTGCTTCAGGACTAGACTGCCAGCAAGTAGTTCGCCAGAGAGGGACCCTAAGTTACTTCTTTCTAATCCCTCTGCAAGAAGAGCCCTGATGTCTGTGCCTAGAGGCTGTTTGTCTCTCCATCTTGTGAACACTGTCATCAATGCATCATTTGTATTTAGCAAATGCTGCACAATGATTTGACCAAGCTCTGCATTGGGGATCTCCAGGTTAACGCCCACCTCTTTGTAGTAGGTAGGTTCAATCATCTTAGACAGCTTTATAAACTCCTCCTCACTGACAATCCTGTAATAAAAACACATTTTTATTAAGTATCTCTTATTGTGTTGTAACCCCGACTGTACATTCATGTCAGCACCTCTACTTTGTAAGTTTAATTCAGTTCTTGATCAGCTTTTGGGCAAAACAGACTGTACAACTAAGTACATGGAAGAATAAACTACTCCAGCCTGCAAATATGTACACTAGCTCCTACAGCTGAGCACTGTTAGTACCTGCAGCTTCATGAGCATACCTATCTGATTTTATTAAGCTACATGTACTGATGAGATTTATTCAAAGGTATATTGAAGCATACAGACACAAGACTTATACCTCATTGAGCAGTGCACTTGAATATGGAAGAAAAATTGGCATGCATGTATGTGGTGTTATGGTTTAATAGTGAGAAAAATACTTAATATCCCTACTGCTCATTAATGTTGCAATAAAGAACTGGAAATAAGTTCAAATACATATAGACTGACCTGTCTGGTCCAGGGTTGGTTTCAACATCACCAGATCTCATCAGGAGGATCATGAGCAGATAGAGAAGGCAGAATCCATCCATGGTGCAAGACGTCCTTCTCATTCGACAGAAACTCAGTCCGCTGGAAAGGTACATGAATGATAACCCCAGCAAGACTTCCTGTAATTGACCATAAAAAGGGGATTCTACTTACTATGCATATATTAAAGTGGCATGTATTTACAGTGTACATAAAATGGATTACTTTTTAAAACTTTTTTTCCTTATCCAAATATGTGCCTCTTGACTTGACATGTGTGATTTAATACTGAACTATATTTAAAGATAAAAGGGGCTGGAATGTATGGGGCCCCAAGTGTAACACATGTGATTCTGTCACAAAATCAATGTTTTATCACAAAAAGCAATCTCATCAAGTGATTTTGTGATAAAAATAAATTTGTGAGATTGCTTTTGTGACAAAATCAAATGGTGAGATTGATTTGGTGACAAAACATTTATTTTGTGACAGAATCACATGTTTTACACTTGGCACCACATAGAAATGTATTATATTCGGGGGGGGGGGGGGGGGGGGGCGATGTACCCATCTCTGACAATATATATATATATATTCAAAGGGTTTATGATTACTAGTAAAGCTAATTAAATATCATATTGGGAATATGCTGATTGTATAGGGTGTATATAGAAAGAAATAATATTATGGGAATAGGCCATTTTCGTAATGTAACCAAATGTAATGCATAAGTCTTTGTGAAGTGCCTCAATACAAATTATTTCATTCACCTGATAGGATTAATAGTATTTCAATAGTCGGAATGCAACTGCATATATTAAGTGTTGCTAGGTAGGTCAAGCCATAATGTTTGTCCAACCTGGCAACAACTAATGTATGCAGTTCGGATTCTGTCTATTGAAATACTATTATTCTCATCAGGTGAATAAAATAATTTGTATTGAGGCACTTTACAAAGACGTATGCATTAAATTTGGTTACATTACGAAAATGGCCTATTGACACAAGAGCATGGTGATGTCAGATACAGCTGTAAATGGTGGAATTTATAGATTTCAACAGTTTAAAAACACACTTGCACCAGATCTCGGGAGGGGGGGGGATGCTTCTCTCCCAAAATTCTTTCTCTCTTTAATATTATTTATTTTTTTGTCTTCGATAGCCAAGGCTGTGAGTCGGTGTGTTTAACTGACCCCCAGGACATTAAAGTCAGGTTTTAAATGAAAATCCAATCCTAATAGCTAATAACTGCTCTTACAGAAAGCAGACATTTTGAATAACGAAACTGGTGAAAGTTGAAATGAAATTGAGTCAACTCAATAAGAAATTATGAATGTTTTAAATATGAGAATACTAAATCTATGTGTATCTCAAATTTGTAATTTGGTCTGTGGATTGTGTCGTAATCATGGACAACTCTTCTGTTTGTTACGTACAAAAAATATTGTTTTTTCCTTCTAATTCTCCATTGGGGCACTGCTCATAATATATTATGGATAGCACACCATCATAGGACGTTTTTGAAAAGCTGAAATTTTGGTAATTTTGAGTTTTGAAACAAATTGCAAAGTTTTAGGGCACTAGGTCACAGCCATATATGATATATAGCAGGGGCGTCTTAGCGTCTTCCAAAGTGAGGGAGGGCACCAACAAAGGGAAACCCCAAAGTGAACACACCATTTTTTAGACATTGAACTATACCCCTACATCGTCATGATTGTGATTACACTACCAGGGATGACATTTTCTCTCTTTATGTGGTACAAGATACTGCCTAAGCAACAAAGTTTGCATTTGGGTGTGACGGTCTGAATATCAATATTAATATTAATATTAATATTTATATTTATATTAATATTTTTGAGCGAGAAAGCAAAAAATTTAAGTTTGTGAGGTCCCAGTGCGAAAAATTAAATCATATAAATGAGGACAAAAAACAACTCTGATAGAATTTTAAAGCACAGTCTAATATAAAAGAAAGACTGAACAGTTCTTTTATAGGTAACATAATTATAACAACTACAAACGTGAGCATGCGTAGCGAGCAAGCTATAATGAATATTAAAGAAAAAGTCACTTTAAATTAGGGGTGCATGTTATGGGAGAAAGGAAAAGTAGGCACTTATCAGAAATGGGGCACTTCTTGCACCTGAAAAGGCCTCAACAGATATGAAAAAAGGCACTGGTGAGAATGGAAATAGGGAATCTGTTGAAGGAAAAGGCGTGCATACCATAAATGCAAAATGAGCCATCGATGGTCTGTTTTACGCTGTGGCTGCTGTGGTCCAGTAAACTTGATTGACTTACAGTTGCAAGTTGCAGGCAACTTCAATATATTTTCACAGTACCGGCCCATACCAATTTATTTTGCAATGCATTGGCACAAACTTAGATCAACATCCATCGGCAAATGTTGGTTTAGCAATTTATTTTCCTATTCATGTCAACAATGCAAGATAAAATTGTCGGTAAGATGTGTTGAAATGTCCTGTACCATAGTGGTATAGTTATTGTACCGTTCGTAGTCCCATATGTGCAAAATTTGTGCTGGTTTTGACTCAAGTTTTTTTTTTTTTTTTACTCTTTCGCTGTAAAGGCCGCACCCCAACTTGTTGATATTTTCTCTTCCAAAAATACTGCGGCCTTTATGCCGGCAAATACGGTATTCCGGATTTTCAGGTCCTAGAAATCTCCAAAAACAGAATATTCCGAATTATTCGTAAGGGTTGGCAGGTATGGTATTGTGTGCACATAGCTTAGCGCAGCGGCCTAGTCTGTGTGTGTGTTGACCTTGAATCAAAGTTTCATTGACAGGTGTATAATTTCATTTTGAGACAGAGAATTTATTTTACTCAAATATAAAGTAAAAGACTTGCAGAAATTTTAGTACGGTACTGCAAATTTTGTGAAAATAAGAAAATGCAATATTGTTTTTAATATACCGGTAACGAAAATAATTACAGCTTTAAAAAATCCAAACAACTAGGATCATTCTCATTTTGTTTTCTTCGTAACATTGGATAACAAATTTCACAAAGTCCAACATAGACAGATAGAATAACATTGATAATTTAGATTATTTAGTGCAAGGGTAAATATGACAATGACCCGGAATATAATACCATGATAAAAATTCATCAAATGACTTGTAATACTTGTCCACCTGCACATCCCCAGTATAGTACGATAATACTCTGTAAAAGGTCTGTACTCAAAAGGAAGAAGAAGAAGAAGAAGAAGAAGTTCTTTAAAAAAAATTAAAAAAAAAAAAAAAAAAATGGGGGGGGGGGGGGGTCGTACCACGCGTTTTCAATTTCTTGGCGAGAGGCCTGCCTACTGCAATATATTTTCAGTTCTAAAAAATGGCACTTCATTTCGCTCAGTTTTCACATATTATTAAGCCCCTCTTCACTAGTTTGGCAAGAGGGTGCAAGTAGCTAAAAGTAGTGCAGTGGGGCTTTAAAACAGGGTAACAAGAATTTGACAACTGCAATATTTACGAGCTAATTAGAACAACTCTTATTCTTCAATTTGATATTTCAATTATTTCATCTGGTGGTTTCTAAAGCGAGATTCTACAGTTTCCCGGTAGCTGAGACTCTTTCGTAGTGGTTTACCGTAAACAAGTTAGGTTTAAACATATGTAAGGCTTCATGGACAAAAGCTTTCGCACCCTTCGTAATGTACCCTAGCCCCAGGTTTTTTCCTAGTTATTTTATTCTTCATTATGTTGTAAAACTCTGATGAAACCAAAAACGACAACAATGCCTGTAAAAAGATATGAGAAGGATAAATACAAAAGTCTGAACTCCAAGCTCGACTATACACTCAGCTCAACCACTACAGCAAAGCATAGAGTCAATGCTAATGCGTATTGACCTCTAGCACTGCATACTTGCTGAGAGGCAGGTATAACACACAATACACACACCACACTCTATTGCATACCAATGTAGGCTACACACTAAAGCCGGTGTGGCTGATCGGCAAATTTGACCCTAGACTTTCAACTTGAATTTTTAAACTACCGGGTATTTTTTTTTTAACATCTTCTTCTTCTTCTTAGTTGATCCCTCCACTGTTTTGGAGATTCCTGGAGTCCAAATAAAGTAAATGTTTAAAATCCGACCGGTTAGGAGCTTTGGAGAGTCTTAGAACGAGAAGCTTCAATTTTGTGTAGGAAAAAGAGCGATAGTAGAAGTAGGTTATTATGAATTTCGGAAGGCAGGCATGGATGCAGGGGTAACAGAGTAGGAGGGGTAAATTGCTGTGGGTCATCATCCTTATATAGGTTTAACCAGATGGGATAATCCACGAGGCATTCCTTGACTTTGCTGATGAAATCCTGACGAAGATGGGCTAGGTATGAGCAGACTCCAACAAAGTGCTCCACTGTCTCATCATTGGTTTTACAAAGGGGGCATGTAGAGATAGGTGATTTCTTAAAGATAAACTTGAGTTCTGGTAAAAAAAAGAAAATGAATTCTCACAGAATCTAACGAAACTTACACTGAATGTTCAAGATTACAAATAAATGTCATGTGCCAAACAATTTTGGAAGAAAATGTATACTGGCTGAGTAATGAGCATAGAAAGATAAGGAAATCAGGGTAGTACTAGCCCCGACAACATGTGTGTTGTCCCATATACATCTTTCTGTGTAAGTGATTGTTACTTTTCCAAGACTCTGCCAAATTTATGACAATTTTGATGACTCCAGAACCTTGCATTACACACCATTACTTACATGCTATATGATCAACTTTTCTGATACATTCCACACCTTTTCTTTCACAAAGCAATCGCATTACCAGAAGTCAAGTTTATCTTTAAGCGTGAAGAGACGGCATTGTGTCAAGTAGGTGGATGTGAGTAATTGGGCTCTCACTATAAGGGCTCTTCGGATGGTAGGAGATGGTGCATTCTTCGTAAGATGGTAAGATGAAAAAATGGTATTTTACTCATATTTAGGTGTCATCAATTATCACTAAAGTACCGATTTTCAGTGAAATCACTCAGTTGAGTTTTGTACAGTGGTGTTTGAAATGTTGAGAATCAATAAAACAGCTTTTAATACACAGCCAGGATAGTAATGCAGATATGTGTCATTGTGTGAGATCAACAGCATTCTTGCAGACTCTCGGGTAAACGTAAAATAAAATACACAAACAGCAAATTACGAGTGACACTGTGAGAATGGGTCATCAATAAAGAGCAAATTGCCTTATAGAAGGTTGACAAATGTTAGTTATAAGAAAAATAACCCCATACTCACCAGATGGTTATTTTCTATGACTATATCGTGGTTTTGGAAACCACTCGTTCATCCGATATCCGCATGCACAAGCTTGTTTACAGTTAAGCGCTACTACAGATTAGGCCTACAGGCTAACGTGTGACCTGTGGAGTGGCATGGCCTGGTGGCCGATGGGAATAATTCAAGAAAGAAATTGTACTGTAGGGATCCGATCGAGCGAATGGTGGTTTCCTATTCACGCAAGTGTCATTTCTGTCTACAGCCTGGGCAGCTTGCATGGATGATGGAAATCAAGATTCTACGTCAATAGCGGGAAATTAGCTGAAAATAAGACTGTGACATCGGGATCGTTGCGCACGTAATGCATGCCACTACTGTATTTGTCTATGATGTCCACGGCCGGCCGCGCCCTATATCGTGCGGGCGCGCGCGTTCTTATGATTACCTCATAGGGAATCCCCTAAAATTGTATGATTGTTGTTGTTATTGGCGTTTAGCTGGCGCTCTTCAATCTTGACAGATTATCTGCGCCACGGCGTTCCTTCTTTGGTGCATGTTCATCTTGTCGAACTGGATCTCATGGCATGGCTCACTTTTACTGATGGGGCTCTGTCTTTCCAGACTTCTGTTTTCGAGTTAAGAGTTGGCTCACCCGTCTCAGCGAAGTGCTACTGTGAAAGATTAATTATATTTCATTTCTCTTCACCATTAGTCGTGTATTTTAATCATAAGGATGTCATCCTTATGATTTTAATATTGATGATAATCAAACATTTCAATCATTATACTCACAGAGGAAAGCGCACTATATCTATACAAAAATTTCAAATCTGTTTGTATCTTTAATATAATCTAAGAGGACTCTAAAATCCGATGAATTCCCTAATAATTTTACTAAATCTAACGTATTACATTTCAATCGTCTTTGCATTAATTATCCTTCTTACTCATTTATATTTCTTGCATTGTAGTAAAAAAAATGCTCTATAGCTTCTGAAACCTTACAATGAATACATAGTCCATCTTTATGTTGATTAATAATGTGCCGATCATAATTGAATTTATATTTCCCTAGTTTCAACTGATGTATTATTACTTCCTCCTTTCTATTGAAACCTTGGATATTTTCTGTTTTTGTGACATATTATGGCTGAATTCGCCATGCCCGGCGGTAATAGCTAAAAATGAGTTGAATAGCTGAGATCAAAGACATATTTGTTGTAATCGAGTGGCTGCGAGTTATGGTCATTGGTCACAATCTTAATCATTTCCTTCACATCTGGTCTGCCAGTTTTTATGTGCAATCTTTCCTTGTTATTATATTCTTCATTATGTTGTAAATTGGAATGGTATAAAATGTTGTTAATTAAATAGGAATTGTGTGGTGCAAAGGTCCCCCTTCCCTGCTTCTCCAGTCAATGACAAATTGTTTCCCTCCTTTGTTGGGGTATCTTTATTACTCATTTAGAGTAGGCCTATAGGGATTCTCATTTAACTCTTTGTGTTAATGCTAGCATTTGTGAATGATTTTTTACTAGGTAGATTTTAGCAGTAAAAACTCACATCTCCCTAGTATTACCAATTTGTAGTCAAATTATCGAAAATGTTTTTGAATGTTCAGATCTGTATCCTTGATGTAGTGTACACCAGAGAAGAAAACGAAATGGAGATTGGAGTGAAAGATAGAAGACACACAGGAAAAGAGACAAAGAGAGTATGTACTTGTGTCCGTTTCACTTTAAAATGCAACATTTTTCCACTCTAAAGGGGCAAGGCGTAAATCCCCTCCCGGCCTGGGCCCCGTCTTACAAAGAGTTGATATCAATCGTAACTTATTTGCGATTGATATCAATCGTAACTATGTACATAAGAGATAGGAAATTGCAAACTTGCGATTGATTGGAGGACTTACGATTGATTTGGATCGATCGTAACTCTTTGTAAGACGGGGCCCAGGTCAATCTGCCCCCTCAAATGTTGACCATCTGGAACAGCGTATTTCAACCAGGGTGCTGCAAGACATCTAGGGGTGCCACTGGAGAAATGTTTATTTATTTATTTATTTATTTATTCAAGTTTTATTTAAAATAGAGGGTAGGTACATTCAGTTTAACAAAACTGCTTTCCAAGTACGCCCTCTAACATAACAAATGTGCGATATACAAAAATACAAGGATTATATACAAAATATAACATTCATCAAAACTAAACATTGACATAATTATTTGACATAATATAGAGTACAAACATATATAACATAAGAAAAATAATTATACCGGTAGAGGGAAATAAGAACGGAGATTCGACTATAATAAATGCTTTGCCAATTGGCATCCGCGCTTAAATATTTGAATTAATTTGGTTGATTGGATTGAGGAAGGAAGTTTATTAAATAGGGTGCTTGCTTTATATGAGAATGATCTTTTTTTGAAATCGGTTTTGGGGTATGGGATGTCAAGTAGAGCATTTAAGGAATAGCGGGTACAGTAGTTGAAGGTGCTATAATTTATAAGTGATTTTAAATAAGTTGGGGCCATGACATTTATAATTTTAAAAGCTAATAAACAGTAGTGATGTTTTAATCTTTGTTCGACCGATTGCCAATTTAAAGTCGTATGAAGTGTACATTGTGGTGTGTCGTAATCCTTATTTAAAATCAATCTCGCAAATCTATTTTGTAACTTTTGCAGTTTCGATAAATTTGTCTTTGAGCAGTTTCCCCAAGCAGTACAACAATAGTCGATATGTGGTAAAATTAATGCAAAATAGAGGTTTACAAGAGTTTTATGGGGTATTAGGCGTTTTATACGACGAATACATCCAATAGAACGAGATATCTTAGTACTTATATATTTTATATGTTCAGACCACGTAAGTTGTGAATCAAGTATAACTCCTAGGTATTTCATTGTTTCGACACACTGTAAATTTGTACCATTTAATTTAATTGAGAGACGATTGTTCTCCAACTTTCTTTTTGATCCAAATGACATCACCATAGTTTTCTGAGGGTGTATATACATCTTATTTATATCAAACCATTTACATATTAAATCAAAGTCATTTTGTAAATTTTCTTGAACTTCAGAAAAAACATTAGAATTATTAAAAATGACAGTATCGTCAGCATAAAGTGATATTTTGGAATTATTATGAAATGTTAAATTATTGATATCATTAATATACAAACAAAAAATCAAGGGGCCCAGAATTGACCCTTGTGGCACCCCGGATTTAACAGTTAAATACTCGCTACAATGATTATCTATAGTAACATATTGTTGTCTACCAATTAAGTAAGATTTAAACCATTCACACACCTTGTTACTCATGCCATTAAAAATTAATTTATCAAGTATTATTTTATGTGGAATAACGTCAAACGCTTTCCTAAGATCGTAAAATATTGTTCCAGTAATCTGACCTGAGTTCATATTATCAAGAAGGTAATCAGTAATTTCTGTGAGACATGTGGTTGTGGAATGAAGCGGTCTAAATCCAGACTGACGTTCTGATAATAGATTATTTTGGTTAAGGTAAGAATACAATTGTTTATGTACGGCTTTCTCTAGAATTTTTGACAAAGAGGGCAGTATTGAAAGGGGCCTGAAATTATCCACACTAAACGTTCCTCCTTTGTGTATCGGAGTGATTTTTGCAATCTTGAAATCAAATGGAAATCGTGAAGTTTTTAATGATTGGTTAAATAATATGGTCAGTGGTTTTGCAATGATATCTGCAGATAATTTGAGTAACTTGGGATGTAGACCATCCATTCCTATAGCCTTTTTACAATCAATATTGCGTAGTTCATTTCTAACAAATTCTGATTTGATTTCTTGAAATTCGAAAGAAAAATTGGTTTGAGATAACGTTTGTAAAGAATTGAAATTATCATCTACAATGCTAGAACATGTACCAGTTTGTAGATTTGAACTCACATTATTAAAAGTTTCATTCAATAAACTTGCCACCTTTACTTTGTCAGTTATTATTTCATCATCAATTAGGATTGTGTTGCTTACCTCCTTTTGCCTTGAAGGCAAGAGTTTTTTTAAAACCTTCCAATTTTTGCTTAAATCATTTCCGCATTCTGAGAACTCATTTTTATAATACGCTCTTTCAAGATTTTTGTTTAGGTTATTTGCTTTATTTCTATAAAACTTGAACTTTTCCCAGCAACAATCACATTTTGTCTTTTTATACCTTTTCTTATAGTAATCACGGTCACGTGCCAAAGTAATATATTCGTCTGTAATCCAAGGCACTCCATTACGTTTTCTTCTGACAGAAATAAAAGGTGCATGTTTATCACTTAGTATTGTGAACACCGATTTGATATTAGACCACATTTTATCAACTTCAACATTTTCTTCATTAAACTCAGCCCAATTTTGATTTCTCAAGTCCTCTTGAAATTCATTTTCGTTAAAGTTCCTAAAAGATCTAAATTTACATATTTTCGAATGAAGCATTGGATTTTTGCCTTTTACGACTAAAAATATTAAACAGTGGTCACTAAAACCAATGGGCATTACACCGGACCTCAAGTTAGCAATAGAATTCGAGGTAAGTATTAAATCAATGAGTGTACTACTATGAGGTGTAACTCGTGTAGGCTCATTGATTAACTGATTAAGCTGACAAATACGACAAATATCCTTAACATTTTTAGACAATGTATTATCATTTCTCATATTACAGTTGAAATCACCTAGCAAAACAATATTATTTGACAATGACATTACTTTCTCAATATTCCCTTCAAGGACGGTAAAAAATGTACCTGGGCAGGAAGGTTTCCTGTATAAAATACCAACAAAAATCGAACTACTACTTGTTCTTTTGATTTCTAGCCACATGAGTTCAAGCTCCTTTGTTTCAAGATCTGTTCTTCTTAAGTAATTAAATTTCTCGTTAATGTAACATCCTACACCACCACCGCCAGTGCCATCCCTGTCATTTCTTTCAATTTTGTAACCATCGATAGAAATCATATGATTTGAAAAATCCTCATTCAACCATGTTTCGGATAGTCCTAAAATGTCGAAGGGGTTTGACATTAGAAATTGTTTTACATCTGTAACTTTATTTCTTAAACTTCTTATGTTAAGGTGTGCTAATTTAATGCCCTTTTCCTTTGTAAAATCACAAAGTATACTGTATCTATTATCTTCATTCGAAGTAGAATCATGTATAATATTCGCAAGATGAGAATATCCAAGATAAGTTTCTACGGGAGAGATATCTTCTTGTTCCCAAAAGGGAAAATGTTTCAGAGTACATACAGTACATTGCCAATTTTCAAAAGATTCATTCGTATCATCGTATTTGCATTTAGGAATTCCTTCACATACTATATGTGCCCATTTTGTACACGAAGTACATAACAGGGCCTTTTGGTTTTTCCTTACTGCTTTATTACATTTACTGCATGGATATTTAACCATAAAAAAAGAGTCGGTACAAATTTATTCATAAAATTGATTGAAAAAGAAAAAGAAAAAAAATATATCAAAGTGTTCTCAAGTCCTCAAAGTCTCTGATTCCCTTAGTCACTGTCTTCCCACCGGTGGCAGGAAGGAGTGCGACGACATGTCCATCCGATGTCCATGTTTTGAGAACTTTGCTATGATTCCTCGTTTCATGTTATATATTTCTTGTTTAATGTTGGTGGAATAAAGTCGATTTCATAAAAACCGAAGATTAGAAACATCTACAGTTTTTAATTACACTGGGAAGTAGCATTTTGAAGATGTTAATGAGTCTTTCTTCCTCACTACCTTCGCTCTCTCGCAAAGTTTAGAAACAGGATGATAAAGGCAGCCAAGTGCCTATACATCTCGACATATGGGCAACGAGGCGCCCGAATGCCCTTCTATTTGACAGCGAGGTACCCAAATATATATTATATTTTTCCTACCGAAATAACGTTTCCCACACTCATTCGCTTTACTCGCTTGCACCATTTAGCATCAGGATAATTCTAAGCAATGAGATGGCCGAATATCCTCATATTCATGTATCGAGGGGACCGGATATATGAGTTTTTGTATTCATGTACATTCCTCGCTGAGGTGCCCGCATACATTATTATATCTAGTGTGTTGATTACAAAATAATTATTTACCATTTAAAAAATTATCATTTTCTTTGCTCGCTCGCTCCCAAAATCGAATATGCCCGTTCGTGTGCATATGGCAAATAACGAGTGCCAGAGAAATGTGAAAAAAAAGAATTTTATGTGATGGGTTTGGGATCGGGATGACAAAAAGCTATTTTTTATTCTTAAAAGGGTGCCGTGACAAAAAAAATGTTTAAAACGTACAGATCTCGTAGACTAAAGACTGCCCCCCCCCCCCCCCCCCCGACTGAGCCCACGCTACGCCACTGGTTCTCAGTATATAAGTCTTTTGCGATCTTATTAAAAACTTTTAGTAGGAATACAATTCAGTCCGTCTTTCTTTCTGCTGGCAGATTTGATGGCCAAAATATTTCCTGAAAGGCATGTTTAAGAAAGTTTAACCCTGCATTCTGACGATTATTAATTGACTTAACCTTTACGGACTTTACAAAAGTGAGGAGAGAAAACAGAATACACTGGTAGGGGCAGCTCACGAGTTTACAGTTTGATTAGACTACCTTCTTGAGAAAGTACCTTTTGTGTAATGCGGATGATGTTCAACACCTTTTGGGTTTAAATAGTATTTAGTTTACTGTTGTTGATTTCGAGGGTACTATGCAGTGTTTTTCTCTTTCTCCCCCCCCCCCTTATTCCCTCCGCTACAAGGCCCCCGAGGCTGGGGATTTGGGGGGGGGTATGTGCTATACTCTGTATATACTTTATGCTCTATATCATTGAAATTCGAACATCCTAATTGTTGTTATTTTTCCTGTCTCAATCGAGAATATTCCAGCATATCGGAAGTGCTGCGTTTACAATGAGAAAAAAACAATCACACGATCGGAAATCCGCTCAAACAAACAATGAAATATCGGGATAAATTCTATCATAGACCAGTATAACACACCGTCTTCTTTTACACAACAATTAATACATGTAGTTTAGCCAAGGGACAATAATCATATAGGCATATTAAGCTTGCTATTATCACATAAAATTATAAACGCTGTTCATTTTGTCAGTAACTTTCGGGCGCAGAACACATTGGTTAAACATGAAGACTATACTCTTCTAGAATTGGAAGAACATTTCATTACAAGTTGATATAAACGTCGATTTGTCACTTAATGTGCACAACGTCATACGAAAGAAGTGCTGCATACAAATAGATGACGAACATTTTGCCAATTAGAAAAATCGTCGCTTTGTCAGAGTTCACTTGAAGCTTCGACTATCAAACTGTTCAGAATAAACTATTCTGCAAATTATCACCAAGTATAGAAATATAGAATTTAGCCCAAACATCCGGATACTTCCGAATTTATTGCGGCAACTATTTCAGGAAAAAAAGTCAGGCGCGCTTATTTTGGACATCCTCAAAGTTGATATTTGGAACCAGACAGCTCGAGATAAAATAAAATACAATGGCTTCAGGAAAACGCCACCGATTGGGATTGATTTGGGTACATCGTGTTCCTGTGTAGGAGTCTTCAAGAATGGGATGGTAGAGATCATTCCCAATGACTATGGAAACCGGACCACAACCAGCTGCGTTGCTTTCACAGAGAGGGAGATACTGATTGGAGATGCGGCCAAGGATCAGATGTCAGAGTAAGTGGTTTGAGATTTAGTGCACGTTTCATGAAGTGTGACATTGTTCCATGAAAGATATATTTGAAAAAAATTGTCTTCAAAGGGAAATCTAGGACCCAAATGATCGTGAACCCCTGAAGGCAGGGTAAAGAGCACTAATTTTGTTTCTTCTTTCTTCCAAATTCTTGAGAAAATATTTAGCGCCGAATCGACATCCACCCCCCCCCTTGCGCCAGGGGGAGGGGGCCCCCTCCCTAGATCCGCCACTGGTGACAGGTGCACGTGTCGTAAATCCTTTGAGCACTTTCCATGTTGACATGCCGCCCCTCCTCTCATTCATCCTGGATCTGCCCCTGTAATACAGTAGTAAACCTAACCTAAAACAAACTGCTATCCAAGCCCTGCCTATAATTCTTGGGCAAAGCAGAGCCCAGATGAATGTTGCCAGAGCAAATGCCGTATCAGAAGAAGCACATTGTTTTCCAAACTACAAAAGTTGTGATATGCCTTAAGTAATACCAGAACATGGTATGTCGGCCTATGTGATAGGCAATTCTATTTTCTTTTTTCTGTATCTGTTCAGGAATCCAAAGAATACAATCTTCGATGCCAAGCGTCTAATTGGGCGACAGTTCAATGACGACGTTGTACAGTCAGGCATGAAACACTGGCCCTTCACTGTCATCAACACGGACGGCAAGCCGATGCTGCAGGTAGAGCACATTGGAGAAACCAAGACACTCTCTCCAGGAAAGGTCAGCTCCATGGTTTTGACCAAGCTGAAGGAGACAGCAGAAGCTAACCTTGGCAAGAAGGTCACCGATGCCGTCATCACTGTTCCTACTTACTTCAACAATGCCCAGCGACAGGCGACCAAGGAGGCAGGGGTGATCACGGGTCTTAACGTCCTCAGGATGATCAACGAGCCCACCGCTGCCGCCGACGCCTACGGTCTCGATGAGAAGTCTGACGGTCGAGAACTGCATGTTCTTGTTTTCGATCTCGATAGAAGTGAATTCGACGTATCACTCCTTGTAATTGAGGATGGGATATTCGAGTTACTGACGACGGCTGGAGACGCACATTTCGGAGGAGAGGACTTCGATAGCAGACTCGTCAGCCATCTCGTTGAGGAATTCAAGAGCAGGAACAAGACAGACTTGATGACTAACTCCAGAGCACTACATCGCCTTCGTAAAGCAGTGGAACGTGCATCCAGCAGCACTCATTGCTGTATCGAAGTTGGAACTGGCTCTTTTTTCGAAGGCCTTGACTTCTACACTAGCATTAGCAGAACAAAATTCGAGGAACTGTGTTCAGATCTCTTTAAAAAGTGTTTGCAGCCGGTAGAAAGAGTAATGCTGAATGCAAAGATCGACAAGAAGAGGATAAATACAGTAATCCTTGTTGGCGGATCGACACGAATCCCAAAGATCCAGAAGCTTCTTCAAGAATTCCTGGACGGAAAGGAATTCAACATGTCCATAAACCCTGAAGAAGTTGTAGCACACGGATCAGCGTTGTATGCAGCCAATGTGCACAAGATCAAAGATATTGTCTGTTTCCATGTTGCTCCTCTGTCTCTTGGTATCGGGACGGCGGCTGGCTCGATGACAAGTATCATTGATAGGAACACCATGGTGCCAACCAGACGGCATCTCAGAGATTCACTACCTACTCGAACAACCAACCGGGTGTCTCTATACAGGTGTTTGAAGGAGAGAGGGCTATGGTCAAGGACAACAATCACCTCGGCCAGTTTGAGTTATCCGGGATCCCTCCTGCTCTTCATGGCGTCCCCAGGATCGAAGTCACTTTCGACATTGACGCCAATGAAATCTTAACCGTCACTGCTATGGATTTGGTCACGGGTCGCAGCAATGGGATCACCATCTCTAATGATAAGAGACTGTCCAAAGACGACATCGAACGCACGATGAAGGATGCTGAACGATTCCAAGCCGAGGATGATGTCCAGCGTGAAGGCATCGCCGCCAAGAATCTTCTAGAGGATGACACCCTCATCCTCAAGACCGCCGTCAGTGACTCTTCTGCAGAGAAATGGTTAGGCTCGGATGCTCTTTTGTGAAAGCTCCTCTTAACACAGATTATGATAAAGAAAAATCACGATTTGATATCGTACTGAGTATTAAGCCTGTAAACAGAAACTGACTCTTAATGTTTATTGTTTGTAAAATCCCTGTTACACTGGCTATACTTATCTTTACTATAATTATTCATAATCATTAACAAGGTAAAATTTCAGTATCAATAATTGGTATAAAAGGCATAAACGTGAAGAAAAAAACATCTTCATCATGACGGTACTCTGTGATTTAACCCCCAAAACACCCCCCCCCCCCTGCGTACGCGCCTGTATTCGACCATTGCATAATACACTGCATATACCGGTACATGTATGCTGCAAACTCCCAGATAGGTATTTCTGTTCATATAGGTTTTCCTATTATACAAAAAAAATGCCCGCTCTTTGCCACGTCACATCTTCCACTTCACTATCACTGAATGTACCTACCCGCTAAAAGAAAACACCCTCTGACATACTCTAAATCTTTCCTTTCTCTCCTCTCTTGCTTGCTCTATTTATCATGTTTCTGTCCCAGTTTGGCTATCCATCTCTATCCACCTTGATCTATATCTCTACCTCTCACATGCTCTAAATTTCCCTTTCAATTAAGCTTGTACCCTTTTCCATTTTAATAGCTACCAACATCTCTAAAGCCCCCTCTCAAATGCTTTCTCTCCTTCCTCCCACATGATGGGACAAATTGGCCACCTAGCTCTACATCCAATCTGTCATAATGCTATGACATTCTCCTTTCTATTATCTTGCTCACTGTAGACCGTTATTCGCCCTTCTTTCACTACACATCCCCCACTCCCACCCTAGCTCATCTCTAAATCTCTTGCCCTTCCTCCATTGATCCCTTCCCTCACTCTCTTCCCTCCTTTTATCATCCGCTCCCATATGCACCCTCAACTCTCTCTCCCTTGATCCTCCCCTTCCCCCGTCTCTTCAACCTTACCACCCTCATGCTCTTTCTTCCCTTTCCTGCCTCCATCTCCACTCACATGCACCCTCATCTCTCTCTCCCTTCCTCTCTTGATCCTCCCCTCTCTCCGTCTCCTCTCCCTTTCCTCCCTCATGCTCTTTCTTATCTTTCATGCCTCCATCTCCACTCCCATGCACCCTCATCTCTCTCTCCCTTCCCTCCCTTTTTCCTCCACTCCCATGCACCCTCAACTCTCTCTCTCTCTCCCTTCCTCCGTCTCCTCCCCCTTTCCTCCCTCATGCTCTTTCTTCTCTTTCCTGCCTCCATCTCTACTCACGTGCACCCTCACCCCTCTCTCCCTTCCTTCCCTCTATCCTCCACTCCCATCATGGGTGTCGATCCCGGGGGGGGGGGGGGGGATGGGGGGGGGGATGGGGGGGGGGGGGATATATCCCCCCCAATATTTCAGGTGGGGGGGATGGCCTGTACAATCACCCCCCCCCCCCAATAATTCACCCTCAAAAAAGAGAAAAAAAGAGAGAAATTAATGAGAGCCCGATGAGAGTAGTTCATGGTTATTACTCGCAAGATGACCGTCAATATACACATTAATATCTCATTTTCATAATACATACATATATACGAACGAAGTAAATGAGACAACCGTATATGAGACAAGAATAAATTGAATTCTCGTTCATACGGCTTCATCAGGAATTGATGACTTTATTCACTTTGTTCAATCAACAGCATCATAGAAATGCAGTGCGCCAGATGCAAAGACGCAGCGTTAAAAAGCAACGAGCTAAATGTTAAGCGCGAAGCGCAAAAGTACCACCTGCAATGCACATCAGACAATCCTGGACAATGTAAACATAAATGAACTCTGTGACAAATTCGTGATGAGATCGGAGACAAGGAGAAAGATTTTCGGACATTAGTATGACTTATAAGATAGTTCACTAGTTGTTATGTTGTTTCCGCGTTCACCTTTTTAAAATTCACGTCATTGTATCTTTATTTTTATTTTTTTCACTCATTTTATTTCCTGATATTTCCTTTAAAAAATTCATTTTTGGAGAAATATTATTATGTCACAACTTATTTTTGTTTTATTGAAAAGCTGATGTAGGCCTATGTCACTGGCGTATTTCATACAAGTGATTTATAAATGTTCGTGATATCACATGATTTTCAACAAATTCGCGTTTCCCCATTTCTGTTGCAAACTGACACAATTACCAAATAGCCAGGAAGAGCATATATTTTGTATAGTCACTAATGGGCCTAAATAGTGGCCGTTAACACTAACAGTAGTATACAATTCCTTTCCAGAAGCTATTGCGACAAGCACTGCCGGGAGATAACATGCTACCCACCACTCGGGCTGTGCATGCAAAGATTTGCGAACGAACGTTCCATACGTACATCATGTGGGGAAACTGAAATCAGGCAAGGATTAATATAGAGAACAGTACAATGAATCGTCTTCTTTCTCTAATAATATAGTGAAACGGCAAAGCTTCCGCGCTTCGCGTGGGAGGGGGGCAACTGAATTCAGACTATGATTAAGAGTTATAATTAAATGAAACGTCAAAGAACACGATACAACGAATCATCTTCTTTTTCTAATAATTTAATGAAACGTGAAAGCTTCCGCGCTACGCGCGGGATGGGCGAAAGTGATTACAGACGTGGAGTAAGAGTAATAAACAAATGAAACGTCAAAGCTTCCGCGCTTCGCGCGGGAGGGGAAATACTGAATTCAGACAAGGACACGATACAACGAATCGACTTCCTTCTCTAATAATTTATTAAAACGTCAAAGCTGCACTCAGACAAGGACACGGTACAACGAATCGTCTTCCTTCTCTAATAATTGAATGAAACGATAAAGCTTCCGCGCTTAGCGCTAGATGGGCGAAAATAAATACAGACAAGGATTAAGAGTAAAAATTTATTGAAACGTCAAAGCTTCCGCGCGGGAGGGCGGGAGCGAATTGCACTCAGACATGGAAACGATACAACGAATCGTCTTCTTTCTCTAATCATTTAATGAAACGTCAAAGCTTCTGCGCTTCACGCGGGAGGGGGAAAACTGAATTCAGACAAGGATTAACAGTCGAGAATGGTACATCGAATCGTCTTCTTTCTTTAATAATCAAATGACACGTAAGAGCTATCGCGCTACGCGCGGAGGAAGTGGAACTTGATTCAAACATTAAGGATTAAGAGTCGAGAATGGTACATAAAATCGTCTTCTTTCTTCAATAATATAATGAAACGTCAGAGCTTCCGCGCTACGCACGGAGGAAGGGGAACTTCATTCAAACATTAAGGATTAAGGATGGTACATCGAAACGCCTTCTTTCTTTAATAATCTAATGAACCGTCAGAGCTTCCGCGCTACGCGCGTAGGAAGGGGAACGTTATTCAAACAAGGATTAAGAGTCGAGAACGGTCCAACGAATCGTCTTCTTTCTCTAATAAGTTAATGAAACCTCAAAGCTTCCGCGCTTCGTGGGGGAGGGCCCTCCCTGCACCCAACCCCCTAGGGAGCGCGCTTCGCGCACTCTGTAACTCTCCTGGCTATGCCCTTGGGGAGGGGTGCAACCTGCCACAAGCTTCTACCTCTTGATTGCTTTGATCCATTGCCGAAAATATTTTGGCACCTATCATCCCCCCCAACCACGGATACAAATCGACACCCTTGACTCCCATGCACCCTCAACTCTCTCTCTCTCCCTTCGTCTCTTCTCCCTTTCCTCCCACATGCTCTCTCTTCTCTTTCCTGCATCCATCTTCACTCACATGCACCCTCAACTCTCCCTTCCTCCCTTGATCCTCTTCTCCCTCCGTCTCTTCTCTCTTTCCTGCCTCCATCTCCACTCAGTGCACTCTCATCTCTCTCTCCCTTCCCTCCCTTTATCCTCCACTCACATGCACCCTCAACTCTCTCTCTCCTTCCCTCCCTTTATCCTCCACTCCCATGCACCCTCAACTCTCTCCCTTTCTCCCTCCGTCTCTTCTCCCTTTCCTCCATCATGCTCTTTCTTCTCTTTCCTGCCTTCATCTCCACTCCCATGCACCCTCAACTGTCTCTCTCCCTTCCTCTCTCCGTCTCTTCTCCCTTTCCACCCTCATGCTTCTCTTTCCTGCCCACCACCTCCACTCACATGCACCCTCATCTCTCTCTCCCTTCCCTCTCTTTATCCTCCACTCCCATGCACCCTCAACTCTCTCTCTCTCTTCATTCCTCTCTTGATCCTCCCCTCCCTCCGTCTCTTTTCCCTTTCCTCCCTCATGCTCTTTCTTATCTTTCCTGTCTCCATCTGTACTCCCATGCACCCTCATCTCTCTCTCTCTCCCTTCCTTCCCTTTATCCTCCACTCCCATGCACCCTCAACTCTCTCTCTCTCCCTCCCTCTCTTGATCCTCCCCTCCCTCCGTCTCTTCTTCCTGCCTCCCTCATGCTCTTTCTTCCCTTTCCTGCCTCCATCTCCACTCACATGCACCCTCAACTCTCTCTCTCCCTTCCCTCCAATCCCATCATGCACCCTCAACTCTCCCTTGATCCTCTCCTCCCTTCGTCTATTCTCTCTTTCCTGTCTCCATCTCCACTAACGTGCACTCTCATCTCTCTCTCCCTTCCCTCCCTTTATCCTCCACTCCCATGCACCCTAATCTCTCTCTCCCTTCCCTCCCTTTATCCTCCACTCCCATGCACCCTCAACTCTCTCCCTACCTCCCTCCGTCTCTTCTCCCTTTCCTCCCTCATGCTCTTTCTTCTCTTTCCTGCCTCCATTTCCACTCCCATGCACCCTCAACTGTCTCTCTCCCTTCCTCCCTCCGTCTCTTCTCCCTTTCCACCCTCATGCTCTTACTTCTCTTTCCTGCCCACCATCTCCACTCACATGCACCCTCATCTCTCAAACCCTTCCCTCCCTTTATCCTCCACTCCCATGCACCCTCAACTCTCTCTCCTCCTTCCGCTCTTGATCCTCCACTCCCTCCGTCTCTTCTCCCTTTCCTCCCTCATGCTCTTTCTTATCTTTCCTGTCTCCATCTGTACTCCCATGCACCCTCATCTCTCTCTCTCTCTCCCTTCCCTCCTTTTATCCTCCACTCCCATGCACCCTCAACTCTCTCTCTCCCTCCCTCTCTTGATCCTCCCCTCCCTCCGTCTCTTCTCCCTTTCCTCCCTCGTGCTCTTTCTTCCCTTTCCTGCCTCCATCTCCACTCCCATGCACCCTCAACTCTCTCTCTCTCTCTCCCTTCCCTCCCTTTATCCTCCACTCCCATGCACCCTCAACTCTCTCTCTCTCCCTCCCTCTCTTGATCCTCCCCTCCCTCCGTCTCTTCTTCCTGCCTCCCTCATGCTCTTTCTTCCCTTTCCTGCATCCATCTTCACTCACATGCACCCTCAACTCTCCCTTCCTCCCTTGATCCTCTTCTCCCTCCGTCTTTTCTCTCTTTCCTGCCTTCATCTCCACTCAGTGCACTCTCATCTCTCTCTCCCTTCCCTCCCTTTATCCTCCACTCCCATGCACCCTCAACTCTCTCCCTTTCTCCCTCCGTCTCTTCTCCCTTTCCTCCATCATGCTCTTTCTTCTCTTTCCTGCCTTCATCTCCACTCCCATGCACCCTCAACTGTCTCTCTCCCTTCCTCTCTCCGTCTCTTCTCCCTTTCCACCCTCATGCTTCTCTTTCCTGCCCACCACCTCCACTCACATGCACCCTCATCTCTCTCTCCCTTCCCTCTCTTTATCCTCCACTCCCATGCACCCTCAACTCTCTCTCTCTCTTCATTCCTCTCTTGATCCTCCCCTCCCTCCGTCTCTTTTCCCTTTCCTCCCTCATGCTCTTTCTTATCTTTCCTGTCTCCATGTACTCCCATGCACCCTCATCTCTCTCTCTCTCCCTTCCTTCCCTTTATCCTCCACTCCCATGCACCCTCAACTCTCTCTCTCTCCCTCCCTCTCTTGATCCTCCCCTCCCTCCGTCTCTTCTTCCTGCCTCCCTCATGCTCTTTCTTCCCTTTCCTGCCTCCATCTCCACTCACATGCACCCTCAACTCTCTCTCTCCCTTCCCTCCAATCCCATCATGCACCCTCAACTCTCCCTTGATCCTCTCCTCCCTTCGTCTATTCTCTCTTTCCTGTCTCCATCTCCACTCACGTGCACTCTCATCTCTCTCTCCCTTCCCTCCCTTTATCCTCCACTCCCATGCACCCTCATCTCTCTCTCCCTTCCCTCCCTTTATCCTCCACTCCCATGCACCCTCAACTCTCTCCCTACCTCCCTCCGTCTCTTCTCCCTTTCCTCCCTCATGCTCTTTCTTCTCTTTCCTGCCTCCATTTCCACTCCCATGCACCCTCAACTGTCTCTCTCCCTTCCTCCCTCCGTCTCTTCTCCCTTTCCACCCTCATGCTCTTACTTCTCTTTCCTGCCCACCATCTCCACTCACATGCACCCTCATCTCTCAAACCCTTCCCTCCCTTTATCCTCCACTCCCATGCACCCTCAACTCTCTCTCCTCCTTCCTCTCTTGATCCTCCACTCCCTCCGTCTCTTCTCCCTTTCCTCCCTCATGCTCTTTCTTATCTTTCCTGTCTCCATCTGTACTCCCATGCACCCTCATCTCTCTCTCTCTCTCCCTTCCCTCCTTTTATCCTCCACTCCCATGCACCCTCAACTCTCTCTCTCCCTCCCTCTCTTGATCCTCCCCTCCCTCCGTCTCTTCTCCCTTTCCTCCCTCGTGCTCTTTCTTCCCTTTCCTGCCTCCATCTCCACTCCCATGCACCCTCAACTCTCTCTCTCTCTCTCCCTTCCCTCCCTTTATCCTCCACTCCCATGCACCCTCAACTCTCTCTCTCTCCCTCCCTCTCTTGATCCTCCCCTCCCTCCGTCTCTTCTTCCTGCCTCCCTCATGCTCTTTCTTCCCTTTCCTGCCTCCATCTCCACTCACATGCACCCTCAACTCTCTCTCTCCCTTCCCTCCAATCCCATCATGCACCCTCAACTCTCCCTTCCTCCCCTGATCCTCTCCTCCCTTCGTCTCTTCTCTCTTTCCTGTCTCCATCTCCACTCACGTGCACTCTCATCTCTCTCTCCCTTCCCTCTAATCCCATCATGCACCCTCAACTCTCCCTTCCTCCCTTGATCCTCTCCTCCCTTCGTCTCTTCTCTCTTTCCTGTCTCCATCTCCACTCACGTGCACTCTCATCTCTCTCTCCCTTCCCTCCCTTTATCCTCCACTCCCATGCACCCTAAACTCTCTTCCCCTTCCTTCCTCTGTCTCTTCTCCCTCGTTCTCTTTTTTTATATTTCCTGCCTCCATCTCCACTCCCATGCATCTCTCTCTCCCTTCCCTCCCTTTATCCTCTACTCACATGCACCCTCAACTCTCTCTCCCTACCCTCCGTCTCTTCTCCCTTTCCACCCTCATGCTCTTACTTCTTTTTCCTGCCCACCATCTCCACTCACATGCACCCTCATCTCTCTCTCCCTTCCCTCCCTTTATCCTCCACTCCCATGCACCCTCAACTCTCTCCCTTCCTCCCTCCGTCTCTTCTCCCTTTCCACCCTCATGCTCTTACTTCTTTTTCCTGCCCACCATCTCCACTCACATGCACCCTCATCTCTCAAACCCTTCCCTCCCTTTATCCTCCACTCCCATGCACCCTCAACTCTCTCTCTTCCTTCCTCTCTTGATCCTCCACTCCCTCCGTCTCTTCTCCCTTTCCTCCCTCATGCTCTTTCTTATCTTTCCTGTCTCCATCTGTACTCCCATGCACCCTCATCTCTCTCTCTCTCCCTTCCCTCCTTTTTTCCTCCCACTCCCATGCACCCTCAACTCTCTCTCCCTCCCTTCCCTCTCTTTATCCTCCACTCCCATGCACCCTCATCTCTCTCTCTCCCTTCCCTACCTTTATCCTCCACTCCCATGCACCCTCAACTCTCTCTCTCCCTCCCTCTCTTGATCCTCCCTTTCCTCCCTCGTGCTCTTTCTTCTCTTTCCTGCCTCCATCTCCACTCCCATGCACCCTCATCTCTCTCCCTCCCCTCCATTCCCTTCCTCCCTTCTTCACTACCTTCCCCTCTTTCTGGATTTAAACCTTACAACTAAATCATGAATTCAGACTAGGAATAAGAAATACAAAAATACTTTAATCTTTGGCACATACTCTGTACACATAAACATGGTATGCACAAACATGATTATATAATGAACATATTCCAGATGTAATGAAATTTCCATTTCAGTTAATTTGGTATTCTTTGCATATCATATAAATACGAAGCTGTAAACTCGCTAACTATAAGATCATCTGATTCAAACTGCAGTGATCAGATTTTCTTCTTGAAATTGGAAAGTAACGTTCTTTTATTGCTACATCTTTCTCATAAAAATCATGTACCTTCAAAGAATATTGATTTACACACTGATAGAAAGTATGTCGTACAGTAAACACACACTGGTATGCCAGTTTGTATTGAAAAATGGTGATTTTGACAAATTCAACATGTCACAGAGTTCAGGATTTCAATGCATATCTCCCTCCTATACAAGAAGCTCTTGGCATCAAGGCTAATATCAAATCACATGACCACTTTGTTCATATATACATGCAGGCCTTCAGCATAAGGCACACAAAACTTGGTACACATCTACTCATAGGCCTGATAGTTAAAATGGAAGAACAAAAATACAACAATGCTATTAAGTACTGGAATAATCCTTGAATTGTGGTATGTATATACATGTAGTTGATCCAGATATACCTTATCACAACTTCACTCATTCCTGCCAACTTGTCAAGCATAAGGCACACAAAACTTTGGTACACATCTACTGACAGTTCAAATGGAAGAAGATGGAGAAGAAAAAAAAATATTGTCAAGTACTGGAATAATTCCTTAATTGTAGAGTTGGGCCAGATAAACATTATCACAGTTTCGCTCATTCCTGCCAACTTTTCAATTCAGGAAGATACAACAAATTTTGTCTCTGTTTATAGTATATAAAAAATCATAAGGCACGCAAAACTTGGTACATATCTACTGATAGTTAAAAATAGAAAAAGACAAACAAAAAATCAAGTACTGGAATAATCCCTGAATTGTAGATGTACATACATGTAGAGTCGGGCCAGATATACATTATCACAATTTCACTCATTCCTACCAACTTTGCACTTCAGGAAGATAAACAAATATGGTCTCTGTTTAATATATATAGTATATACATCACTAATTACTCTGAGATGAGTGACTCCTGATAGGAACGAATGAAGTTGAGAAAATCTGAGTAAAATGAGTTTCTTCCCAGTACATGTAAACTTTCGGGGCCCAACTGTGTAAACGCAACTTGTGTGAGCCTGACCAAAATGCATACAATTAAGTACAACATGGTAATTTAAATACTTAATAAAATTACAAACACATTACAAAACAACCTCAAAGTCAATATTGCATTCTGGGGACTTTTCCATAAAAAGTTGAAATCAAAATTACATTTTCAACCAATTGGGGTCATGTATTTAGTAATTGTGTTTACTTTTTGAGTAATGTTGTGTTTGACATTGCAACTTTTGAAGCAAGAGGGCCCTCGATCGTAACGAAATCCAATTTCCAGACAAACTAGCTCAAAGGAACTCTCGGTCCTGTTTCATAAAACTTGCTACCAATAACAAGTGTCACATTTTCTATGACAAATTGGCTCTCAACCATTCAAATGCAACAATTTCAATAGCTCATAATAGTTATTGCAACTTGTTATTGATAACAAGTTTCATAAAACAGGGCCAAAGTTTCAAATTTCATTCTTGCAACTTACTTCTATGAGTGCAGACAAAAATAAAAGATTTCAGTAAGTCATCCTTCACAGCTATTTTTTTCTGAATTGCTAATGATCAGGCGTTACACCTTGGGATATTGAGTAACACAACTGGTTGACCAGCTGCTTATTATGGTGGTAAGAACAGAATTGTTTTCAGCCCAGTGGAACAAACGTTTACGTTGTTTGACAATATTATGTCAGCTATATAATTTTATCATGAAATTGAAAAATGTATTGATCAAACTAATCTAAGAGAAAAGAAATTCATGAAAAAGTGTTTTTATTTCGACCATCAATTTTTTTGTTATTGTGTTTACGTTTAAAGTCATAATCTGTCATATAAAATAAATTGAATGCAGTATATGATTGATTTTTGCTTTGGTAAAATGTTTTAATATAAATTTTAGTTTGACCAAGTGATGTAAATATGGAATTTTGCATGATTGTAGATGTAAAGGAATCCTGTGGATGAGGGGGAAAAATGGATGAGGGTCAACATTTGATCCTATGATCCAGGCTATACTTTATGAAATATATAGGGTTATGGTCGCACTTTATTTTGAGTTCAGGTAATAATGTTTACGGTTAGGTACACGTAATATGATATATTTATTGTGTATGAATATAACATTGCTATGTTGTGATATGAAGTTCATTGAATTTGCTGTTTCATTTCTAGTGTTAAATATTATAATTTTATGTTTACAGTAATATGTAAGGCCTGAAGTTGAAGTTAACATTTTGGTAAGTGTAGGAAACCGACGCGGAACAACTGTCGTACAACCGACTCAGAGATAGTTCTATATGATCCAGCAGCACATAATCAAACTGTGCAATCTGGATGGTTGTGCACTGCCATTGTGTGGCTCTCAAAGGTATTCTGATGGCTGTGATGTCCATCATAGGTCATCCTCCTCGTCTGAGACGTAATCCTCCTCTTCTGAGGTTGAAGCTGGAATTTTGGTTAGTGTAGGAAGCCGACGCAGAAAGACTGTCACAGTAGCAAGTGTCGTAGAACCCTCTTGGAGATAGTTCTATACGATCGAGCAGCACATAATCCAGCTATGCGATCTTGATGGTTGAAGGTATTCTGATGGCTGTGATGTCCATCATAGGTCATCCTCCTCGTCTGAATCTGAGATGCTATCTTCCTCTTCTGAGAGATCAGAAGTATCCTCCCTGAATTGATGTTGAGGAAAGAAGATAAAATATAGGTTTGGGGGATAGGATCTGGGCCCTGTAACATATGAAGTGACTAACAATCCAATCAATTGTAAAAATCTCCACTTTAAGCATTGTATTTACCTGTAACGAAGAAGATACATGTATCAGGGAAACCTGCATGTACAATCAAGATTTTAGATAATATTAATAGTAACTTTCAATGTTACACGGCCTAGGCACCGAAGGCCTGAGGTGGTATTCTGAAATTCATGCTTTCTTTTATGCTAGTGAAAAAATGTTTCCTGTTAAAGCAAAGATAAGTAAGAAAAGTCTTTGATTAATTCTCGATATCACCAATATATTACAAATACCAGCATGTTACATTCAGGCCTCATTTTAAATGCACTCTGGGATAGTTTGGTGACCAAATCGCCGGCTGTGATTGTGTGTCTGTGTACTTTATTTTCTGACAGCACTCACAGTGATTTATCACGATTCTCAACTATTTCAAGAGTGGATCCTTACTTAAAAACGTATGCAAATATTTTACACATACTAAATTTAACATATTTAATAATAATAATAATATTTAATTTTTATATTGCGCTTAATACAAATACTGGTACATATTTGGAAGTGTGATTGGAAAGAGCAAGTACAAGCATAGAAATAATAATGTCACCTTTCGTTGGTTATGTTCATTGGCAAGAGTGAAACCTTGTCTGAAATATTAAAGGATGTGACTACATTAAAGGGTTTGTTGACTTTTTAGATGACCAATGGACATACTCCATTCTGGTGGGATATTCTAAAGTTAAGCCTGTCATTTTCTTGAAGTTTCAAGAAGGTCCTTCCATTGTTTTAATCTAGACATCGATAAGATTTGGAGGATCTTTCTCTTGTTTGTCATTGCTGCCGTCACCAAAAATAAAGAACCTAGATGTAGCTTTCAGAGACGTACCTATGTACATTGGCTCAAAGTTACTTCAGAGAGGCTTCATCTGTGCATTTTGGGCATATTGGCGATAGCGAGAATTTCTATGTAAAGCTGGCTATTTGTACAGTTTAGAGATAAATCTGCACCAACACCTACAATTAGTCCCATTCCATGCAACCTCAATTTATGATAATTAACATAATTTTCACTTTTTGAATGTAGCAGACGTAATAAAGAATATTGCACAGAATACAACCAAGAAAACTAAAACATATGTATATTGGGGACACTTGTATATATTGTTCACAGCCGTCAGGCTGAATAGGATAGGTGCCTAACCGGCCTCAACAAGAGCAGATAGATCCTGTAATGAACGAATAAAACATCCACCATTTTTTTTATACGAAAAATATCCTAGATCCTTGTTATTTGATTTAAAGAGACTCTCAAGATTGTTCTTAGTAATTATCGCTGATAAATAAACCCAAATTTAATAGGCTTAATTTAGCGCGCACACAGGGATAGGGGCACTTACTGCTCATATTTTGATTGTGATGCTGCTCCTATTCTACTTTCATCTTCACATCTATATTCATACCTGAATTTATTCATGATGTGATTCAGAATTGTATTTAAAATTCTTGCTATGTATAAGTCATATAACTGTCTTGTCATGTTTTGTGCTGAAAGCCGGAGGACCGTACCTGCTCATAGACTTTTTCTTATAGAGTCTTGACGCCCTTCTGGTTTTCAGCACATGTTTATGTATTACATGTTATACCAATGGAAAACAAATTTCTGTATTATATTATGGACAATAAAATCTTGAATCTTGAATCTTGAATCTTACCTCTACAAGCATCAATGCACAGTGATATACATGTATTAATCCACACACAGTATATAAAGCATATTAAACTCTACATGCCCTGCTGTGGAAAGATCGTTAAATAGTACTAGAAACTATAGCATGCTTTTTCATGGAAAAACATGTGATATTCACAGTAAAGGAATCACATGTGACCGTGCTTAACCAATCATTTGATTAGGATCTAGGAGTAAGTTGTATAGCAATAAAATTAATTTGTAATTTATTTTGTTTAATAGTTCACTTACCGTCTTAAGTCATTGAGTGACTGCAGGAATGAATCAAAATCCGCTTGGGGAACTCTATTGAACCTGAAATTTCCATTACTGATTTGAGGAAAAGAATCCTGAAAAGAAATATATGAGCATGATTGGTGATAGTGATTCATGTAGTTTCCCTCCATTCCAGTCTGGCTGACATACTTTAACATACATGTACATACCAGGTCAGTACTCTCTCTGGCATATAGACTTAGTATCCTTGTTATGTTGACAACTCCTATATACCCCCCCCCCCCCACCCCCCTCCCCACCAAATACACACACATACAAAAAAGCTATGTTGATTGAACTGGTCAATATTTTCAACAGAACTTTATGCTGACACCCCATCCTCCCTGATCATGCACATGCCCAAAACAAAAAGAACAAAAAAACAACAACAAAATCTGTGCTTAAAATAAGTACACTGTGATCAAGATCTCCATCCTTGTTTAGTGACTATTCAATCTGACGTATACTCTCAGACCCATGATGACATTATTCAAACCTTATGAATTGATTTGAACTATTTGTATCTATTAGTCTTTAGAGTACTTCAGTGATCTGTTTATACTGAAATTGTATTATTGCGTAACTAGTAACACAACACTCTCCCCCCCCCAAAAAAAAAAAACTAGATGGAATTCGACTGCGTGCAGTCGAAAATGATGCCTCCGTCATAGAGCAATTTTACAAACCAAAACAGAAGAAATTTTTCGAATTCAAGTTCAATTGTAATTCATTAACAGATTCTCAGAATATCGTGATTACAAGCAATTTCTCATATGACCCTTTGATCTTTGACCTCATGACCCTAACATCTACTCAGTTCATTGGGTCTGCAAGATGTCCTGAGTTAAATAGTAATCCATCTGTCAGTTCTAATAAGAACGCGTTCACAAGCTATTTTTGCATACATAATGAGCCCATGACCTTTGACCTTATGAACCAAGAATCTACTCAGTTCATTGGCTCTGCAAGTAACATACATGACCTAATTTTGGCAGGAATCCATCAATCGGCTCTTGAGATTACGCGATCACAAGCTGTTTTTGCATACATAATGTGCGCTGTGGCCTTTGACCTTTGACCTTGTGACCCCAAAATCTAATCAGTTCATCGGCTCTGCAAGTAACATACATAACAAAGTTTGGCAGCAATCCATCAATCGGTTCTTGAGATAACGCGATCACGAGCTGTTTTTGCACACATAATGAGCCCTGTGACCTTTGACCTCGTGACCCCAAAATCTAATCAGTTCATTGGCTCTGCAAGATACATACATGACCAAAGTTTGGCAGGAATCCATCAATCGGTTCTTCAGATAACGCGATCACGAGCTGTTTTTGCATACATAATGAGCCCTGTGACCTTTAAACTTTGACCTCGTGACCCCAAAATCTAATCAGTTCGTTGGCTCTGCAAGATACATACATGATTAAAGTTTGGCAGGAATCCATGAATCGGTTCTTCAGATAACGCGATCACGAGCTGTTTTTGCATACATAATGAGCCCTGTGACCTTTGACCTTTGACCTCGTGACCCCAAAATCTAATCAGTTCATCGGCTCTGCAAGATACATACATGACCAAAGTTTGGCAGGAATCCATCAATCGGTTCTTCAGATAACGTGATCAAGAGAACGGGACGTACGTACGTACAGACGTGTGTACAGACGTACGGACGGACAGACGGACGGACAACCCGAAAACATAATGTCTCCGGCTACTTCGTAACTGAGGCATAAAACTCCTTAAACTCATCTCCACTGCTGCATGTGTACATGAATTCATCATGACATGGATACAGAGTACAAACACACATACGTACCTGTAAGGTTGACGCCTTTGCATTCAGTGCAGAATATAACTCCTCCTCGAACTCCTTTCCATGTAGTATCAGGTCAGTCAGGTTTGGCATGGAACACAAAGCATCTATTAGGTAATGTGAAGAGGCTGATGTTGGACACCAAACATCATCAAGCCAGAAAGTCTGGACCTACATGTATACAAACAGTGATTCATACAAGTACATTACCAGAGTACATGTTTTTCTTCAAGGACTGCAAATGTATAACCGGGTGCTCCGATATACATGTATGTGTATGGCTATGCTTGGGTGACAAATGCAATGGGCTTTATATAGTAAAATATAGGAATTGGATAAGGGCTGCAAATAGGTTTGAGCTCAGGTTTAGTGATAGGAATACTTTTTGGTGCAGGGATCAAGTTAAGAATTTGGTTAGTACAGGATGGAAAGCACAGAAAAATTGTTGATGGGCATGCGTTAAAACAACAGGAGGATCGACAAACACAGCCATTTTCTCACTACATAGTGATACAAACAGTGATTCATTAAAGTACATTACCAGAATACATGTATTTATTGAATGACTGCAAATATAACTGGGTGCTCCAATATACATGTATGTGTATGGCTAAGCTCAGTTGACAAAGGTTCTGGGCTTTATTAAGTCACAAATATATATAGGATTAGCCTCTTGTCGATGCCCTCGCGCTGTTGGAGTCTCTAAATTCTGACGAGCGAAGCGAGTCAGAGAAACCGAGGCGCTTGCGCTGAGGGCCTCTTGACAAGTGATCTGAATTATATATTCATGAGACCCGATTTCCTACTGAATTATGCATGTCTAGACCGCAGCGATTGTGTGTGTGTACGTGTGTGTTCGGGATCGCCCAACTAGGCTAGTCTGCAAGCACAGACCCTAATTTGACACTTTATCAAAAAATCATTGTGCCTTGAGAGAAGCCTAGCCCAGCTATCTACTGGTACCTACTGGTTGTACCAATATAGGTCAGGAGCAGCTATAGTACATGGCATATGGTAGTCTTATAGTGCACACTCTCTTTTACGACTGACCAGGGTTTGTGCTTGCAGACTACAACTAGGCGGCCAGTCTCGCTCTCACGGAGGGAATTCGCACAGAGCGGTAGATATTACGTCATAGTAGCTCTCTCTGATTGGATGACTTTCACCGAACTCTGCTGGGTCGGAATATTCGCCAAACAATGTAAAACATAAGAAATTCAGATCACTTGTCAAGAGGCCCTCAGCGCAAGCGCCTCGGTTTCTCTGACTCGCCTCGCTCGTCAGAATTTAGAGACTCCAACAGCGCGAGGGCATCGACAAGAGGCTAATATAGGATCTGCATGAGAGCTGCAAATAGGCTTTGAGCTTAGGTTTAGTCTTACGGTTTATTATAGATTTTAGTGCTGGGTTAAGTTCAGAAATCGGTTAGTTCAGGGTAGTGGGCGCAGAAAATGCATCAAAAAAGATTTATAGGACTAACTTTTACTATTATAGCCGTAGTACATGTAACTACTGCGTATTCATCTGAGTAATTGCATCCATCCAAAATATTTATGAACAAAAACAAACACAGGACGCTGAGTAATACCCAGCTCATCTTCAACATAACTACAATATGAAGGTTACGTTAATTTGCCAAATAGATTTTCAATTTCATTAATTTACATATACTTCTAGATCAACATGTATGTTTCTCTTTATATAACTTTTGTTTACTAGCTGTCATCATGTGATGAGGCTGGTGTGAGGCACTCAACATCATGAAGGCAGAGACTCTTGATCTGTACAGAAATTGAATGACTGAAATAGGTTTAACCCTATTTAGCCCAGGCTATTTTGAAACTGCATAGCCCAGGGGGGGGGGGGGGGGGGCTTCTAAGGCCCCCCCTATGATCTCGGCCGTGAAACGCCCGATCGTCGCGAAAAATTTGCAAACATGTCAATGGAATTGTATTGAATACTACCGGTATGGTAATTTCAATTTCTTTTTTTAATTCACTCAATAGCATATTTATGGTAATTTATGCAAATAAGGTCATCAAATTCACATTTTTGCCCATAAATCAGACATTATTCATATTTTAAGCATTCTTTCTCACTACATATATTTTTTAGACCATTTGGAACAATAATACAACACAAAAAATTGAAAAACCAGGGTTATTCCTTATGTTATCTATTGTTTTGATAATTTTTTATGTATTTCTTTGTTTTTTTTAACTTATGTATTTTATTGTTTTTATTGTTTTATTTTATTTCCAACTATAATTCAACTATTTGGACCCAAAAATAAACACCTAAACTATAAACAAGACCAAATAACCAAAGTTTTTTCTCTTTATTTGAAAAATGAGATTTCCATATGTTTTGTACACAAATCACAAAAGTGAGCGATTTTCGGGCTGACATGCAAAGACAAAATGACACGTGACTTCATAATGGTAGGTTTGATTTTCAAGAAATTTCTTTCAAAAGATGCGCAAGACTCGAAAGAAAAAAGTCACAAAATTTCAGTGCAAGATTTTCTTGCGTTAAAAAATTATCGCGTAAAATGTCGAGGGGGGGGGGGGGCTTCTAAAGCCCCCCCTCCCCCCCCCCCCCCCCCCCCCCCCGGGCTAAATAGGGTTAACACTGGTAGATGGAGGGGGAGCAGGAATTTTGTAAACATGTGGTCAGAGACCGCATCAATGAAAGGGTCTTGTTGGGGCTAGTATTTATTTGCACAGAGTAGTTTTCCCAATATTAATCCTTTGTATACTTTTATAAGTTAAATCAGACAGTGAGAAGTCAGAATGTGTATTATTTATATGTTTTAAAATACTTAGTACCTTCAGGTGATTTTTATGTACATTATAGTAAGATAAAAAGTGCATGAAAATATAAGGCCTTTGTCAAGAGTCAGGGATAGACAGTCCAATAGGATATGACCATACTGAAGATTCAGGTAAGAGGAAGATCAGGAATTCCTGAGCGTAGGAGCGAATTGCAGTGATTCTACTGTATTTTAGAGGTATGTGAATTAAATGCAAATCTTCTCAGTAAAATATTCAGTATAGCACCTTTTCATTGTAATTCAAATATTTAGACCAGCATTGCTAAAGATAATATTCTATTAGAGAGTTTAAAGAATGATAATTTTATTTACAAGCGTAAAATGATTATGATGATTATAATAATAGATGTTATATTGTACATGAAAGTGGTCTAGCTATAGAACATATACATTCCTTACTATAATTTTCCTTTGTGGTTCGTATTATGTGGCCTGCTATGTTTTAATAATTTGTATGTACTATAGTTCTGTTGAATGAAGACATAATACCATCAAGGCAACAACAAAATAGCTGAATACCTAGGGGGCAAAACCTTAATTTGGGGGGTTTTGGTCGGGATGTTGTAGGTCGGTCGGTATAAACATGATCAGAGGATCTTCCTGCACAATTTCTAGGTGGACTACCCTGACAATATTTTTCTGGAAAAAAAATAGTCAATAATTAGAAGATAATTTTGTAACAGAACATCATTTTACCATGCATGTGGTATCAATGAAAGAAAATTAAATTATCTACAAGATGATACCACATTCATGATGATTGAATTTATTTTACATAATAATAATAATAATAAATAATAGGATAATTATATAGCACCAGTATCCGCCAAGCTCTGACGCTCATGGTGCTTTACGCATATTACCCTGGTCGTAGCCGAGCTGCCAAAGTAACTAGTGCTGAATAATATCAGGTACCCATTTACACCTGGTGGAGTTATTTCTCTATATTTCAATCACTTTTGAAACTGAAGAATTAAAAATATATAGAAAACATTCCTAATATTAGTTGAATACGATCTGAAAATTACAGGTTCGTTGATTTTTATGTAAAAAAATGTATAGCGTAGTAAAGTTCATTTTGGACAATATGCACAGACCAGTTCCTTGATGATACGTTTAACGTGCGTCGTCATTGCCGCATATCTGTCAGGTTTGCCCTTGCAACTGAAACGTGAATCATCTAAATTGCATTCTATCCTTTTTCTTAATGATTGAAGGGACAGTGAACGGTTGGGCTGGGCGATGGGGGAGACACAAGTGACAGGGGCAATTCATAAATTCCCCCCAAAATTAGTAATTCTGATTTGTAATTAATACAAATTGTGTAAGGTAATTGTAGAATCTTGGTTTTTGTATGACATGGTCAAATAAAACATAGAATCCTGTCTGGATCTACAAATATTTTAATGAAGTTCTATAAATGACTAATCCAGAAAAACAGAATATTCCGGATTATTTGTAAGGGTTGGCAGGTATGTAATATTAGTTGAATATGATATGAAAATTACAGATGTTTTGCTTTTCATGTAAAAAAAGTTATAGCATAACAAAGTTCATTTTGGACAATATGCAGTTTAGTTCCCTGAAAATACATTTAATATGAGTCATCATTGCCGCATACCGTATGTGTCAAGTTTGCAACTGAAACATGAATGATTAATTGCATTCTTCCCTTTTTCTATAAATGACTAAACAGAGTTGTTAGCAACATCAGAGAGACAGGAAATCAAACAATACAAGTACATTTCAACTAATAGAATGATGAAGAAACTATCAGAAACTTCCTAACCAGCTTGAACCTTTTGGTATGAGGTAGGAATTTCAGTTGCAGGTTTGAGGATGTAGTAAGTTTTGCTAACTCAAATCAGAATATTTTTACTCTTAGCAAACTTTTGGATTATTGATAAAATATTATCTAGCAGCTTTTTACAGAATTTCCATATGTAATCATCTGGCATCACTATGGAGCAATCCTGAAGATTCTTCTCAAGGACTCTGTATTAAAACATTACCTGATGTAAATATAAGAGAAAGTGAACCAATAAATATATAGTTTCTTATACTAGTTCCACTTTAACACTTGTAGATTAGAATAAACCTTAATATAATGTAGCATAAATTTTGTTCCATCTTGTGTTTTGGATCACAACACTTAAATCGGATTTGCAACCTTTTGTGATGACTTTACATGTTTGTTACATCCAATGCTCCTGTTAATCCAATACTAATATACCTATTACCCCCATCTCAATGTTGTTTTATAATGGATATAGGTATAAGAGGGTGACATTGACCAAAGCAACCTCATACTAGATGAATTTCAGAATTCCTGGGTCTGTCCTTTAAGATCTTACAAGAATTACAAGAAAGAGTGAAAGTTTGCCTGCTAATGTAAAGTAACATTTCAAAGTTAGGTTTATATGAAATATAAATACAGTGCAACTATTATTCAAATGATACACCCCTCTATATTATAGGTTCCTACAGCAAGATGAGTAACCAGCCAAGAAAACGTGTGGCAGATAGTGCCATGTCCATGAAGCATGTGCCTGCTAAGAAGTCTTCCAAAGATATGAGCACTGACTACACAAAATGCATCATATGCCAACAAGAATATGTGATAAGCCTATTCTTCATCCAGTTACGTGTGTAACAACATATATGAACAAATTTAAGGCTCTTCGCATTCTGGTCGGTCAAAGTTAAACCCTTATGATGTTGTAGATGAGCTGGAAGCTCCTCTTTTCCAGCTCCTGGTCTGTCCACATTCCTCGTAGAATCATCCGCGTAAGGTACCGAGACATTCTTGAGGAGCTTGGTGTCGATAAAGGAGATAAATACCGGGCGACCATCTTGAAACATACATTACATGAATACTATGGGTCACATATTTTGGTTCTCAATCAAACCAAAGGTTCAGGATTTATATGTGCTTCCACATTACCACTTGGTGACGCACTGAAAAAACTGAGGCGCCTAGAAGGAGATGATATCGAGGGAAAACACCATACACTCCTGCAAGCATCAAAGATTCTTAGAGCAGATTGTGAAGTGTAAGAAAGAGATGTGTGAGAAAAATTCAACTGAGATTTCATTCACATCTGCATACAATATGGTTCCAGACTCACTCACTCTTCAGATGGCCATGCAGACTGAGGACATTCTGCTTATGTGGCGCCTCGGTAGAATGATCACAACTTCGCAACTGGTGGATGCTCTTAGAGTTTTAGAAACGGGACTTCCGGGCTTTTCCTCATTCCGTGCTGACCTCCATCCACATAGACAGGCTAGAATCATTGGCTATCTTCCTCTGATCCCATCTCCTGACCCTACTGTACTAAAGGAAATGATGATTTGACTTGTCAGGACATCACATGCACGTGGTAACAAATACACAATTATAACTGGAGATCAGGCTACATATGAGCTCGCTGTAGCCATCAGAGACAAGCATCGTAGTGAGTTCAGCAATGTGGTCTTACTGCTGGGTGGCTTTCATCAAGCTCACAACTACATGAAAGCAGTTTGCAAGATCATCAGGGCAGCAGGTGCAGAAGATCTATTCGGTGCAGCTGGTCTGTGCCAGAAAGGAGCTGCCAAGCAGATGTTTGGTGAGAAGGTCACCTACTACCAGGCCCTACATGCAAAACTTCGAAATGCTCCAAATTGTCTCAACTTCATTTTGGATATGTTTTAGGCCATTTTAAGCATTTCGCAAAAAAACATGCAGATGCGCATGTTTTTGAGCGTACTGGCATTTTGCAACAAAGAATCGCAGCATTTTCTCTGGCATCATATTTGGCACATTTTTCCAAGCATTTTGATACCTTGTTCACCTTTTTTTTACCAGTAATAACGCAATGAGCGTCCGTTTAAGATACATGTCCGTGCGTGGGGCTCTTGTAATATATGGCATATATGGGCAAAAACATGCCTATACAAAATCCACAGCTCTTTAACGATGCAAGGTGACCCCAATTTCTTTTTCATATTTGGATAGATTATGAGTCAGAGATATGATTTCATGTCTCATTTGACCCTCAAATAACTCTTGACGTCATCATAATGCCCTCCGAACTCAAAATTTCAATTTGCATATTATGACGTCAGCATATTTTTTAGAAAATTTATTGTATCTCTGTAAATATTGATTGATTTTCTTCCAAATTTTGATATGTTCTAGCTGAGACAATACTCTACAAATGCACTTAAATGATTTTTCATTTTGACAAAGGCATCATGGCGCATTTGTGCGATTAAAGGAGGCATGTCAATTTTTCACATTTTGCGTGCATTCTATATGGGACATGACTTTTTTTCTTCAAAACTGGATTCTACATTCCCGTCTCTCGCGAGCAATATCTCCTTCGTTTCGGCTTCGTTTTCGCTGAGCTTCGAATATGTTGTAGCTGAGACAATAAGCTATCACTTGCAAAGTGGAATTTGAGAATTCCATTCTCCGTTCACGTGTAATCGCTATGGGAAATGTTTTGGTATATCGGAAACGCACTTGTCTTCCGACCTAGAGATCACTGGTTCGAGTCTGGGCGTCTCCACCAATTTTTTTCTTCACTTTTTTTTCTTTTTGACCTTTCACTGATCATAAGAATTGAAGACAGACCACCTAATTCGTCCTCATGACGATTTAAATTTCTAGTTTATTTTTACAATCTAAATATTTTCTTTTATGATTGACACTAGGTCTTTTTTTTTTTTTTTAGCTATTTTCATATAAACTATATTTACGTTTCACTGAATTCAATATTACTTGCGTAATCCAAGGTTTCCATAAATTACCATTGAGTTGTTTGATTAATTTAATTGGAAAACAGTCATTATATTTGGAATAGAATTTTTGTAAAGAAAATATCATAAGAGTCATTTGAACTTTCACAAGTATAGACTTCTGACCAATCAATGGATGATAAACTTGCTTTAAACACTGACATTGTTGAATCATTAATAATGCGTCTTTTAATGTATTTGTTACCATTCTTTACAATTCTTTCACTTGCAATTGAAAATACTGGAAAATGACCAGATAGATCATTATAAATGAATCCTGTATATTTTTCTTCCTGTATGGTATTTGTAAATATGTTATCTATCAAAGATGCTTTATTTTCAGTGATGCGAGTTGGCTTGTTATTACCCGGTAAGGGAAGTAAATTAAAAGAAAGCATCATATCTAAAAAGTCATTTGTTTCATTATGGATACCATAATTAAGCAATTTTACGTTAAAGTCCCCTAAAATATATGTAAGGCAAACTTTAAAAGTAAAGTTCTTTTACGAAACATCATATTTTCGACTCAAGCTTTATGAATTCTGTATCAAACACTGCACATAAAGACACTCATTATAAAAAAAACTTTCATATGTCTGCTAAGACTATTGTATATTTCCATATAAAACATTACCCAAATTGAAAAAATATTGATTATTGCTAAAATATCATAACTGCTTGAACTCATCTCCACTGCTACATGAATTCATCATGGCATAGATATAGAGTACAAACACATACACACCTGTAAGGTTGATGCCTTTTCATTCAATATACAAAAAAAATCCTCCTGGAAATCCTTCCCACCTAACGTCATACAATACAGGTACATTACCAGACTGCATGTTTTAATTGAATGACTGCAAATATACCTGGGTGCTCTGATATGGCTATGCTCAGGTGGCAAATGCTCTGTGCTTTATTTATTAAAATATACAGGATTTGGATTTAAGGGCTGTAAATAGGTTTGAGCTTTTGTTTAGTTACAAGTATACTTTGGTTAGTGCGCAGGATAGTGAGCTGAGCATGTGTCCAACAACACAAGGACCGACAATTACTACATACTACATAGTGATGAATTTAAGGATTATATGATACCAGTTACCACTCCATTGCGTCTTCATCTTTACTCACGATCCTTATTCTCTCTTTAATCTAACTTGTCAATTTGAGAAAACAGCTCATACTCCTCATTTCTTCTTTATATTTATTTGCCAAATAGAGGACACCATCAATTCCAGAGCCAACATAACTTCATTTTCTGACTGTAAAAACAGTGATTTATCACGATTTTCAAGCGATTGATGTTCTGCGTCTTGACAAAGTGCCCACCCCCCCCTCCCATAGGCTAGACTACGGCATTACAATATTTTCACTCACCTTGGACTTATTTCCTTCTTTAGCAAGAACTTCAAAGAAATCACTGTGGAAGGAGGCAACGTCTAGTGTAACATCCTTTAGAGAGGGCACAGAGCATATAATCTCTGCCACATCACGTGATATAATTGGTCCAAAGTGTCCATCTACCCATTGATCGATCTTAAATCAAAAGCCAAAACAAAAAACAAAACAAACACAAAATTATAATATGAGAAAATCAGAGTCCATAGCTAAACTTTAAAGGGCCGCTCTAACCAAACTTACATAGCCTTTCATAACATGAATACACCTCGACTTATTAATATTTTAGCCTCTGACTTTTCAGAAAATCTCTAAATTGACAAAAAATGACAATAACCATCCATTTTTCACAGTTCTCACTTTTGTTAGGATATGCCCCACGAAAAAAGGTAATATGGTCACGTGGCTTGATGACACATTTGACGTCATTGCAGGCATGTCCAATCCGATAATTTCATAATTATTAGGAATGATGAAATTGACAGAAACGTACTGGGATTATCAAGTGCATATTATTTTTCGGATAAATGTCTTTTTTTTCTCAATTAATATCATAGTTTGCTTTTTAAAGACATTTTAATGCCTAAATCACCCTCCATTTCACTGGAGAGGGGCCTGCAGTGACGTCAAATGCGTCATCACTGAAACTGGGCTTATTTTCTGCGCGTTCTGAGTCGTCATTTTTAAAGCTAGATTCCAGAATTATTGATGATTTCTAAGAAAAATCTTTGTCATGTTCGGAATCTCCGTCAACAAATATTCTACATGTCTTTTTTTTCATTTTTTAGCCTGTTTTGGTTAGAGTGGCCCTTTAAGACTAACTCAATTTTTTGTATGCTTCTGTCACTCGGCCTGCATTAAGATTTTCTTAATGAATGATTTAAATTACAGAATGTGTAATTTTTACAGTGGTACATATCATCAGAGTAGTGCTATGAAGCCTATGATCCCAATTTTTTTGGGCAAAGGAAGGTCTGGTATAACATTTTGTCTGTATTTAATGCAGCATAGTTAAGAAAGGCTATTTTCAAAGGGCCCTACATTATTCCCTTCATCAATTACTCTGAAGTCTGAGCATCAAATTATCGAGAGGACTGGGTGCAGCAAAACTAAAGTGTAGAATGCACCTTCAAGAAGATGGCGTTTTTTCTGACCAGAAAAGGGTTGGTAGACTAATAAAACGCATTCAAATAGTACTGTTGATATTTATCATATACCTATAACATTGATGGGTATATAAAATGATACTGCCCAGTTCCCAATTATTATCACAATGCCTGAGCTGGAGACGAGGGCAATATATTTTACTCCCCCCCCCCCCCACCCCCAGTGAATAATCATCATTAGTGTATTTATCCACTGTAACTCTTATCTCTTATCCTACCATAATGAATACAGCCCATTGTGCCACAGGGCTAATCCCCAATGTGCCAAGCCTCAAATCCCCTGGCCAAGTTAATTTTGAGATAATCGGATTAACGCGATGGTACTATAGCGCGTGCGAAACACTAGGCACAGTGCAATGGGCATGAACAATAACTGCTATTAGGAATGCAAGCATGCATGCACAAAGCAGATATTAAAGCGGTAGCTCGTTCGCATGAATGAAGCAACCAATCTAGAGCGCGCTAGCGTGTACAAAGCACTATAACGGTAGTGTGCAAGCAGCCTTACGGCAGGATATGACTTAAAATATCACTAGTGTCAAATATTGTACAAAAGACATCTCCTTGAAGACATGTACAAATTGGTAGTTAATGTTTCCTTCTCTTCACTTTCTTTCTCTCCTTCTTCTTCTTCTTCTTCCAGTATAGTACAGACCGCCGTTGGCGTATTATCGTACCTTGTGCTTGTCAAGTGCCGAGTGTACAGTGCAAGTAAAAAGGCTCTACGAGAAATCTATGTGCAGCTAAAAACAGTCTGAAGCTCAACGGAGCTTTAATAATGTGTTGCACCTTCTGCTTGAAAAGTTCCAAAGAGGTGCAATCGACGACAGCAGATGGTAAGGAGTTCCACAGTCGGATAGTATCTCCTAAATGTTATTCTGATTATGAATTATTTGGTACTTTCTCAATTTGATTTTGTATAGTGCTCTTTATATCCCTGCCACTTTAATTTACACAAAATAATTATGTCGTTTATTTTATACATGTTGTTAAAAAGTGGAAATAAAATGATTTGATCTGATTATACCACAGGTTATCAGGTATAAGCTCCTGGATGTTAGAGAGTGGAAAATAGGCATATTAAAGACCCATTCTTATTAACTAGATGGATCTTCGACTGTGCACGGTCAAAAATGGTGCCTCCACTATAGAGCGATTTTTCAAACCAAAACAGAAGCAAATTTTTAAAGTTCAAGTTTGATTGTAATCCATTTGCAGGTCTCAGAATTATCATGCTTACAAGCTATTTTTCATATACATGTATGACCCTTTGATCTTTGACCTCATGACCCTAAAATCTAATCAGTTCATTGGCTCTGCAAGATAATTGTACATACATGTCCCGAGTTTGATAGTAATCCATTAATCGATTCTTGAGATGACACGATCATGAGAACTGGACGTACAGACGGATGGACGATCCAAAAACATAATGCCTCCGGCTACTTCGTTGCGGGGGGGGGGGGGGGGGGGGATAAAAATGCATGTCTATAGATGCCTGATAGATTGCAATTAAAGGGGAAGTCCACCCTGATATTAAGTTGGTTTTAATAAAAGCAGGAAAATGAGAGAAACAAATTATTGAAAGTTTGAGCAACATCCAATTTAAAATTGGAGAAAATTATGAATTTTAAATGATTTTTAATCATTTTTTGCTCAAACTGTCACTGACCTGTTTTTCTCTTTTTAACCAACTACATTGTAATATCAGAGTGGGCATTCCCTTTAAATAATAATACTTATTAATGTACAGGGCTCAAATTAATTTTTTGTCCACGGGGGCTCTTCCAAAGAAAAAAGAGCCCCCGTGAGCCTTCTCACGGGGGCTCTTTTAGTGCTGACGGGGGCTCTTATTTTAATACAAATTTCCATTCAATTTGTACCCAAGAAACTCCTTGGTATTTTACTATTATTTATTTAAGTCGGCATTTTCCCTGTTAGAAATTTACTTGTTACATTGCTGTTATTGACTTATATCCCGTGATGACATTCTCTCCATTTCTTCCCGTTCTGCACATAATTTCCTCCTCATCATTCGAGCAACCTTATTTACATTCTTTCTTTACTTTTATTCTTTACCATATCCTTCCAAAACACAGGGGCGGATCTATCTTTTTGTTAAGGGTGAGGGGGGGGGGGTAACCCAAATACGATGTGGAGCATCGTCCACGAGCCGCGAGTCGATTTTTGTTTTTGCTATTTTGAACCCCCGTAAGTGATGTTTTCCGTAAGTGATGTTCTGCTAACATGCGGAGCATCGTCCACGAGCCGCAAAGCGGCGAGGCGATTTTTTGGTACTTTTTTGAACCCCCGTTTATAGTGATGTTTTTCTGGCATCTACTAATGCTGTGTAGGTCTGGACACATGATAGCATTTTTCTATGCACATCACATTTTCACTTGACAGCCCAAGGGGGGAGGGGGGTTAAACCCTTAAACCGCCTAGATCCGCCCCTGCAACATCTTCTTCTTCTTCTCAATATTGATATACTGATCGAGTTACATTATTTGCTGGTCTTTTAGAATCACCAGATTTCAGAGGATTCACACTTTTCACAACGAAAAACTTCTCAATGTTTCAGTCTTTGCGCGATCGTCTCCTGCTCCAGCAGATATTGGGCTTCAGAGTGCTCACCGTTACTACCGGCGCAGTATAGCCACTGCTGATGGCCGCACTAGCTGCATGCACTGCAAGCTTCCGTTGTATTTATCGGTAATACTCATAGAGATGGGAGAGAAGGTGCCATCTAAGTTCCATTTCATTAGTTTAAGGTTTGAAAATTGCTACTCAATATTGTGTTAAAGGTATATCAGAAAAGATAATCTTTATTTTATAATTCCACGGGGGCGATTTTTAATTTTACAATCGCCCCCGTGAGCAACATGACGGGGGCGATTATGGAGCTCACGGGGGCGAATCGCCCACCGCCCCCGTGTATTTTGAGCGCTGTTAATGTATGTAAGATATCAAACTTACCGCATCTCTGTGTACACCTAGTCCGGTGAATATAAAACCTGCTATGGTGTGTGCTGTCACGGATGGGTGTATTTCCAGATACGACATTCCACCCCTCGCCAAGGCTGCAGTATCTAGGTCCTGACTCTCAAAGGATACATCAACCAACAAATCCACATCCCAGCTGTTTTGGATGTCACCCTGTACCATGCATTTCATGACATGGTGTGCAATGGTTTTGTCCCGTGATACAGTGAAGTACAGGAGATGCCTAAACTCTCCGCTCCTAGGCAACACTACTTGCTCAATCAGCCTGTTGAATTCATTGTGATCTAATTCATACAGGGAAGCAAGATGGACCGCAGCCATGTACTCCTGAAAGAGTTTGTGTGGAAAGAAGAAAGTAGACTGCAGGAACGGACTGCTTTTATCATGTATAGATGACAATTTTTTCTCCTTAGACAACACCCCCACTCTGCAAGCTGTTTCAATGGAGTCTGAGCACTGTTCAAAATCCTCTTCTTTAAAAATAAGAGTTTTTTCTTGTAGCCCAATGAATGCAACTTTGGCAACTGGTTCCATGAACTTCTCAATTCGACAGCGAAAGGCTTGGAAATCTTGGCTGTCTAAATCTGTGATCTCTTTCTGAGCATAATGCACCTTCAAGAATTCGAACATTTCATCAAATATTTGAGAAAAGGTTTGAAATGACTTCAATTTTTCCAATTTTACGTCACTAACTTTTCTCCACATAAGACAGAGCATAGCTATGTAGATGGGATACTGGGCCATATTCTCAGAGATGATGTCATTGTCCTTGGTTAATTGGATAAGCTGATCTGCTTTGGCCACATCTTCTGGAAAGTACTTGTGAATGTAACCCTCCACACTATTCTTGCTAAAACCTTCCACATGAATGAAAGTGTACAGGTTCCTCAGAATATCATTATCTCTTATCTCTGTGACCTTCCATGGGCGACTTGTCACCAACACCGGGCAAGTGGCAAGTTCATCTGAACGCAGAATGTCTGTAAGTGCAATGTCACCTCTCTCTGAAGAACTTCTACTTGCCTCTGCACTGGTGACTCTTGGCTGCGAAGTGGCACTTGATGACTTTGGCTGCATCAACTTTTGCCGCTTATTCTTGTTCTTCTTGTACTCTGATCTTGCCTTGGTTTGATCAGCAGGCTTTGGCTGGTGACATTCTGACTTTGAACCAGCTTCCCCCTCCTGTACAACCTTGCCCTTAAACTCATCTAATCCATCAAACGCGATGAATACTTTAGTTGGATTTGACCGGATGTACTCAGTGATCTGGCTGGCTGTTGCTGGGTTGTCCTTGGAGAGATATGACTTGGCAATCTCACCGATCGTGTATTGTTTGGCTTCACGAAAAGGGACAACAAGTACCCACACAAACTTTTGGAGAGCAAGACTGTCATTTATCCAGTCCCAGGCAATCTTAGAACAGAATGTTGTCTTTCCAGCCCCAGCCTCTCCCTGAACCATGATCCGCTTGGGGAACTCTCCATTGACTTCGAGTTTAAAGAGATCACTGTACTCAAGTTCCCGCTTGCAGTTTTTTCGATATTCCTCTTTCAGGACAAGGTTTGTGTACATGTCTTTTAATGGTACAATGGAATCAGGGTCGAGAGGGTCATCTCTGATCTTACAGAAAGTTGTCCGGTACTTGAATTTGAAATCATCTGCACATCTCTTGATCAGGTCAGGAGAAAGTGATTGGGTTGGTGATCCTGGCCTTATAACAGGTGCACCTTTAAATTTAATAATAGAAGTGTGATAATTTTTTCTGAATATCAAAATGTTTTTTAAAGGATATGCTGAACGTATGCACATGAACATAAAATCAAAATTCTAATGTGTTTATTGTTTGTCAACTTTACATTTTCATGTTTTTTAGTCCTGCTGTTAGAGCACCAACATTCCATGAGAACAGATAATAATTTATTGTCTTTGCAGCTTAATTTCTGCACATCATACATGTATACTACTGTTGATTCATGACATGTTTGTTTTCTTTTCTAAGTACCTCAATAGAATTTGTCTTTTTATATGAAGGTATAGACATGTCCATCGTTAACAGTACGAACAACAATGACGAACCTTATAAACCTTATATATTATAGCTCAAAGTACAATTCCACTCAATATAGAAAGAACTGAGAGACATGTAGATTTCCTTTTGTTTTTGTAGACAAAAATCAGAAATTCTCCATTTTGGGGCTGACATAAGGTCACAAAAGATAAAAAGACTCTGTAATTTTCATAAACCTGGTGTCAAAAGATGAGCATGACTTGAAAAAAAATAGTCAGAAAGTGGCTGGGCTTGAAATGCCAAGAAATTTGAATGATGATCCTTGTACAGCTTCATGTAAAACATGTCATCATCTCCCTTACACAGCACATAGTGAGTGGGTCTGTAACCATGTATTAATGACCACAGCCCATGCGACCGACAGCCCACAAGCCCGACATATCTGTCTAGCGAACCATCTGAAAAGCTGTAAGAAGGTCCATGAGACCAACAACCCATGGACTGACAACCCACAAAACTGAAATGTTGGTCTCATGGGTGTTCTGACAACTATTTTTAGGGTTCAACAGACTGGCAGTATCAGTCTCGTGGGCTGTTCGTCTACTGGGATGTCCTGCTATAAAATTACCCTATTTGTACCAACAAGGAAGTGTCAAATAAGTGTTTGTTGGCTGCCTGCAAGAGCAATAATTTATCAATGGCAGTAAAGGCCTTCTTGCGGGCAGCCGACATGATTTCCTTCTTCTTCTCACCTGTTTGCTTCAGGACTAGACTGCCAGCGAGAAGTTTGCCGGAGAGGGACCCTAAGCCACTTCTTTCTAATTCCCCTGCTAGAAGAGCCCTGATGTCTGTGCCTGGAGGCTGTTTGTCTCTCCATCTTGTGAAGACTGTCATCAATGCATCACTGGTATTTTGGCTCTCTTTCTCGATTTGACCAAGCTCTGCAATGGAGATGTCCAGGTTAATGCCCACCTCTTTGTAGTGGCTTGGTTCAATTTGCTTGGACAGCTTTAAGAATTCCTTTTCACTGACAATCCTGTAATTAAAAACAAGAGTTTATCAAGCATCTCTTAAGTATCTCTTAAAGCCCTTCTTAAGTGTTGGGAGCCCCAAATTCGCCACTATTTGGAGGCAAAATTTCACCTTAATTGTAAAGATTTTCCCCAAAAAAATGTGTTTAAAGATAAATATTGATAAAAAGAAAAAATAATTTCTGTTTTCTGTTGTACGCAAAAAGCCTAGATTTTGTATTCTTTCATCAATATTTGACATCAACACATTTGTTTTTAAAATCCTGCAGAAATGTGTTTAAAATGAAATCCCTTTTCACATTATGATACAATTTAAGTGAAATTTTGCCATCAAATTCTTGGGGCTCCTAACACTTTAGAGGGGACATAAGTGTCTCTTATTGTGTTGTAACTTCTACTGTAAAATTCATTAAAGCACCTTTCTTCATACTTTGTAAGTTTAGTTCAGTTCTTGATGAGCTTTTGGGCGAAACAGACCAAACAACTAACTACATGGCAGAATAAACTACTCCAGCCTACAAATATGTACACTAGCTCCTACAGCTGAGCACTATTAGTACCTGCAGCTTCATGAGCATACCTGATTTTATTAAGCTACATGTACTGATTTATTCAAAGGTATATTGAAGCATATACACACAAGACTTATACCTTATTGAGCAGTGCACTTGAATATGGAAGAAAAATTGGCATGCATGTATGTGGTGTTATGGTTTAATAGTGAGAAAAATACTTAACATCCCTACTGCTCATTACTGTTGCAATAAAGAACTGGAAATAAGTTCAAATACATATAGACTGACCTGTCTGGTCCAGGGTTGGTTTCAACATCACCAGATCTCACCAGGAGGATCATGAGCAGATAGAGAAGGTAGAATCCATCCATGGTGCAAGATGTTCTTCTCATTCGACAGAAACACAGTCCGCTGGAAAGGTATGAGTGATAACCCCAGCAAGACATCCTGTAATTGACAATAAAAAAGGGGGATTCTACTTACTATGCATATATTAAAGTGACGTGTATTTACAGTGTACATGAAATGGATTACTTTTTAAAGCTTTTTTTCCTTATCCAAATATTTGCCTCTTGACTTGTGTGATATAATACTGAACTATATTTAAAGATAAAAGGGGTTGGAATGTATGGGGCACCAAGTGTTACACATGTGATTGTGTCACAAAATGAATGTTTTTTTCACAAAATCAATATCACCAAATGATTTTGTCACAAAAGCAATATCTCCAAGTGATATCGTGACAAAATCAATACGTGAGATTGCTTTTGTGACAGAATCACATGTCTTACATTTGGCACCACATAGAAATGTATTGTGAAGATCTAGCTTATATTTGGGAAAGGGGGAGGGGGTGTACCCATTCTGACAAAATATATATATTTAAAGGGTTTAAGAATTAAAGCTAATAAAATATTATATTGGGATTATTCTGATTGTATAGGGTGTATATACAAAGAAATGATATTATGGGAATTGACACAAGAGCATGGTGATGTCATATACAGCTGTAAATAGATTTCAACAAAAGTGACAAAACACACTTGCACAAGACCCCCCTGGAATTCTTTATTATTATTCTTATTTTTGTCTTTGACTGCCGAGGCTGTGAGTCAGTGTTTAACTGACCCGAGTGAGCAAAAATAAAAGATTTGTGAGGTCCCAGTGTGAAAAATTACAACTTATAAAGAGGACAAAAAACAACTCTGATAGAGTTTTAAGCACAAGCTAATGAAGAAAGACTGAATAGTTCTTTATAGGTAACATAATTATAACAACTATAAATGCGAGTGTGCATAGCGAGCAAGCTATAATGAAAATTTATGCAATTTAAATGTAAATCTAAGTTGCTTTAAATTAGGGGTGCATGTTAGGCTCAATGTCACTATTCATAAGGATCGCTTTTCATAATTTGAGAAAAGGGTCATTCATAAAAGTCATTATTCATAAGGACCACTATTCATAGTCAAAGAAGAGGGTCGCTATTCGAAATTGAGTTCGTTATTCATAAGGGTCCCTATTCATAATACTAGAAAAGGGTCGCTTTTCACATAACATGTGAAGAAGGTCGCTATTCATAGTACAAGAAGAGGGTCGCTATTCATAAAACGACGGCAGGGTCGCTATTCATCATACGAAATGACGGTCGCTATTCATAAGGACCATTATTCATAAGGGTCATTATTCATAATATGAGAAGAGGGTCGCTATTCATAATAAGAGAAGAGGGTCGCTATTCATAGTTAGAAATGAGGGTCGTTATTCATAATAGGAAATGAGGGTCGATCGCTATTCATAATAGGAAATGAGGGTTGCTGTTCATAATACAAAATGAAGGTTGCTATTCATAATACGAAATGAGGGTCGTTATTCATAATACGAAATGAGAGTCGCTATTCATAATATGAAATGAGGGTCGCTGTTCATAATACAAAATTAGGGTCACTATTCAAAATAAGAAATGAGGGTCGCTATTCATAATACAAAATGAGGGTCGCTATTCATAATACAAAATGAGGGTTGCTATTCTTAATAAGAAATGAGGGTCGCTATTCATAAATGAATTGAGGTTCGCTATTCATAATAGGATTAGAGGCTCACTATTTATAACACAGAATGAGTGAGGGTAAAGATTCATAAAAATGAAATAGGCCTAAGCAATACACAAAATGCTAATAACAAATGGACACCCCCACGACTGTGGCGTAGCTGTGGGGGGGGGGGGGCGACACATGGCCCTGAATATATATATTTTTTTTTAATGTAGGTTTATTTTTACCTTTTATATTTGATAATTTTATAGAGACATCCCCCGCTCCTGTGATGACGAAATATAACACACATATAATCCTATATATCATCCTTGTTGGAAATCTTGCCCCACCCCTGCCCCCAACTGATCTTATCCAGGCTACCCCACTGGGACATTAAGTAGACGAAGCAGGCCCATCATCATATTTTTAAGGACTGAGTTTGCTTTTAAAGAAACTAGTACCGGTAATTGCTTATAAAACAATAATGTTTTTGTAGAAAGTAGCTTTTAGTGGGACTTATGGGCCTACAAATTATATAGCAGGGTTGGACCGGACCATGAGCCTATTTACTGCCAAGAAAGAGGTGAGAGGGGGGGGGGGGCACTTTAGAATTATGTTTTGTTTGAGGGATAGGGGGCTTGAACACTTTCGGACCTTGGAATGTTTTCGCGTCATGTATATTATAGCGTACAAAGAGGTAATGCAATCCGAATATGAACCAAACATTTATTATCTTTTTTCTGTTGGGGGTGAGGGCGATGGTGGTGGTGGCGATGGTGATGGTGATGGGTAAGGAGGTCTGATAAGGTCTACATAGTGCCCCCTAAAAAGAGTAAAACATGCGGTGACCAATTTGTTTTTGTTTTTATTTAGGGGTGGGATATCTAGCCCTCGTAGAAACAAGGGGGCAGGATATAATGATAAATACAGAACAAACACAGGAAAAATGCGGAATTTAAACATAAATATGCATGCAGGTTCAGAATCCTCTTTTTCTTATGTTAGTTGAGAGCTGAGTTGATGAGATAGCCACCTGTCAGTGACCTGGCTGAGTGGTCTAATTCCTTCTGGCCCAGTAGTATTGACGGTCTTTAAACTCCAGTCTCACTCTCTGGCCAGTTTCGTGATAGTGGTGAAGTTAGTAGTTTTGTGTAAATCTGCTTTCGAAACTAGGGGAAGATTCATTAAAAAATGCTGGATACTACAACTATATTGGAGGTGCAGGCGCGGATCTACGGGGGGGGGGGGGGGTTTAGGGGGTTTAAACCCCCCCCCCCCCCCTTGGGCGCCCCCAAAAAAAAAAAAAAAAAAAAAAAAAGGGAAAAAAAAGAGAAAAAAAAGAAAAAAAGAAAGAAAAAAGAACGCACGCTGGAGAGAAACCCTTTCAAGTGCAAATATTGTGAGAAGATATTCAACTCATCTGGTAACTTAACCAAACACATGATAACTCTGGATATAACTGTGTATTTAACTGTTACTTGATTTAAAAAGACGTTATCATGCACTGCTTTTTATGGTCTCCATTGTGTTAATAGATGCCAGGAAAACATCACTTACGGGGTTCAAATAAACACCCCAAAAAAAATCGGCTCGCCGCTTTGCGGCTCGTGGACGATGCTCCGCATCGTCATTATTTTATTTAACTGTTACTTGATTTAAAAAGACGTTATCATGCACTGCTTTTTATGGTCTCCATTGTGTTAATAGATGCCAGGAAAACATCACTTACGGGGTTCAAATAAACACCCACAAAAAATTTCGGGCGGGGACCGGGTACCCGAAATTTTCACCACTGCACCGACACTAAAAATCGTGTGCATGCAACGGCGGGAGTTAGACTAAATTGCAGTTACTACTTTCAAAACAATAAAATAATCCATTGAATTAAATTAAGATGCTTTAAAAAATAAATGGATATCGTTTCAGTTGACGGTAGGTGTTTTTATCGCTCAAAATTGGGGCTGCAAAAAAGGAATTACGCTTCGTGCGTGGTACCTAGTAGTGCGTTCAGAAACGGAAGTGGAAATATGACCCACTGAAGACTGAGTAAGCCCCACACACAAGACTAAAATGTTGATCAGACTATTGCAATTAAATCGTAATACTAATAGGCATTAATTTAATTGTCAAAATATGTCCACAAAATAATGGTTTACGACCCTTGATAATTTGATGAAGGAAAATAATTTAAAGCCCTTGAAATATAGCATCGAAGTGCCTTCCGTTCGTTCTAAAAATGCGTGTACAAACGGCAAGCTGAAGTTACGAGTCAAGTTTTGTTTACATATATTCCTATACACCGCCATCCGAGCTGATCGGAACATTAAGCATTAAACCAATTAAAAACATCACGTAAGACTTTAAGGGACTCCAAATCAACAAAATTACCGTAAAATAATTATTTGCTTTGACAAATAATACTATAGATATTCATATTATCTTACAGAAATAATGATATTTCATGAGCTACGTACTCGATATCGAGTTCAGCTAGCCACCAATATGAAATGAGACGTAGTTGTCATGCAGTAAACTGTAGAGGGCGGTAATGCAGCAGAGAGAGGAAAAAGCGCGGGACTGAGATCACGTGATATTCACGTGCCTATTACGTGATTTTTTTTCCTCCCTGCGAGCAGCCGCATTCTCTGCATGACAACTACGTCTCATTTCAAAATGATGGCTAGCTGAACTCGATATCGAGTACGTAGCTCATGAAATATCATTATTTCTGTAAGATATTATGAATATCTATAGTATTATTTGTCAAAGCAAATAATTATTTTACGGTAATTTTGTTGAATTGGAGTCCCTTAAAGTCTTACGTGATGTTTTTTAATTAGTTAAATGCTTGTTGTTCCGATCAGGTCGGATGACGGTGTAGGGATGTAAACATGCATATCAAGCTTGACTCGTAACTTCTGCTTGCCGTTAATTTTATACACGCATTTTTAGAACGAACGAAAGGCACTTCGATGTTATTTCAAGAGCTTTAATTTATTTTCCTTCATGAAACTATCAAGGGTAAACCATTATGTTGTGGATATATTTTGACAATTAAATTAATACCTTTAGTATTACGATTTAATTGCAATCGTCTGATCAGTCTTGTGTGTGGCACTTTCTTGCTCTGTCTTCAGTGGGTCATAGATCTATTTCCACTTCCGTTTCTGAACGCACTCGATCGATACCTCGAAGCGTGATTCCTTTCTTGCAGCCTCAATTTTAGAGCGATAAAAACACCTACCGTCAACTGAAACAATATCCATTTATTTCTAAAGCATATTTATTTGATTATATTGAAATATAAGTTTGTGAATTGCATATTTTTAGTTCTATATTTCAAAATATCAGTGTGAAATTCAATTTTGAAAAACCCGAAACCCGAAAACCAAAAACCGGGTTTCAGCTCGACGGTCGGGGCCCGGGCGGGGACCCGTTTCGACTCGGGCCTAGCCTATACCAATTTATTTTTCAGTCATTGTTGGCTCAATTTTGACCGCACATCAGCATGTTTTACTTGCAACAATACAAAGACAAAACCAACAATGCTTGATCCATATCCATACACACAGGAGTCCAGCCAAACAATCCTGCATGTACATGCAGAGCTACCAAGTGTCACGCATTAGGTGTGACATCACGTATTTCAAGGGTTTGGAAATGCTCACACGCACAACGCGCGTGCTTGATTTCGAAAAAACGCTTCACCTTATACGTGTGTTATACCCTCGCCCGGGCACTTGGGCGCCGAATCATGCAAATGTCACGCATTGCTGATCTTTGAACTTGGCGTCTTTGGTACATGTATAACGGTACGTGGGACTACCCTTAACTTAGCTCCTATGAATGTTTCGCCATGGGCTCGTCGATGACATTGCCTTTGATTTTTTCAGAGATCGTGGAATAAACATTGATGAAAAGATATTTCAAGATCGAAGCTTTGATATATTTTGATTTATCATTTACAAAAATATTGACCTGGTGTAATGACAGAAAATATGTAAAATAGGCCTACTGCAATATTTTCAGTTTAAAAAAATGGCGCTTCATTTCGCTCAGTTTTCACATATTAAAGCCCCTCTGCAATAGATTGGCATGGAGGGAGTAGACCTCCCTGCAAGGTCACTGGTAGGTGGTTATTTAATCAAATCAGCTCTCAATTAACATAAGCAAAAGGGCATTATGGGGGATCAAGGGGTACCCCTTAGACATTGCTGGCTGTATAGAGGGCGCAAGTAGCTAAAAGTAGTGCAGTGGGGATTTAAAACAGGGCAACGAGGTTTAACAACTGCAATATTTATGAGTAAGAACAACTCTTATTCTTCAATTTGACATTTCAATTATTTCATTTGGTGGTTTCTAAAGCAAGATTTTACAGTTTAGCTGAGACTCTTTCGTAGGGGTTTAGCGTTAACATGTCAGGTTTAAAGTTTAAACATTAGGCTTCACGGACGAAAGCTTTTGCAGTTAATTATACCTGATCCCTATGTTTTTCCTAGTTATTTTATTCTTCATGATGTTGTAAATTGGAATTTCATATGTTGTAAATTAAGTGAAAGGCGTAAATGAAATGAAATGCTGATAATACCAAAAAAACAAAAAACAATGCCTGCAGAAAGATATGAGGATATAAGGATAAATAAAAAAAGTCTGAACTCCAAGCCCGACTACACTCAGCTCAACCATTATAGTAGAGTCAAAGTGTGTAGACCCCGCTGATATTTTTCGGGGACAAAGGTTTTTAAGTGTTTTTGAGTTGTTTGGAGGTCAATGATTAAAATTAGCTTGGGTAGTCCCCTCCTAACTCCCGGCAACTCTCGTAGGGGTCAAAATAAGGTCAAAATGGGGTCAATAGGGGTCAATTTTTTTAAATGCCCTGATTATGTTAAAAGACATGTCAAATTGTTTGTCTCGTCATACTGAACAAAAAAGTGTACATGATCATATACCCCTGACCTCCCGTTAAGAAGTTATGGCCGGAAAAGTCAAAAGGTCAACGAACTTTCATTTGAGGGCAAAATACACTAAAAGTGCTAGGATCGATCAATTTTCATGTTTTTTGTGTCTATTTATATGTATTTTTATTTAGAAATTTGAATGAGACAATTTCTACTTGAGAAAACCGTATTCAGTAGATATAAGGGGTCAAAATAAGGTCATATGAGGTCATTTGGGGGAAATGAGGTCATTTGAGGTCAAATTAGGTCATTTAGGGTCAAACATGCTCTATCGACCTGACTGTGTTGGCATTTTTTAAAGATCAGTGATGTTATCATTTCTTATGAAATGATAAAAAAAATTATTAAAAAATGAGACAGATATGTACAGAGTTGAGGTTGCCAAATGTCAGAAAACATAGACTAGTGTTAACAGACAAGGGAAATTCCCTAACATTGCTTATGTCTCATTGGTCAGAAGTTTAGGAAGCCATTTTGCTGTTTATTCGATTCTTTTAAAAGTCACTAAAACTTCTTAAATGCTGGTAAGTTTAAAATTAACTTCCTTTATTATCATTTATAATGTAATGACACCTACAGACTATTGTTTTATTTAACAATTCAGTAATTTAATGGCAATCTTGAAGCTATAAATTTGATTACTCTGAAAATGAAATTAAACAAACATTTATTACAATCCCATCTAGAGTAAAGGACCCGGTTTTCGGCCAGTTAAGACAAAATCCTATTTTTTGGACTCTTTACTTCCTATTTATTATCATTTCTTGTTCAAATCATGAAGTAAATATTATTATTATTTAAACAAAAAAAGAATCCCAGGAAAAAATCACGAATTGCCATGACAATATTCGTTTCAATTTTCACTATTTTGGAGCCGGTTATCGGCATAGCGAACCAGTTTTCGTGTACAAAGTCAATAGGAAGCGCTCGCGCGCGCCGTGCGTTTCCGCGCTGATGTATAGCACAAGCGGGCGGAGCAGGTATCCCACGCCGGAGCTCCCGGGTGCTCGCCTGGCCGAAGACAGGCACAGCGGTGATCGGAAGTTGGAATCTGAATTAGACAGACATATTGTGTGTGCGTGGCGGGGTCCGGCTGCATTGATTTAATACATGCGATGAGATACTTTTGAGCTTGCGACCAACACAAAATTTAGCTCTAAATCTGAAAAATACTTGAAATAAAGCTCATTTTATGGTACCCATATTTCTTACATACACACGTCAGATTTGGGTAGCGGGACCGCCGATTACATCGCTAAAATGTGATATTTTAGGATATATTTTCCATTGCAAATGTGGTTCTTCAGTGACTCTGGCATGGTATGGTATGTGTGGGATATGTGATATGCTATTATGCGATGTATTTTAAAGGGATTTTACCATGCATCCAATGGATCGGCCGAAAACTGGAGCTGTCCGATTACCGGCTCCTTTACTCTATAGAAAATTGTGATGTAAAAGTTAAAAAGAAAACTTGAAAGTGAATTAAAGATAAAGTATGTGTGATTACCAATACTATATCGGGTACTATTATAATTAAGATGATTACTGTTTAGACCTACATTTTGACATAGTTTCCCTAAATATAGCAAATAATTTGTAGACCTCTACTGTATAACCCATCTTAAAGGTAAAATGTGTTCCATGATACAAAAACAGATTTACAAGTATTAGTCTACAAACCAGACCCAGTGGTCACACACTAAAGTAAATGGATGCTTGTTGATCATAAAAGAAAAATGATTATCATTGTGCTCATCTGGTTTATTATGCACAGGGGTGGATCTAGCTTTTTGCTAAGGGGGGGGGGGGTGGGGGTTGCAGTCGCAGGATTTTGGTCAAAATCTGGCCGGCCGAAAGTGCTATCAGTGGGGGAGGGGGGGGGGGGGGGTGTGAATTTTTTTTGGCCTTTGGCCGTCCAAAAAAACTACACCCTAAAAAAAAATGTTTAGGTCAAAATCTGGCCGGCTGAAAGTGCTGTCAGTGGAGGGGGGGGGGGGGGGGGGGGGGGGGGGGGGGGGGGGTAGTAAGCATTACAAAAAGAAATTCAAACCAACACACATAAAAAAGATGATTTGTCCAATGGGGCGTAGGGGGGAGGGTCACTAAATGCGACCCCCCCCCCCAAAAAAAAATAAATCACAATTTGTTTTTGTTTTCCTCTAAGGGGAGGGGGTTTAAAGCCCTTAACCCCCCCCCCCCCCTGTAGATCCGCCCCTGATGCATATAATTTTATCTCTTGTTAAACTGCTTTAAAACTAAGACTTAGTGGGTGTGACAAGAATCCTTAAACGTTTGCAAACATTCAATTGTAACCAAAAAAAATGTATGGAAGCTAGATGGTCGCTGCACAATATCATCACAAAAGAAAACTGGAAAATGGAAATCCACGTTTCATTTTCTCTTGTTTTACTCCTAGGTACATGTATCCATACCAAGAATAAAAGAAAATGTCAGAGCCAATAGTAAAACCTGGCTTGAGCAGAAAGCAAAATAGGCCTAGAGATGAGACAGGACCTTGCATAATATGCAATGAAGAATGTGATGAGAATAAAAGTAATTTGTCTTTGCCTGCTTGGGAACGGCTGCAAGAAAAAACAAAAGACTGGAAGGGATTGGCAAAATTTGGCACAGTCCATGAGACAGTGGACTGGCAAGTTGGACCACAAGGTGTTTTCTTTCACAAACGTTGCAGAGCGGCACTAGCTAGTCAACGCTCGCTTGATCAAGCAACGAGACAAAAAGAAGAAGAAAATGGACAAATGCAGGAGACAGAGGCGGATCCAGCACAACAACTAGAACAACAACATGAACAACAACCAGGACCATCTCGGTGCTCAAGAAGCAAAGGACCAATTCATGATAAGAGTTTGTGTGTCTGGTGTATGAAGGCTGCAGACAAAAAACACTCAAAACCACTATGTTTAATCCAGCAAGAAAACGCATGGGAAACTTTCAAACAACACAGTGTCTATCTGCAAGATTCTGAGATGAGAAGCAGAATCTTAGCTCTTATTGAAGCAACTCCAGACCCATTTGCAACTGAAATAAGATATCACCGGTCCTGTTGGAAGCAATATATCCGACCAAGCTACAATAATGACGACTCATTACATTTGCAAGAAAGAGTAAGCCTGACAGAAGTACAGCAGATGTTCTTCGAGCGGGTCTGTACAACTGTTCTCTCCATGAATGAGCCAAGAACATTGGAAGGCCTTCTACTCGACTACAACCAGATCAGAAGAAACTATGGTATGGAAGCCATGAATGGTACTGGCAATGTCAAGAAAATGCTACAGACTGAATTCAAAGACAAAATTGGGTTTCATGATCGATTTCACAAGAACCAGAGCACAATCGTTTATAACACATCTGCAGGAGGCAGTTTCATTGAAGCAGCAATTTATGCTTGGGGTATAAGTGATGAACAGTTACTACACAATGTTGCTTCGCGCCTTAAAGACAGGCTGTCAGGAGAAAATGATATGCCCTGGCCACCCCGTGTTGTTGATATAGAGGATATAGAAGAGCCTCGTGTACTCCTGCGCAAGTTTCTGACTTGGCTTAAGGACCCAGGTGTTCGAAACATTACTGAAGCATGTGATGACCCGGACATTGTTGCACTGTCATCCCTTCTGTTCTCACTAATTACTGGTAACCGCACAACATTTCAAACATGCTTGTCAGTCACGTTGCATGGCTTAACCCGAAGTCATGAAATCTCTGACATTCTCAAGAAATTCGGTTTGGGAATTAGCTACAGTGATACTCTACGTCTATACGATTCATGGGCCATGCATGCAGTAAAGGAAGACTCAACCTGCCCAGATGCAATAGCAGAAGGTTTTCCAGGTACTGGCATCTTGGACAATGATGACTTTAAGGATTAACACACTTACTGGGGCAGATACATCTCGTCGAACTAATGTTATGTTTGTCCAGCCTGATCACTTCACAGCCACAGGAGACGAATGCTCCCCTCTTCAGTTGGTCAAGTCCGATGACCTAAAACAAGTAACTTCTGAACAGCTCAAAGTACATCCATACAAAACAGTAAAACGTGGTCAGCCAGAAGTGCGTACTGAAGTTGATACATCTCTTCCGACGAGTTGTGGGCAAAGAAAGAGGAGTGCAGTGCATTCATTGGCTCGGACTAATAATGCAGGACATAACATCCAAGTTCCTGATCAAAAGGTTGGAGGTTTCACTGGCTTCCAGGCGAAAATCCAGGGAAATGTTACAAAGAGTTCTGCTCACTATTTCCTGACATTTCCAAAGCCACCTCAGAAATCAGTAGTTCATGAGGTCACGTGTAGGATGGTTTCTGCAGCTGTAGCCAAGTCAATGCCATTCATTCAGCTTGTTGGTGACCAACCTGTGTATGCATTGATGGTACAACTAAAGAATGAGAATCAAGCCAAATTTGAGCTTATCCTCCCTGTCCTTGGTCCATTCCACACTCAATTGTCATTCATATCAGCAATCAACAAGCGCTTTCAAGGCTCGGGATTATCTGACATTCTTGTCGCAGCAGACATCATCGCAGAAGGTTCGGTTGACCAGGCACTTCGTGGGAAGCACTACAACAGGAGCATAAGATGTCTCACTCTCATGTATGAGGTACTCATGCGCAGAGTCATTCGACATGAACTTTCCAGTGGGGTAGATCTGTCACCTGAACTTAAAGTCAGCCTTGAGATTCTCAAAAATCCATCTACATGTTCACAAGCGCAGTTGCAAGCAGCAGCTGCAGATCTCCTGGAAAATGAAGAATTGACATCTTTTGTGACAAAGGCATTTGAAAGCGTTGAAGCATCTGATTCTCCAATGGCTAGGTTCTGGCTAAGCTTCATGTACATGGTGGAAATACTGCTCATGAACATACATGCTCTGCGGACACAAGACTGGGATTCGTTCAAAGCTTCTCTCAGGATGATGTTTCCATGGTTGCGCATCTAAGATAATGACAAATACAGCAAGTGGCTGGTTGAGTTTTGGCTCGAGATCTCAAGTCTACCAGAAGAGAAGGAAACCTACTTGAAAGAGGGGTTGTTCTCCCAATCAATGACCGGGAAACCATATTCCTGTTTACCCCTAGATCTATGGATAGAGATGACCATGAACAAGGGTTCAAAGATGAAAGCAGGATGGAAACATATCTTGAAGAACGAAAAGATGTTACTTGCACACACAAAAACCACAAATGCTTGCAACAAAGTGAGAAACTCCTTGCATGTACTGGCAAACCTCAAAGACTCTTCCAAGGATCACAGAGAAAATTGCAAGAAGAGACTGCAGAGAGATGAGAAAGGGGTTCAAGATCTGGACAAATGCCTGGGTGAGTTTGACTGTGACCCGTTTGATGAGACCAAGCCAACATTGAGGTCTCTGCAGTCTGGTATGATGGCATCCGATCAGCTGGTCGTTGACTTTGAGAATGCGCACAAAGATGGTGAAGTGCTTGTTCAATCATTTTTCAAAGAGAGGATGTTTTCCGATGAGAAGAACTTTGATGACACGATGCAGTTTCACCAAGCCACCAATTGTTAAAGGAACATCTCGGGTTACAAAGACTGATGCAATGGAGAACAAGGCCATGACAGAGGTAATCTCTCTTGCTCAGAAATGTGAGGACACATTTCGACTGAGCGATGTAATGCAATATCGTGTTACAGATGAATGTCTACCTATCTGTAACGTGAACGGAACACTGAGAAAGGTGATGAAATCAAAGTTGGTTGACAAGCTCAATCTTGAGGAGATAAACTCGTTTAACAACTACATTGCACTCGTCGACATGGGATTCATTTGGAGACTTAGTACTCCATCAGCAGAGGATAGAGAGAAGCAGGATGGTACAGATTACACGTGGGGCGATTATGCAAACAAGATTTACAACATAGTTGCAGGTCGTCACAGAAAGGCGACCACAATTTTCTTTGTGAATGATCCCTATGACCTAGATGAGAGTATCAAGGATAGTGAACATCAGAGGCGTACAGGCGTTACTTATGTAGGAGGTAGCCGAAATGTATTTATGAGAAGAGATGATCCACTGCCAACATCCAGGCTGTTCAATGATATGTTCAAAAATCCAGGCAACAAAGTTCGGCTCCAACAGTTTCTGAATGCAGAGTTCAAGATCATGTCATTAGAACACCCAGAGACGACTTATATATACTCAGTGAGAGATCGTTGCTCAGATCTGCAGAATGGCACAGAATTAGAGCAATTCACATGCCAACACACAGAAGCGGACACCATCCTTCTCTATGTGTATTACCAACTAAGACAGTCAGGTGTGGAAGACACTGTTGTTATCGATGCAGAAGACACAGATGTTATGGTTCTAGCAGCATACGCAGCCCATCAGATTGAAGGACCATTAGGCATCAAGAGGAAGGGCTTCGTCTATGACTGTAAGAAGCTTTGCAGTCCTGAAGTGGCAGATGTCATTGTCCCCTTTCATGTTCATACTGGTGCAGACGCTGTCTCTGGCTTCTATGGCCAATGAAACCATCCATCGTTGAATCAGCAATGAAGTCAGAGGAAGGAAGGAGTTTGCTCCAAGGACTTGGGAAACAGCTGCCTGTATCAGAAGACACCCAAATCGACATGGAGCAATTCACAATTAAGTTCATCTACAAAGACAAAACTAGTACAAGTTTAGCAGAGGCAAGAGCAAAGAAAAGGGAGAGTATGAAGAAAAAAGCAACACAGAGAATGCCACCTGATTGCGACTCACATCAGATGAAGGTCAGACGAGCCAACTATCAGGCATACATCTTCCTGAACTTCAGGAGTCCAGATGCTCCTCCATCACCTCTCCACCATGGATGGCACATGAAAGATGGCAACTGCATCCCACTTCGATACACCAAGCCTGCATTGCCTACACGTTTGACCAACCTAATACCAGCAGATGACCAATCTCCACAGTCTGACTCCGATTCGGATATCGATAATGATCAAGACTCTGTCTCTGAAGATTCCGACTATGTGTAGAACCTCTGATTTGTCACATCTATCCGTCCTTAAAGGTATGTTGCAACAAATTAAGACATTTACCATACCTAGTAAGAGAGCGCAGGGTTGTGTATGTAACTGATGGGCAGATAAAAACAATCAAGCGAATTTGACATTGTGGCCACCAGTTAAATTACATGTAAACTGCATTGTGACACTTAAAAAAAAATGAACATGGCTTTGTTGTCACTCCTATCGTATTTTAACCCTAGAATGAAACTGCTCTTTCTCATTCAGTGTGAGAGTGCATTACAGCACAATTTAGGTCAATTAAACATTTTTGACCCCAAATGACCCCATTTTGGCCTTATAATGACTCCTTACATCAATTGAATATGGTTTTCTAAATTTAAAAAAAAAAAAAAATTCATTCACTATTATTCATCAATTTACACATAATTTGACACAAATATCTCCTAAGTCTGTTAGTGTATTTTGATCCCAAAGGAGCTCATTTGACCCCAAATGACCTTATTTTGACCCCTTATATCTTTTGAATACGGTCTTCTTAAGTAGAAATTGTCTCATTCAAATTTCTAAATCAAAATACATATAAATAGACACAAAAAACATGAAAATTGATCGATCCTAACACTTTTAGTGTATTTTGCCCTCAAATGAAAGTTCGTTGACCTTTTGACTTTTCCGGCCATAACTTCTTAACGGGAGGTCAGGGGTATATGATCATGTACACTTTTTTGTTCAGTATGACGAGACAAACAATTTGACATGTCTTTTAAAGGCCCACTGCACTACTTGTAGCTACTTGCGCCCTCTATATAACAAACAATGCCTAATCGGTGAGCATTGGTCCCCCATGATCCTCTTTTTCTTATGTTAACTGAGAGCTGAGTTGATGAGATAACCACCTGTCCAGTGACCTTGCAGGGCGGTCTAATCCCTCCTGTAAACTACTGCAGATAAGCTTTAACATAATCAGGGCATTTAAAAAAATTGACCCCCTATTGACCCCATTTTGACCTTATTTTGACCCCTACAAGAGTTGCCGGGGGTTAGGAGGGGACTACCCAAGCTAATTTTAATCATTGACCTCCAAACAACTCAAAAACACTTAAAAACCTTTGTCCCCGAAAAATATCAGCGGGGTCTACACACTTTGACTCTACTATTACAGCAAAGCACAGAGTCGATGCTAATGCGTATACCTCTAGCACTGCCTACTTGCTGAGAGGCAGGTATAACACACAAATACACACACCACACTCTATTGCATACCAATGTACACAATAAAACCGATGTGGCTGATTGGCAAATTTGACCCTAGATTTACAACTTGAATTTTTAATTACCAGGTATTCTTTTTGGCTTGTTCAGATTCAGATGCGTATCCAAAATTTGACCCGTAACTCCGGCATGGAGATACCCTACTAAAACATACCCAGAATGAAGTAAATATTAGGCTTGAGTCGGTACGGTCGATCACACCGGGACCCGACCGTTGCCGTCGGGTCCCGGTTTCGTTTTTTGAGAACCGACGCTCCGAAAAAAATAATGAAATATGTAAGAAATTGCAGTTTTGCACACCACTAAAATCATTCCACCTTGAAACTTAAGTATTTAATTGTTACCAATCATATTCTAGCTCATCCTGAATCAATCCGAACTGCTGATATAAATATGGGTTGCAAAGCATAGTTCGCCCCATGGGGTTGTTGCCAGCTGCTAGCTAGCTACTGTACTGGCCGGGTCTCTCGACCTCGGCAGGATTAATAAATCAGGTTGAAAGAAACATTAATGTTTGAATAATAAAACGGCTTTCTAAAAAGTACTTCTTTACAACATACCGATTGAATAATTTTTAAAAGACAAAATGGATATTATTTCTTTGATTTTGATTACCGCATGCTTCTTTTAAAAGCTGATAATTACTTGGTAATCACAAGAAGTTTCGATACGGATAGCTGTTGCAAGGCAAGTTCAGACTAGTCTCGGAAAAATGCGCAGTGCTCCTCGTAGTTAGCTGTAATGCGTGCCAGAACGAACCCAAACAAAGACGTGATCGTAACGAGAAAAAATCATTAAAAACTACGAGAGCACAATTGGAAAGACAACTACTCAAAATTATCGTAAGCAGATACATAACTTGGAGGAATAATACAATAGTTGTCCAAGAAAAGCCACAGAAATAGTGATATTTAAGGAGTTACTATAGGTACAATCATTATCGGAATGGGCCTGCTGATATGTCCGAATTACACGTTATTTGGTTTCTAGCCTCGTGTTCTAACACGAGGCTAGAAACCAAATAACGCCCTCTACGGTAAAAAGCAGTATAACAAAGGATTCGAGTATCAGCAAGCCCCTTGCGATAAAAATGTACCCAGTTACTCCTCGATTATCACAATTTCTTTGGCATTTCTTGGGCGATTATTGAATTCTTTGTCCAAGTTATTTATCTGATTATCGTAATTTTGAGCAGTAGTTGTCTTTCCAATTGTGCTCTCGTAGTTTTTAATGATTTTTCTCTCGTTACAATCACGTCTTTGTTTGGGTTCGTTCTGGCACGCATTACAGCTAACAAGGAGCACTGCGCATTTTTCCGAGACTAGTCTGAACTTGCCTTGCAACAGCTATCCGTATCGAAACTTCTTGTGATTACCAAGTAATTTCAGCTTTTAAAAGAAGCATGCGGTGTTCAAAATCAAAGAAAAAATATCTATTTTGTTTTTAAAAATTATTCGATCGGTATGTTGTAAAGGAGTACTTTTTAGAAAGCCGTTTTATTATTCAAACATTAATGTTTTTTGACCCGATTTATTCAACCTGCATGAATCAAAATGGCGGCTCGATCGTTGTCTTTCTATTTTTGCTCCAGTTTTTTTAACTTTTAGAGGCATGATAATGGCACTAAACATCGCCAATCATGGATAAAAATAATGTCAAATGGAAGAATATACCGATCTGTGCCGAGGTATGCATGTGTTGATTTATTTGACTGATAAAAAGGGTCACTTTTAAGGGACATACTGATGATGCGCTTTTTATAGAGGCAAGTGACAAATCCTGCGAGCTGATTTCGGGACACCGGGTCCCGATCGGTGCAAGGCCGTCGGGACCCGGTTTATGAAAATCCCGACATGACTCAGGCCTAGTAAATATTCATTAAATGTCCAAATAAAGATCATGAGTTAAAAGTTTTTATGTTTATTACCTGTTTCGTGTCAAATTTGTTGTTATCTTTTGAGTATTTTTCGGAAAAACAATATTAGTACCCTCTATACACTTTTTCACAGGTTTCATGGCAAACCACCGACTGCACAATACATATCGATGGTGGGTTCCGGGCTGCGCGCGCCTGTGTGAAGTTATCTACCGTCATGAGGATCTGAGACATTAGGCTACGGTAGATAACTTCACAGGCGCGCGCCCGCCCGCAACCCACCATCGGTATGCACTTGTATTGTGCAGCGGTTTGCTGTGAAACCTGTGAAAAAGTGTATACTAATATCATCGTTTTTCCGAAAAATATTCCAAAAATAACAAGAAAATTGAAATGAAATAGGTGATAAACATAACGACTTTTAACTCATGATCTTTATTTGGACATTTACTGAATATTTACTTCATATGGACATTTAATGGATATTTACTTCATTTTGGGTATATGTAAGTAGGGTATCTCCACGCCATAGTTACGGGTCAAATTTTGGATACGTTTCTGAACAAGCGCCTTCTTTTTAACATCGGTAAGCTGGAAAAATTGTATTTTTAAAATCCTATTTAGGTGTCATCAATTGTCACTAAAGTACCCATTTTGAATGAAATCACTCAGTTGAGTTTTGTACAGTGGTGTTTGAAATGTTGAGAATCAATAAAAACAGCTTTTAATACACAGCCAGGATAGTAATGCAGATATGTGTCATTGTGTGAGAACAGCATTCTGGCAGACTCTCGGGTAAACGTAAAATAAAATACACAAACAGCAAATTACGAGTGACACTGTACGAGAATGGGTCAACAATAAAGAGCAAATTGCCTTTAAAAGGCCATGTAAAATTGATTACATGTTGATCGTCCGGATTTTTTGAAAAAGAGGAGGAGGGTGTACCATGTTATTTGATATTTGATATTTTTCCCAAGATGGCTGCCGCGTGTACAAATAGTATATAATTGAATATGTACATCAACCAACGTTGCTGTAGTATGCAAGTCGTTGCATGCGCATGCATGCTGTCTGAAATCCAGCGCTAGAGCGTGGCCGCGCTATCGTGAGGTATCTGCGATGCGATGATCAGTCGACTCGATCGACTCATCTCTAGCTAGCTCCTCGACTCAAGCAGAGAATCGATTGCCTTGAGCAAGAAGAAACACAGGGCTTGGAAACGATATAAAGTGACACTCGATCAAAATGACTACAGATACTATAGAGATGTCAGCAACTCTCTACGGAGCTTGACAAGAACTCTCAGTATAAACTTTGAAAAGGACATCACTCACAGCATCAAGCAGAATCCCAAAGACTTCTGGCGTTATGTCAACTCCAGAGTCAAGGCAAGGAGAGGGATAGACGAACTTGTGTTAGAGAATGGTGAGCAAGTAACTGCAAGCAATGACATTGCTGAGACCTTCAATGCCACTTTTTCAAGAGTCTTTACCAAAGAAGACGTGATTAATATGCCTGCACCAGAGTGGCAATACAATGGACCATGCTTATCAACGGTGGAAATCACGCAAGAAATAGTGGAAAAGCAGCTAAAGAAACTTGATGTAAACAAATCTGCTGGTCCTGATGGATTCCACCCTAGAGTGCTGAAGGAATTATCAAAAGAGATAAGTTGCCCACTGGCAATTATTTTCCAAAGGTCCCTAAGTGAAGGATTCCTGCCAATGGACTGGAAGGCGGGAAACGTGATTCCTATCCACAAGAAAGGCAACAGACAACTTGCTAGTAACTATAGACCAATAAGTTTAACCTCTACTATTGGCAAGGTTATGGAGTCCATTATAAGGAATGAAGTAATGGACCACCTGATCGACAATGACATACTACATGATGCCCAACATGGCTTCACTCCCGGCCGGTCATGCTGCACACAACTTATGAAACAAATGGAAGACTGGACTAGACTACTAGACCTAGGGAAACCCATAGATGTGTGTTACCTAGACGTGAGTAAGGCCTTTGATACTGTGCCTCACCAACGGCTCCTGAAGAAAGTCCAAGCCTACGGCATCGAGTACCAGGTTCTCAAGTGGATCGAAGCCTTTTTGATAGGAAGAGTTCAGAGGGTTGCAATTGGAGGGGACTTCTCAGAGTGGACTACAGTGATCAGCGGCGTGCCTCAAGGTAGCGTCCTCGGGCCCCAACTCTTTGTCCTCTATGTAAATGACTTGCCCTGCAAGATTAGTAACGGCATTCAAATCTATGCTGATGATACCAAGATATATGGAGAAGTTAGTACATCAACCCAACGAGACTCAATACAGGAGGATTTGAACAAAGCAGCTTCCTGGGCCAAATCGTGGCAACTCACCTTCAACTCAGCAAAAACCAAAGTTATGCACATTGGAAAGGGTAACACCAAGTCATTGTACCGCATAAACAACCAAATAATTCAAGAAACTGTTGCAGAAAAGGATTTGGGTGTCATGGTAGATGATGAGCTGACTTTTCATACACATATTGACACTGCAGTTAAAAGAGCCAATCAGACGTTAGGACTTATAAAGAGAACTTTCACAAGAATATCAAGAGACACATTACCAATCCTGTTCACGACCATTGTTCGCCCTCTTCTTGAATATGGGAATGTCATCTGGCATCCAAGGTCTAAGGCTGAAGCAGTGAAAGTTGAGAAGGTGCAAAGAAGAGCAACAAAGTTAATTCCCGAGATCAGACACCTATCCTATCAAGACAGACTTAAGAACCTCAAAATGTATTCACTGCAATACAGAAGGATAAGAGGCGACATGATTGAGGTCTACAAGCTGATGAACGGACTCGTAAACTCCGATCCTGCAGCCTTCTTCACATCTGCTCCTCATGAAGCTACAAGGGGACACCACCAGAAGCTGTATAAGCAAAGGAGCAACACAGTCCTAAGAAGAAACAGCTTCAGTCAGAGAGTAGTAGAATCCTGGAATAGTCTTCCTACATCTGTCATCTCCTCATCCTCAATCACTTCTTTCAAGATTAGATTGGACAAGCACTGGTCCTCTCAGCACCAAATGCTTCCATAAAATTTATTTGTGCGTCCACCCGCCATGCGAGCAAAAATAGTTAAGGTTCTTTTTCGAACGAAGCACCACTCAATGAAACGACCGGAAGTTTCAACAGGATCACCTCACACTTCCGTATACTGATGCTGATGCTGATATATGCATGCGCAGCGCATGCATCATTTTTTAGCGCAGCTTCACTTCAGCATATCGCCGATCATATAGCATATCAACCACTCTACATTTCAATACAATTTTTTCTAGAGTCTTACTCATATTGCTCCGATTGTCTCATTTTCGCTCGCGTGAACATTGCCAGCACAAACCACTGACTTCTGCCTCCTGAACGGATCATCGCCCATTCCATTAATTCACTATACGTTACGTACTATAAAGGCTGTATTGTCTGACCGTTCATGAATATTCATGTTTTTGCTAAACTCGGCAAAATGTTTGCTTTTACTAAATGGAAATATTACGGTGGGGGGTTGGATGAAATGGACATAATGAAATAGGCAGAAGTGATCTATGATAATTCATGCTTTTTATGTTTCGTGTGCTCGACCTATAACCTTCAAATCGCTTGGTAAACTGAGTCCAAAGTTAGACTTGTTTCACACGTGTATTATAGGCAATGACGAGCTTGCAACATATTTTGAAAAATTACGGTGGGTGAACTTTCAAAAGTCAATGAGACATGAGGGCTCCAATGAAAGAGCTAGTGATAACGTACGTCGGGGTGGATGTGCTTTTCGTTTAAACAAAAAATGAATTTTTAACGATTTTTAAAAAAAACGTCCATAGGCTAACATGTTAGGCTGCCGACTCAGATCATGCTCTGACGATAGGGGGCGTTGTGAAATGAGACTAACCGGAGCCATATGGTATGTTTGTACAAGAATATTTGAACAGCGTATTTGAAGAAAAGGTGGAAAAGATGCATATGGTAAGTATTCTGTGTTGTTTTCTGAATAAAAAGAAAATATATCAAATATCAAATATAAGGAGGCGGGCGGAAAAAAGGAAGCGGGCGGGGACGATCAACATGAAATCAATTTTACATGGCCTTATAGAAGGTTGACAAATGTTAGTTATAAGAAAAACAACCCCATACTTACCAGATGGTTATTTTCTATGACTAGACCTCTAGACCCTATGTCGTGGTTTTGGAAACCACTCGTTCATCCGATATCCGCATGCACAAGCTTGTTAAGCGCTACTATAGGCTAGCGTCTGTGGAGTGGCATGGTGGCCGGTGGGAAGAATTCAAGAAGGAAATTGTACTGTGCGGATCGGATCCGATCGAGCGAATGGTGGTTTCCTATCTGTTTCACGCAAGTGTCATTTCTGTCTAAACTACAGCCGTGGCAGCTTGGATGATGAAAATCAAGATTCTACGTCAATAGTGAGAACTTATTAGCTGAAAATATGACTGTGACATTGGGACCGTTACGCACCGAAATGCCACTATTTGTCTATGATGGCCACGGCCAACGCCCTATCGTGCGGGCGCGCGCGGTCTTACAATTACCTCATTGGGAATCCCAAAGACGTTTAAATATAATTACTAGACGGAAAGCAGCACGCGCGGAAACCATTACACGAATGGGATTAGGCTCCGCCTCTTTTGGATCATTTGAAGACAAAATAAGCACCCGAGGCGGCTTTTTGATTGGATATGAGCCTCATGAATAATGTATTTTATCGATAGTATCAAAAAATATATTAATTCATTTGACCTTTTTTCGTCACTTCACGGTTGTTTCATCGCAAAGCATGCCGGGACATAATTCTAGTCCATTTTCACCTTCGCCGTGATCAGCTGTCCTGTTGCAAACAACGGGATTCTTATCGAATCAACATCATAATCTTGTACATAGTCCGCTATTCTTCCAATCCAGTATCATTTGTACGGTAAGAAAACCAAAGTTTGTGGTTATTCATTTTTATGACTAATAAAGCTGATAATACGACGTAATGAGAGTGGGCCGAGATCCAACTTTAGTAAATGTGGGCCTAGTCCCGTATGTTCAAATGTGTGTGCATTTTAAGTAGACTGATTGTCTTTTAAGCTGCTTAAGTACACTCGTCTCGTGTTTTAGGTAGAAATGTACAGTAATATGAGATTTATGTCTCATGAAATATGAATAGACTTTCTAGATCCTATAATTTATAATGGAATAGGGTCTACTAGAATGGCCGACAGTTAGGCCTAGAAAGTGATTGCAATTAGAAATTATAAATGTAAGAAAGTAAAAGAGGCCATGAAAACGATAGATTTTCTCGATCTGGATCTGAATATAATAGTCTGATATCAATGAGCTCTACTTGAGGATCTACATGACGGGGGCATACGGAGGATTTTTTCGAGGGGGGGGGGGGTAAAATTTGAAAATCACGCAGTCAATTTCACAACGACTCGGCCAGCCGGTGAATAAGCCGGGGGTGGTAAGAGCACCTTTTTTTCCCCGAAAATATGAAATTTGGGAGACCGATATTTTGTTCAGTTGGTGGGGGGTAAGGTCACCTTTTTTTGGGTCACCCTTTAGCACAAAAAATGTTTAATTTATTTTTGTTATTAAAAAAGTGAGGGGGGGGGGTTTCCTCAAAAACACACACACACATAGTCTAAACAAAATTGGAGGAGAGGGGGGGGGGGGGGGGGTTCAACCCCCGAAACTCCCTCCCCCCTGCATACATGTCTGCTACATGATCTAGTGTTGAAGAAGTGATGAGGGTTCTTTGGTCACAAACTTAAATTTGATTTTCTTTTCCCTTTTATTTATCAGTTGCAGCATCATCGAACACTATGACCCATGAATCAGAAGATAACGTAGATGCTACGAGAGAGCTCATTTCACAATGGACAACAGAAGTGTTACGTGACTTTCTACAAGGAGGGGACTCAAGCTTGGAAATCGAGTACCGGTAGTCATTATTTTATGGGTGTTCTCTGCCTTGACTCTGGGGGTACTGTTCAGCCATCCGAGGTAGAGATAAACTGGACGATGGATGGAGGGGGGGGGGGGGGAGAAAGGCATGCAGACTGCAGAGCTGGTCGTCTACTATGTATAGAGACATTTGTGTGTACCTAGTAGATAAGGACCCTCCATCACTAGAGGGAAGAATGAGAGACTACAAAGAGGGAAAGGCATTTAGTTATTTTGCCAGTTTCTGGTTAGGGAGATATTTTTTTCATCTCGTGGGAGAAAGCTGTCTGTAATTCAAAATCATTTGATACTTGAATAAATTTAGTTCATTTTCTAGACTGTTTCATGTCAAACCGTTGATTCTACTTTCTTGTGAGTATAGTCAGAGAGATAGAGAAGTAACACGAGTAAAGAATGAAAAAGAAGCTAATGTTTGAACGAGGAGGAGAAAATGGAGATTACGTTGTTGCCCATAGAGTTGGAATAGTTGTTCTTACCACTTTTTATTAAATGATTGTGACCATTTGGTTTATTGTTTGTACATAAAGGTCATATGTTATAAGAACTGTATTGATCAATCTAAAGAGTCTTATAGATTGATTAATACAGTTTTGAGATGATGATGATGATTGTGATGATGAACGAGAAGGAGAAGAGGAGGAACATATCATGAGTTGATGGAGAAAAGATTGATAGAGGGGTTATCATTACAGAGAGAGAGAAAGAGAGATGGACTAACATGAGGAAGGGAGAGCAAGAATGGAGGCTATGACATAGGGGAAGAGATAGAAATCAAAATTATATTTATACTAACATTTACTAAATTAGAATAGTAAATTAGAAGATAAAGCTAAAGGAAAGAATGCAAACTAAAATTAAGCAAAGACCATCACAATATCGTTTACATTATAATATAAATTAAGTAAAGGTACATGGAAACGTGTACATTTGTAAAATTTAATCTCTTGTTCTCTTAGATCTTCCTCTTCACACCTAATTCTTGCTCTCCCTCCCCTCTCTGTCTCTTTCTCTCTCCTCTCTCCTTATTATCACTCTTTCTCTTTCATTAAGCGTCGACATCTCTCTCGATGCCTCTCTCTGTTTCTATGATTTTTCTCTCGTTAAATATTTAAAACATCAGGTCTGTCCGACCTTCCTCTCTTGAATAAATCATGAATAACTTCAACTCGGCGTCCTACATACAGTAATGATTGCTTAGTACTCATCTACAACCTTCTCTGTGTTGTTTTATTTTATTGATAAAATAAATATAACCATGAGATGAATACAAGTTAGATCAATATCAACAGGTTTAATGCAATGCATATAAGTTGACATCTTATGAAGAAGTAGTACCACCCCCGCCCCTCCCTCCAGGAACGGGAACGGAGGTACCGCATGCGTGTTCCCAAAATATCTGGCTCGTAACAAAGAAAAAGATCTGCCCGCATTGACTTTACACACTGGACTTTTGCTGAGAAGGGGGGGGGGGGGGGGGGGGTACCACCTTTAATGCAAACACATTTAAAGGGATCGGGTAACTTACTCTCAGATTCTGAAACAAAATCCTGGATTTAGCTCATGCTGCAATGATAAATTTAGGTCAGTCAGGAACTCAATGACTTTTACAATCCGATCGCCTGTCTGATTATCAAGATATTTACGATTGGAAATCGAAACCAAATTTTGTGTTTGCCAAACGGTTTTCATAACACTACAGTTTATTGGGAAAAACGAGTATGGTAAAAGGGGTCAAACAGAGATTTTTACTTTTTAGAGGCACTTCTTGATCATTTTGAAGCACAATTTTGTTAGGGCTTCAGTATTAATACACCATATCACAGACACTGGTAGCACGTAGGGCCATACGTCCATCTCGGTTTAAACATTGTTATACATTGTTAAACAATGCATTTTACAATACCTTTACAACACCATACACCATTTGCTGTCACATGGTTTGGAAATCACATTACAGATAATAATTCTACAACTGTGAGGTTTCACCTGTCGTCATTTGATACCCGAAGGAACACTTTTTTAGGGGCTAAATCTAATTTTTTCACAAGGCAAAATAACTATATGCCTTCCCCTCTTTGTAGTCTCTCATTATTTTTCCCTCTAGTGATGGAGGGTCCTTATCCAGTAGGTACATACAAACATAGTAGGCCAGTTCTGCATGCCTACCCCCACCCCCCCCCCCCAATCCATCCATTGTCCAATTCCTCACAGTGTCTACTGTAATATGTGATCTTATACATTGACTCAATGCTACATGCTATACACACATACACACAGTTAATGTACACTGTGGTGTATGGGCTCTTCTATACACAATATAACCAGTCATGCTGGATTGCAACTTCACTCTGATGTTTCTCTATGTGTCTTCATTGGAGTACTAACCATACAGCTAAACAACCCCACATTATATGGTGGCAGCGATATAGAACCTACTGGACAATATTTTTGAACTTTGCATCATTTTGGAGAGATTTTGGAGGCCATCTTACTGACACACTGTCATGGCATCAACAGGTGCTCCTTTCTACAGTCCCATGTGATGGTTTTACTGTAAGTAAAATGTGCATTGACATTTGCATTACTATTGGAGTTTGAGTAGCTGGTATGAACTATGAATGAATCATTTACACCCCGCATGAATTGGGAAGACCCCGACAGAGCCAATGCTATTAAGATTTTTCATCAGCAGTGTGACTTATACTTCTCAGTCAAGAATGTTGCGATTGGTAAGCAAGTGGATCATGTTCTTTTGTTCACTGGTGCCACGGGTATCAAGCTTTACAACTCGTGGGGTCTGGAAGGTGAGGATAAGAAGAATCCAACTGTCGTTTGGGAGAAGTTCGAGACACAACTGAGGCCAAGGGCAAATTTCCGTGTAGCTAGGCTATACCTTCAGAAATATGTGCAGAAGGAGAGGGAAAGTGCAGATGATTATATCTCGCGTCTGAAGCTGCAGGCATATGACTGTGAATTTCGTGATGACACTGAGCTCCAAGAACGCATCATTGAGCAGTTCATCACAGGCACTAGATATCCTGAGCTCCAGAAAGATCTTCTAGGGAAGAACAAGTCCCTCACTCTTAAACAGATGCTTGAGCTGAGTAGAACATTTGAAGCATCGCAGATGCACATGGCTCAACTAGCGCAAGTACAGACACATATTCAGCCTGCATCGATTGATGTAGTTCGTCGGAAGACTAACACTAGTAACAAGTGTCCTAATTGTGGTGGTAATCATGCTCGCAGTCCACGGGAAGCATGTCCGGCTTATGGCACCAAGTGTAACAGCTGTGGAAAGTTGAATCACTGGAGGAGTGTTTGTCGGTCTCCAGCTCCAAGTACACAGCGGTCTGGGAGATCTCCAGCTTCAAGTACCCAGAAGTGGAAGCAGAAAGCTAAATACGCTACGCCACATCGTGGAGGCAAGCAGGTGCAATCCATCCACAGCACCAGCAATATTGAGGCAGCAGCAGCGGTCCCACTACTGAATGACGCAGTGGATGTCCTGTCATTCAATCGAATTATTGTGTCAGGTATCAGTGCTGTAGAGGTGGATGACAGGGACGACCTAACAATAGCGTACGTGGAAGTCAGACGGGATGAGAGAACCATAATGAAACTGCGTTCGAAGGTTGACTCCGGTGCGGAGGGCAACACACTTCCTCTTCGGATGTTTCGTGGGATGTATCCTGGCCATCTCACTAAGGATGGAGTTCCTCACCCTCAATCAGTGCATAATTCAAGTGCACGGTTGTTCGCTTACAACGAAACACCAGTGATGCACTTCGGTTCCGTGAGGCTCCCCTGTCGTTTCAACAACTCAACTTGGCTTTATGCTACATTCTACATCGTTGAGTCCAGGGGTCCAGCGATTATCGGATGTGACACAGGCTTGAAACTGAAGCTGCTTACTCTACACACACGCATCAACGAGATCAAGCATTCAGCACAGATAAGCTCTACTGATGACCTAGTAAGGCAGTATCCAGACCAGTTTGACAAAATTGGCAACTTCCCAGGAGAATATCATATTGTTCTTGATCCAGACGTTCAGCCTGTTGTCCATGCTCCTAGACGGTGCCCAATCCACCTACGAGATGAACTGAAGCGTGAGTTTGATGACATGGAAGGTAATGGCGTGATCACTAAAGTCATTGAGCCTTCAGCATGGGTCAGCAGCATCGCTGTTTCAAGGAAGTCGAATGGCAAACTCCGTGTCTGCTTGGATCCCAAGGATCTCAACCGAGCTATTCGACGTTGCCATTATCGCACTATCACGACAGATGAGGTGATACACAAGCTATCAGGTGCTCGACACTTCAGCAAACTCGATGCCAAGAACGGTTATTGGTCTATCAAGCTCGACCATGACAGTTCACTTCTGACTACCTTCAACAGTCCCTTTGGACGGTACAGATATCTCAGGATGCCTTTTGGTCTAGCAATGTCTCAGGATGTATTCCAGCAGCGAATGGACGAAATCCTCGAAGGTTGCCCCGGCACAATAGGGATCGCTGACGATATTGTTGTGTTCGGCAAGAGTGAAGCAGAGCACGATCAGAATCTGCACCACCTCATGTCCAAAGCTGTGAAGTACGGTCTGCAGTTCAACAGTGGCAAGTGCAGCATCAAGGTCAACCAGATTTCCTTCTTCGGTATGATCTACGATGCAGATGGCGTCCATCCGGATCCTCACAAGGTCGAGGCAATCAAGTCAATGTCTCCACCTGAGAACAAGAGCCAGCTTCGTGAGTTCCTTGGTATGATAACCTACCTTAGCCCATTCATACCAAATCTTTCAGCCCAGACTGCAAGCCTACGTGGTCTTTTGAAGCAGGACGCTGAATTCCAATGGACTCCAACGCACCAGTCTGCCTTCAATGATTTACGTGACAAGGTATGTCACGATGCAACTCGGGCGTATTTCGATGTTAACAAGCCTACGGTACTGCAGGTAGATGCTTCTCTGCAGGGCTTGGGAGCGACTCTACTGCAGGATGAAAAGGGTATCGCGTTTGCATCAAAGGCCCTCAGTGATGCAGAGACGAGGTACGCCAACATAGAGCGAGAGCTGCTTGCAGTGGTCTTCGGCTGTGAACGATTCCACATCTTCCTGTACGGGAAAAGTTTCATAGTTGAGACGGACCACAAGCCCCTGGAGATGATCCAGCATAAGCACCTGGCAGCGGCTCCACCTAGACTCCAGCGTATGCTCCTTCGTCTACAGCCATACAAGCTGACAATTGTCTACAAGCCTGGTAAGGATGTACCAGTAGCTGACTGCCTATCCAGACGTCCTCTTGGTCCTCCAGAACACATCCACCTTGACCTGCAAATCAACTTTGTACAGTTTGCTCCAGACCGTTTGAGTCAGTTGAAGGAGGAAACAGCCAAGAATGCAGAGTTTGCAGCACTACAGACGGTGATTGTGAAAGGGTGGCCAGAGAAGAGACGTGAGCTACCACGGCAGCTGCAGAGATACTGGGCCTTTCGAGATCAACTTGCAGTTGAGGATGGACTGATCCTGAATGGTGAACGAATCCTTATTCCACACTCCATGAGGGAGTACATACTGAGCAAGCTTCACGAAGGTCATCAAGGTATCGAGAAGACACGACTTCGGGCTAAGGCTTCTGTGTACTGGGAATCAATCAATGACGATATCGAGGTCCTGGTGAAAGGCTGCTCAGTCTGCCAAGAGTACAAGCCCTCGCAGCCCCATGAGACTCTTCTCCAGCACGAGATACCCACACGATCCTGGCAAGTCTTAGGTACAGACTTATTTCACTTTGAAGGGAACAATTATCTCATCATTGCAGATTACTTCTCAAAGTTCCCTTTCATCCGGAAAATGCCTCAAGAGTGTACCAGTGCTGCAGTAGTCAATGCGACCCGTCAGGTGTTCGCAGAACAAGGAGTTCCAGAAAGAATCGTTAGCGACAACGGAAGACATTTTGACTCCTCAACATACAGAGACTTTGCTACACAGTGGGGATTCAGCCATGTTACATCCTCTCCCCACTACCCCAGGTCAAATGGCTTCATTGAGCGAATGATTCAAACTGTCAAGAATACGCTCAAGAAAGCTAAAGTGAGTGGTATCGACCCCAACATGGCTCTACTATGTATCCGTGCCACTCCAATTGACAGCCGCATACCAAGCCCAGCTGAGCTTCTTTACGGGAGGAAGATGAAGGACAACTTACCAACTCGAATCCGCAACAACTCCCCTGGTCGTGATGATGTTAACCATCGTATGCAGCTTCGACAGCAGAGCCAGAAGTATCATCACGACAAATCAGCCCATGACCTAGCACCACTCTCACCTGGGCAGCTTGTGAGAGTCCAAGACCAGACATCACGTCACTGGATAACAGCTACTGTTCGTGAGCAATGCCATGAGCCTAGGTCATATCTCGTCGAGACACCTAATGGAAGGGTGCTACGCAGAAACCGGCAACACCTCGCTGATATTGAGCCCAGGCGTATCCATCATGATGAGGAGGTAACCAAGACACCCGATCCTCATACACGCGAAGAGATGACGCTTGATCCAACGCCCGACATCAGAGGTTCTCCTGCCCCAACCCCTGCCCCAAACCCTGTCCCAATCCCCAACCACCAGCAGACCACCCGCAGTGGCCGGGTAATCAAGAAGCCAGAAAAATTGACTTATTGATAGGACTTCATCTTTGGATACTTCAAGTTTGGACATTATGGACTCAGTTTATTTTTCTGTAAGGGGGATGTAATATGTGATCTTATACATTGACTCAATGCTACATGCTATACACACATACACACAGTTAATGTACACTGTGGTGTATGGGCTCTTCTATACACAATATAACCAGTCATGCTGGATTGCAACTTCACTCTGATGTTTCTCTATGTGTCTTCATTGGAGTACTAACCATACAGCTAAACAACCCCACATTATATCGGATGGCTGAACATATCGGATGGCTGAACAGCTACCGCGTCAAGGCAGAGAACACCCATAAAATAATGACTACCGATACTCGATTTCCAAGCTTGAGTCCCCTCCTTGTAGAAAGTCACGTAACACTTCTGTTGTCCATTGTGAAATGAGCTCTCTCGTAACATCTACATGCACGTTATCTTCTGTTTCATCGGCCGTGTTCGATGATGCTGCAACTGATAAATATAAGGGAAAAGACAATCATATTAAGTTCGTGACCACAAGAATGATTGTAACAAAAGAATCCTTATCACTTCTTCAACACGTAGATGCTCAAGTTGAGCTCATCGATATCAGAATTTATATCCAGATCCAGATCGACAAATCTATCATTTTCATGGCCTCTTTTACTTTTTTACACTTAGAGTAAAGGAGCCCGTAATCGGCCAGCTCCCGTTTTCGGCCGATTGGTTGGATACAAGGTAAAATCACTCTAAAATACATCGCATAATAGCATAACACATATCCCACACATACCATACCATGCCAGTGTCACTGAAGAACCACATTTGCAATGGAAAATATATCCTAAAATATCACATTTTAGCGATGTAATCGCCCCTCCCGCTACCCAAATCTGAAAAATCGAGTATCTTACGCGTGTCTGTAAGAAATATGGGTACCATAAAATGAGCTTTATTTCAAGTATTTTTCAGATTTAAAGCCCGATTTCGTGCTAGTCGCAAGCTCAAAAGTATGTCATCGCATGTATTAAATCAATGCAGCCGCACACCGCGACGCACACACGATATCTCTATCTAATTCAGATTCCAACTTCCGATCACCGCTGTGCCCGTCTTCGGCCAGGCGAGCACCAGGGAGCTCCGGCGTGGGATACCTGCTCCGCCCGCTTGTGCTGTACATCAGCGCGGAAACGCACGGCGCGCGCGAGCGCTTCCTATTGACTTTGTACATGCGGCCGTAAACTGAAACGCTCGGCCGATAACGGGCTCCAAAACAGTGAAAATTGAAATGGATATTGTCATGGCAATTCGTGATTTTTTTTCTGGGATTCTTTTTTTGTGTAAATAATAATAATATTTGCTTCATGATTTGAACAAGAAATGATAATAAATAGGAAGTAAAGAGTCCTAAAAATAGGATTTTGTCTTAAGTGGCCGAAAACGGGCTACTTTACTCTAATTGCAATCACTATCTAAATGTCAGCCATTCTAGTAGACCCTATTCCATTATCAATTATAGGATCTAGAAAGTCTATTAATATTTCATGAGACATAAATCTCATATTACTGTACATTTCTACCTAAAACACGAGACGAGTGTACTTAAGCAGCTTAAAAGACAATCAGTCTACTTAAAATGCACACACATTTGAACATACGGGACTAGATCTAGGCCTACATTTACTAAAGTTGGATCTCGGCCCACTCTCTTACGTCGTATTATCAGCTTTATTAGTCATAAAAATGAATAACCACAAACTTTGGTTTTCTTACCGTACAAATGATACTGGATTGGAAGAAAATCACTGCAGAATAGCGGACTATGTACAAGATTATGATGTTGATTCGATAAGAATCCCGTTGTTTGCAACAGGACAGCTGATCACGGCGAAGGTGAAAATGGACTAGAATTATGTCCCGGCATGCTTTGCGATGAAACAACCGTGAAGGCACGTATTATGCAGATTATATGCATGTTAACCGAAACCCTAGCTAGCTGCATGCTGCACGCGGGAAATCCGACGCGAGGAAATGTAATTGTTTTAGAAATAGAAGTGTCTAGGCCTATATGGATGAACTTCTACCTTCTTTTTGCTAATTACATCTACATATGTAAGGTCCGTATCAATCACCAAACGTTTGATCGTTTAAATAGTTCGATCTGCTTGTATAATCCAGCAATATTTCATGCCTGGTTATCATAGTAAATCTTGTGCCTGTGCGGTTCCATGACACATGCTCCGCCGACGATTGCTCCGCCGACATTTACTCCGCAAAACGCGACAATTGCTCCGCGACATTTGCTCCGCGACATTTGCTCCGACGTCAAATGCTCCGCCGACAGGTGCTCCGCCGACAGTTGCTCCGCCGACAGTTGCTCCGCCGACAATTGCTCCGCCGACAGATGCTCCGCCGACAATTGCTCCTCCGACAATTGCTCCGCCGACAATTGCTCCGCCGTCAATTGCTCCGCAAAACGCGACAATTGCTCCGCCGACATTTGCTCCGCCGACATTTGCTCCGCCTGAAGCGACACTTGCTCCGCCGACATTTGCTCCGCCGACATTTGCTCCGCCGACATTTGCTCCGCCGTCAATTGCTCCGCCGACAATTGCTCCGCCTGAAGCGACAATTGCTCCGGTGACATATGCTCCGCCGACAATTGCTCCGACGACATTTGCTCCGCCGACAATTGCTCCGCCGACAATTGCTCCATCGACAATTGCTCCGCCGACAATTGCTCCGCCTGAAGCGACAATTGCTCCGGTGACATTTGCTCCGCCGACAATTGCTCCGCCGACAATTGCTCCATCGACAATTGCTCCGCCGACAATTGCTCCGCCTGAAGCGACAATTGCTCCGGTGACATTTGCTCCGCCGACAATTGCTCCGACGACATTTGCTCCGCATGAAGCGACACTTGCTCCGGTGACATTCGCTCCGACGACATTTGCTCCGCCCAAAAAGTGTCCCATTAAATACAAATGCTACTAGTACTACGACAAATGCTTCGCCGACAATATTTTTTTTTCACGGGTTGTTTTTGTTTGTTTCTTTTTTTCTTCATTTTTTGAATGCATTTCATGACATTATGTAAATGAAATGAAATGAATGAATGTTGATAATGTGGGAGGAAAAAGCAGTTGCCTAAAAGTCATTTCGAATATACTGAAATAACTTTCCATCTATCACTGTACGTCCCACATAATGTACACTAAACACTCATTACATGTCATGGGAAGTTTTTTTTTTTTTTTTAAAGTAGAGCAGCAAGCCACATTCCCCAATACGCGCATACCTCCTAGTTAATTTCAAACAGCTCATCAATATGTAAGACCTGAAATTACCTCAATGAAAGAAGACTAATAACATGAGAGGAAAGAAAAGAGCAAAAAATACAACCGTTTTTTGCTATTCCCCATAATGTTTGATTTAAAAAAATAAAAAAATAAAATTATAGCTCCTTACGCAAGTTCTCCGGCGAAAGATAATTACTCCGCTCAAAATCTGTTTCATGTATTACTCATTAGCTGATCCAAAGCTCAAGGCTATCTCTCTCTCTCTCTCTCTCTCTTTCTCTCTCTACCATGCTCCTCCTTTTCCTGTTTACACCGTTTTCTTGTCTTCTTTGCTCTTTTCTTTCCTCTCATGCTATTAGTCTTCTTTCATTTCCATCACTTCTTCTCTGCTCCCCCTCTCGAGTTCTATTTCTCTCGTGAAATTGAAACGTAAAGTAATACAATCATGTAGTCAGTGGCGTACCTGGGGTACTCCGTCAGGGGGGGCAAGCGACCGAAACAAACAAAAAAGGCGATGCTAATTTTCACTTCTGGCGAGCGAGCGAGCAAAAAAAAAATCTTTAAGTAACGTTTGGTATATAAACTGGTATTGTTGCAAGTTGGGGGTGGGAACATTCACTTGTTAGCGACGTTAATTTCATTTTTTTGCAAACGAGTGTAGCGAGCAAGAAAAAAATCACTTCTTTTTTTAATAATTGCCACTTAAACTTGGTTCAATTGTCCCATGCAGGGCGCGGGAACAATATTGTGTTTAGGGTGATTTTATACCCATTTTAGCTAGCGAGCGAAAATACATCTTTCTCTCAATGAATTGCTATATACAATTTGTTTCATTGTTGCAGGTAGGGGGCGGGCACAATCGTGTTTAAGGCAATGTCAATCCCATTTTGGCGGGCAGGCAACCCCCTACATTTCTCTTTTTAATGATATTGTAGCAGGTTAGTGGTGGGCACATAATTCCACGAGCTAGCGAGCGTAGCGAGCGAAAAAATCACATTTCTTTTATAGGGAAAATATGGTACATAAAACTTGGGTTCATTGTTCCATGTCAGGGACGTGATTATTAAAAGCGGTGTTATTTCTATTTTGGCGAGCGAGCAAAAAAAAATCACTTCTCTTTTATAGGGAAAATATGGTATATAAACTTTGGTTCATTGTTCCATGTCAGGGACGTGATTATTAAAAGCGGTGTTATTTCTATTTTGGCGAGCGAGCGTAGCGAGCGAGCAAAATTTTTGTAATGATAATTGGTTCATAAATTTCAGATTTTTTTGTTGCAGGGCAGGGCTTACACAATTATGTCTAAGGTGATGTTAATTCCGTTTTGGCGAGCACGAGCACACCAAAACTTCTTTGAATAACGTTTGGTACATAATTATTAACTGGTTGTTGCAGGTTGGGGCGGGCACGTTAGCGGTGTCAATTCCATTTTGGCGAGCGAGCATAGCGAGCAAGCAAAAAAAAAAAAAATTATCTTTTAATAGAAATTAATAAATAAACTTGTTTTTATTGGTGCAGGTCAGTATGGACGCGTTTAACGCGATTCAATTCCTTTTTGGCGGGAGGGCGAAAAAAATCTTCCATTTTTAATGATATTGTTGCAGGTCAAGGGTGGGCACAATTGTTTCCAAAGCAATGTCTATTCATTTTATTCGCGAGCTAGTGTAGCGAGCGAGAAAATGAATTAGTCTCTTTTAGTAACATTTGGTACATATATTGTGTGTTATTGTTGCCATGGTTGCAGGTCGGGGCCCGTCGGGGCAGGCACAGTTGTATTCTAGGCAATACTAATCCTTTTCTTTTTTCAGGGGGACGAGCAAGTGAAAACATTTAATACAAAATAGGCTAGCAAGCAGTTCGCGCCAGCGAAGAGTTTCAAATTTGTTATATCACTTATATTTTCCTATTTTCATTTGTTTTAATTTTTCAGGGCCGTATGCGGAATATTTTTCTGGTGGGGGAGGGGGAAAGATGCGTTAAAAGTTTTCGAAGAATCTCAAAAGCAAAAGGAGTGAAGGGAGTTCGAGCGACCGAACTGGTCATGAGGGTACTTTTGCATTTTCAAAAGTAGAATTGAAGGATTTGGTATAGGCCTACACTACATTTTCAGGAAAAAAAAATGTACGTTTTCAAAATATCTGGGGTCAACTGCCCCCCCCCCCCCCCGGTGCGTACGGCCATGGTCTTTTTTTTTAAAAAAATCCCCATTTTTATTCCTTTCCTTTTCCCTTTTTCTTCCTTTTCTCTTCTTCTTCCTTTTTTCTTTCCTTTTTTTTTTTCCTTTTTTCTCTTTCTTTCCTTTTTTCTTCCCTTTTTTCTTCCCTTTTCCTTTTTTCTTTTTCTTTCCTTTTCCTTTCTTTTCTTTTCTTTCCTCTTTTTCTTTTTTTTCCCCTGGAGCCCGTCAGGGGGGGCACTCTGCCCCCCCCCTGCCCCCCCATAGGTACGCCAGTGCATGTAGTACATTCTTGTTTAGAATAATATTTTCAATAATATCCAGTCCATTTTCTAAAGGTTTCTTTCCTTTAGTTAAGTGTATGTAGCTTTAATATATATATGTTAGTGTGCAAAACACTCCGTTTCATTCGAGTACTTTGTTTTCACTAAATAATTTAAGGGACTCACGAAGCCACCGGAAGAAGAGCAATTGGCTTATCATGAAGAACTAACATCAAACTGCAACAAAATGATTTGTATAAATGTGAATAAGCAGAAAGGCTGCCATCTCATTTTCCCGTCTGAATGGGTTCTCTTCCTTACGTATATAAGTGCCCTTATTTTCTAAACTTTTTTTTTTATATTTGTGTGTTTATTAAATTTTCAATCATATAACAATTACATATTTACAAGTCATTGGTAATAATTAGACAAACAAAAAAACCAATTTGTATAAGAACAACTAACAATAATGAAAGGACAGGAAAGTTATAAAAAAAAACATTATAGTAAAAAAAAATACACTGTACACATATAAATCATAGTTTGAACTCCAGTGCATAAAGGGGAGTGAGGGGGCACAGGAATAAAAGTTAAATCAACATGAGTATCATAAGTCAAATCGCCATTTCTTAAAATGCGAAACAAGCTTGTTCCTTTTTTTCGCTGAGAAATATTCAATATCTTTTTGTTTCTTTATAAAACTCTTAAAAAGATCAACACTTGGTAAATCCCCCTTACTTATTTTCTAAACTTCCATGATGACCTATTACATTGTATAATGCTTTACCTAGTAGATTGATTGATTGATTTTTATTCGACAAGCTTCCAACATACAACAATATACAATAATAACAGATCAAAAAAAGTCAGCTTGAACAGGATAACCCACGAAAGCTCGGGAGCTTATTTCCAGTGGGGTCCCTTATACAGACATGTATAAAATTAATAAGTTAAAATAGTAATATTTACAGACAGATAAGAAAATTAAAAGAACTACTTATTAAAGATAATAATAACAACATTTAAACTGATGATAGAAATGATATTAAGTACAAGAAGAAAAAGAAGAAGGAGAAGAAGAAAAAGAGGAGAAGGAAGAAGAGGAAAATAATGATGAATTTGTAGAAATTCTATAACGTACAAAAACATAAGTATATACAACATGAAAAAGTATGAACCGACAGAAGAATAAAAATTTCAATCATATAACATGTCATTCACTTCTCTTCTCTGACTGTCAAGTATTAGGTATTCCTTTAATTTCCTCTTAAAATGATCATAGTTTCCTATTTCTTTTACACCATTGGGAAGGGAATTCCAATGTTTTATGGCATTGTAATAAAACGAATTTCCAATACTACCTACTCTTTCAGGTAAGTTAAAGTTGAATCGTCTATTTCTTGTATTATAATCATGTACGTCAGTAACAAGATCGAAGTTGGATCGAATATAATGATTCGACCTAGTATGGTATATTTTATGCACATGATGCAATACGAGTTGTTTTGATCTTTGGTCGACTTCAAGAAAACCAGCTTTAGAAAGTTCGCTGTAGCCAACATGAGTTCTTGGACCAGAACAGTTGATAAATCTCACCATTTTGTTCTGTATAATCTTCAACTTCTTTTGATCTGACTTGTTTATGTTACTATACCATGCAGGGTTAGCATAGTCAAATAAACATTGAATAAGAGCAAAACAGAGTGTACGTCTTGCTTTTAAATCCATACAACTTTGATATCTGTACAAAAATTTCAGACGAGAATTTGCTTTTTTTACAACTGATTCTACTAAAGATGAAAATGAAATTGCGCTAGCCAACTCAATGCCTAAATACTTCACAGACTCTTTTCTCTTGATTGCTTGATTATTGTGTGTCACTTTGAATTCAAATGACTTTTTAGAACTACTTTTAGAACAAAATAAAATGCTTTCTGTTTTTCCCAAGTGTAAAGAAAGCTTATTATCAGTCATCCAATCGACACACGTAGACAGCTGTTCACTGAGCTTTTCCTCAATATATTTAGGATCAGGATTTGAATAGAGTAGTACGCTGTCATCTGCGTACAATAATAGTTTGAAGTCTTTTATACAAATACACATATCATTTATATAACTTGAAAATAGAATTGGGCCTAAAATGCTTCCCTGAGGAACACCGCAAGTTATAGGCATTAGTTTGGAACGAATATCATGAATGGCCACTACTTGGTGCCGATTAGATAAGTAGGATCTAAACCAATCTAAACTTGCCTTATCAAAACCCATTAGTTGTAACTTCTTCAATAAGACGCAATGATTAACTGTATCAAAAGCTTTTTGCAGATCAAGGAGCACCATACCAACAAAGCGCCCTTGGGAAGTTTCTCTCCTCAAATAATCAGTCAAATGAATTAGACATGTTTCAGTCGAATAATCATGTCGAAAACCAGATTGAAATTCATAAATTATATCATTTTCTTTGAAGTATCTTTCAATTTGAACACAGACCGATTTTTCTAGAATCTTTGATGCTACGCTTAAAACACTAATAGGTCTATAGTTGCTAACATCAGTTTTATCTTTCTTTTTATAAAGTGGAGTCACTTTTGCTATTTTCATATCCTCTGGAAAAGTACTCGTCAAGATAGATAGGTTCATTAAGTAACTTAGAGGCTTAAATAAAACCTTCGCACCATCTTTTAGAAATTTAGCTGGAATCAAGTCTAACCCAGTACTTTTTGATACATTCAACTTACGTAACTCTTTGAAAACAAATTGTTCACTGATTGGTAATAACTCGAAGCTGTTTTCACGTACACCTTTTCTTTCGTAAAAGTCACGAATACAATCATTGTCTGCGCTGAAAAAGTCTTTGGAAGGGGGGAGTTTGTCTACTAATTTGGCAGCCACATTTGTGAAATGAGAATTGAATTCATCAGCGATGGCCATCTTATCATGACATAATTCCCCATCAATTTTAATGACAGATTCTTGTTCTTTTCGCTTCTTATTTTTCAATCCTAAGCTTTTTAGATTCTGCCAAAGTTTTTTCGAATCTTGTTTATTTTCTTCTATCTTGTTTTGTAAGTAAACGAGTTTAGCCTTTTTCACCTCTCTTTGGACCATATTTCTTAATACTCTGTATCTTTTATAGAGCTTCTCATCTTTTGCTTTTTTCCTCCATTTTTTGTATACTATATTTCTCTCTTGAATTAGGGAAAGAATATCTTTAGTCACCCAAGTTTCTGATCTTTGTTTTATTCTTATCCGTTTCAGTGGCGCTATCATATTCAAATTTGAGATAAAAACATGTTGAAATATTGACCATGCCTCATTTACATCTGTACAGTCAGTTATTCGTGACCAATCAACAACAGATAGTTGAAGATTGAAAGACTCTTCTGTATATTTTTTCATGGATCTGATATCATTAGTCCTGTGATGACCTATAGCCAGTCTAACATTTTTCCGTGTACAGAAAGTAAAATAATGGTCGCTAATACCTAGATCAATGACACCACTTTGACTTATTTTATTTTCTTTGGTACAACCAATATGATCCAATAGAGAAGAACATGTAGGTGTAACGCGTGTTGCCTCTTTAATGAGTTGACTAAACCCATGAAGACTCAACAAGTCAATATATTTTTTAGCCAGTGGCGATTTGCGAAGAAGACAAATATTCATGTCTCCTAAAAGAATTATTTCGTCATCCTTTTTTAATGTATCAAGAATATTGGACAATTTCTCGATAAACAAATTGTTTTTCGGAGGTCGATACAGAACGCCAACAACAATTGGTTTTGATCTTGGTATAAGCAAATTTATCCACAGGGATTCCGTATCTCCAGTACTTATAGCATCCATAATATTAAATGCAATATCATTTTTGATATAGAAACATACACCACCTCCAGAGCCAGAGGATCGATCATGGCGTATGATTTTATATCCGTCTATTTCAATTTCTTCATCATTTATGGAATTGTTTAACCATGTTTCAGTGAAAGCAATAATAGACAGCCTTTTTCTTTTAAAAAGAATTCTAAGTTCCGATATCTTGTTTAGAATAGACCTCACATTGAGGTGTAAAAAATGAAGACCTTTAATTTTAAACTTTTCTTCAAATTCTTGAAAAAGAGAAGTGTTTTCATCTTTGAGGTTTGGCTGAATTATTCTTGCTATCGCTTGCTTTTCAGGTGTAACGCGCGTTACCTTAAAATAGTTTTCTTTTAGTCTATCCTCGTTTTGGCTTTCTTTCTCTAAACAATCGTCAGTAAATATTGATTCACAAAAAGATGGCAGACAACATGTTAAACAATTCCACTTCTCATCAGGGCATTCATAATATAACCTGCGGTACTCTGAAAAACTGATAGCTTGACAATTAGTGTGAAACCATTTTTTACAAGATGCATTGATCGAGGTAATTTCAGGTATTACATATTGATGAGCTACTTGAAATTAACTAGGAGGTATGCGCGTATTGGGGAATGTGGCTTGCTGCTCCACTTTTTTTTAAAAACTTCCCATGACATGTAATGAGTGTTTAGTATACATTATATGGGACGTACAGTGATAGATGGAAAGTTATTTCAGTATATTCGAAATGACTTTTAGGTAACTCCTTTTTCCTCCCACTTCATCAACATTCATTCATTTCATTTCATCTACATTATTTCAAGAAATGAATTCAGAAAATGAAGAAGAAAAAAAGAAACGAAAAAAATAGGTGTAAAGAAAATATTGTCGGCGAAGCATTTGTCGTAGTACTAGTAGCATTTGTAGTTTATGGGACACTTTTTGGGCGGAGCAAATGTCGTCGGAGCAAATGTCGGCGGAGCAATTGTCGCTTCAGGCGGAGCAATTGTCGGCGGAGCAATTATCGGCGGAGCAAATGTCGGCGGAGCAAATGTCGGCGGAGCAATTGTCGCTTCAGGCGGAGCAATTGTCGGCGGAGCAAATGTCGGCGGAGCAGTTGTCGCTTCAGGCGGAGCAAATGTCGGCGGAGCAATTGTCGCTTCAGGCGGAGCAATTGTCGGCGGAGCAAATGTCGGCGGAGCAAGTGTCGCTTCTGGCGGAGCAAATGTCGGCGGAGCAAATGTCGGCGGAGCAATTGTCGCGTTTTGCGGAGCAATTGACGGCGGAGCAATTGTCGGCGGAGCAATTGTCGGCGGAGCAATTGTCGGCGGAGCATCTGTCGGCGGAGCAATTGTCGGCGGAGCAACTGTCGGCGGAGCAACTGTCGGCGGAGCAACTGTCGGCGGAGCATTTGACGTCGGAGCAAATGTCGCGGAGCAAATGTCGCGGAGCAATTGTCGCGTTTTGCGGAGTAAATGTCGGCGGAGCAATCGTCGGCGGAGCATGTGTCGGGTTACCGCCTGTGCCCGACCGTCAAGGATGCTGCATTGCATGGCATGGCTACGTGATCGTGAGCTCAGCTGAGACAGTCGAGGTGAGTTAATTTTTGGCGAATTTACACTAGACCCTAGTCTACATTACTAAAAAGTTAGATCTAGATCTAGGCCTATGTGTGTGATGTTTTTCGTGTAAGTATGCCATCAAGGCATCATGCCTTGGACTATTTCAAACATTTTGAGACTAATTTAAATGAGTATGAAGACGTTACTTTGGGGGTTTCTTCAGTTACTAATGTTAGGGTGTCTGAACGATTTTTCAATTTTCAATTTGGGATCGTTTTTCACCATTTTTGTTTGATATTTGAATTAAAAATGTAATCAGAATAATACATTTCAAATTTCAAGTCTCGCCGATGTTTCTATCAAAAGATACAGCCCCTTCAAAATGCTGAAATATTCATAGCATTTTGCTCAGAATCGATGAAAAAGACGTACACGCAGAGTTATGTTGTTTTGCTAAATTTAGCCAAACAGCTGTATCGCGCGATATGCAAGCGTATGCATATCGTACGCAAGTTGCTCAGCCAATGCGCGACTTGCAAGCTTGAGCCACGCTGTCTCCGCGATATGTGCCATTGACTAGTATGGGTGGCCGTTCCCGCTATAGAACCCGGAAGTGTATTCACTTCCGGGTTCTATGACGAGAATCGGCCACCCATACTTTCATTCACTATAAGCGCACATGTTACGATGTAACCATGGTTTGGACTGAGCGGAGCTCACGCCTCCCTAATTAGCTGATTCCAAAAATGTGGGAAGGGTATTTTCAAACTGTTATAACAAATGATCCCTTGGGGCTAGCGAAAAAAAAAGCATCTGGATATTATCCTTACGTCTAGCCCTGCTTAAGCCGCGGGGGCGCAGCTCAGGAAAGTGGCAAATTTTGGAGCTAGGATGCAAACAACATTTCAATCGCTGTTTTGACCAAGATATTTTTAGAATTCTGGGGGTGGCCCCCTATGGGGAATATGGAGAAAAACCTGCTCTTTCATATGACACCTCATTTATTGAGTTTCACCTTCAGGATCATTTGTTATAAAGGTTTGAATTTCAAATTTTTGGTCAAAATCATTGACCAATTTTGGATGGTCGCGCAATGCACGTAGACCACATAGGGAAGCGTACAATCTCTATGGGAAGGGTTTTAGCACACAACATTGGGTGCGCGATCAGATGAGTTAGGCTATGAACGATTTTTCAATTTTCAAAAGATACAGCCTATTTCTAGATCTAGATCGTCTAGACCTGGCTGTAGACTAGTCTAGACTAGACTGAAGTCTAGGCCTAACTTAGTAGTAGACTCGAGTCTATGTCATCTGGTCATGATGTTGATTGTGCATGCCATGTACGTGTGTCAAGTTGTCAACATGTATGATGTAATGGATGCAGGGGGCTGTCAATCCTCCTGCATTTGGAGGGATCGAGTCTCACGCCACCACGCTCAATCTCAATCTCCCGCCGCCCCGTCCCACCAGCTCGTAGCGGGATGCCCTAATTCCTCCCGCTCTCGCTCAATCTCCCGGGAGATATTGGTTCGAACCCCGGCCGCGTCATACCAAAAGACGTTAAAAGACAGGCTGCTACCCGAGTCGTTTGGTGTTCAACAATAACGGGATAGAGCAACGTCAACCTGGTGCTGCTCAGTCAGTGGCTGCCAGGCTCAAGTCAATTTTTTTTGCTCTAAAAGGTCTAGATCTAGTTAGCACTGAGATTTTTTTTGATTTTTTTTTTTCTTTTCTTACTCAACGATCTCCCTCGAAGCAGTTCCCAAAAGTTGACAGCCCTGTGGATGTATCAATAAACCTTCTTCTTCTTCTTCTTCTTCCTCCGTTGTTCTCGGAGATCTGCTGTTGTATTCTGCAAGCGTCAGTGTTGGTGTCTTTCGTCTCCAGCTGTTGACATTGTAGTTACAAACATTCAAGTGGGAGAGGAAAGGATAGAGGTACGGGCAATGTGAATTTTATGGAGGAAGAGTAGAATTAGAGTGTTCAGTCTATCATATAGATTTGATGGGAGCATGAGGTGGTTGGGAAGAAGTATAGCTTTTGTGAATGCAAAGCCATCATTGAAGTTGAAGTATGAGAGGGTGGTTTCAGAAAAGTGTCTGCTCTGCATTTCTCCGATGAAGTCACTTCGGTGTGACGCTAGGATACTACAGGAGGCCACAAAGTGGATATTATCCTCATCTTCCTGGTGGCAAAGACGGCAAATGGTTGAGGTTGCTTTCTTAATGGTGACAAGCCTAGTTTGGGTTAGGTATGTGTTGCATGCCAACTGTGATCTTATTATGATCGCTTGCCTCAGAAACTGTGAGCTGCTGGTCTGTGGATACAGGAGCATTGGGTCTGGTATGGGCATGTTCCTCCATAGTGACAGGGACGACTTCTTTTCTATTGCTTGTAGGATGTTGTCATTCACTACGTCCATCACTGCCCTCTTGGATTTCTTCTTCCACAATGTGTACGGAATTGGGTGTTGTATGAGGGTATGGAGATCTGGGAGTCTGTACTTCATTAGGATGGCTTGCCAGGAGTTGATGGAGAGGGTAGATTTGGTCAAGGCATGTAGAAATGTCCGATACTCAAATCTTTCATGAGGCAGGTCTAATGTTTGCCCAATCATCTGAAGCTTCTCAATATCGACTTGGTTGCTTAACGGCATAAGTCCTAAGAGGAGATATATAGCATCATCAGCTGCTGTTCTTGGGAGACCAAGGATTTTCTTGAACAGTTGGTGTTGGGCCTGGTCAAGTCTAGCTGACATCCCTTTGGTGATCTTTTCCACTGCTGATCCATATAGCATTCGCGGGATACAGTATACTTTCCAAAGGGATACACTATGCTGGGGAAGGAGTCCTCCTGTGTATGCTCCTGATCCAGTGAGTGCATAGAAGGTCCGCACTCCTTTGGAGATTATATCTTCTGCTGAATTCCTCTTTATGCTTGATTTTATGATGCCGAGGTGCGGATGTTGCAGCACAGATGGCACTGTGTCATGTCCAAGCTTCCACAACGGAGGTTGAGACATATTTTTCCCTTTGTTGTTGAAGGTAATTACACAGCTTTTGCTTGGGTTGATCTTGTATCTCCATCGTTTCGTATAGCTATCGACGACGTCAAGCATTGCCTGTAGTTCAGAAGGTGACGAGCTCAGCAGGGCTACGTCATCAGCTAGTACCACAGGCCAGAGTATCTGCCTAACAACTTGCATCCAAGATCCTTGTTGCGGAGGATTTTCATCAGTTCGTCAATGAAGGTAATATAGAGAAGGGGTGACAGTACACCACCTTGTCTTACTCCCTGTAGAATTGGGAAGGGGTCACTGATGTGGGCCATTCCATGAGAAGAAGGACATGACATCAAAAAAAGAAATGTACCTCTTATGTTAATTCTTTGATTTATCACTAACCTTATGCCATGGATGTTCATAAAACATTAGGGCCTTTCAAATTCAATACAATTTTTTTTTCATTTTTGTTGATTTCCTAAGATCTCAAACCATCATCAAAAACGTACATGTGGGACTGTAGCTGAAAAAAACCAATTTATTGCAGATTACACAGGATTCTTGTAATATTTTTTCCTGAAAATTTCGCTAAATGGAAAAAGATGAATATATTTCCATATTCTATGGGGTCCTGTGATATTTAATCTATTACATAGGGGTGAAAATGGCCTCCGGACAAAATGTAACGCGAGTTACCGTAACGTGAGTTACCGACATATTTGCTTCCCGCATTTTACTAGTCCATTGTTTCTTATCTTTAATATTGTTATCTTATACTAGTAAGTCACAACCTACAATCAAATTAAAGTAGGAAAGATTTTGTCAAGATTGTCTAGTATGAGGAGAAAAGAGGGTCTCATAGAATTGACCATGTCCTTATTTTGTAACGCGAGTTACCGAAATTCAATAATCCAAGAATCTAAAAATGTTTGTTCTTCAATTTTTTGTTTTGTTTCATTCAGTTGTTCTATATCTACCCTGTCCATGTTTGAAAAAAAGTATCTTGTAGATCCTAGCAGTTCTAAAGATATAGGCACATTATTGTGTCAATGTACCCATTAAGTGTAACGCGAGTTACCATGGAATGGCCCATGTACACACGTACATGTATGTCTTCTGCAAGACTTGGGTCATCATGGTAGACAACAATGAACATTATCCATAAACCACTTAAGATGCACCTAGGAGTATAATAGGAATGGTGCGTCATGGTTGGGTCATTTAATTACAACAACATTTTTGAAAACGGGTACCGTCAAATCAACCTTTGGTCCATCATATTAATTATCATCATGTTCTAGACCTACTTCCATGTTTTTCTCATTTTCACTCTGTAATTCTCTTTAATTACAATAATCACAAAAGTGACTGTTCATTGAATGACATGACAGTCGGATTCACTCTGCACTTTATTGAACATTTTCATGCATGCAACATACATGCTTGTAGATGTACATACATTTTGTATCTGAACTACAGTGTATTGAATTCTACCAATTCATGCAAAACAGAGATACTGATAGCCTTGTGAAGTTGTGATAAAAATAATAATACAAAAAATACAGAGCATTCAATCAGTATATTTCTCAAACAACGTTCTCGAAAGATTATTTGAGCTGTAGACTAGCCCTAATTTAATAATGCTTTGACTAGTAGTACATCTACAGACTGCAGGGGTTCATTAGCCACGTAACTCAGTCATTTTTCAAGAAAATCCCAACAAGACCTTATCTGCATTGCGCTTTGAACCAAGCATAGTGAAAATCATACAATTCACAATCTCATGCACAAGAAACTGGCAGAGAGTGATTCTATAGTCTATTAGTATTAGCATAACATGAAGAGAGTCATGAAACATGTCATATTGGTTATGGCAATGGCATCACAAATGGGCGTGTTTTAGTGGCAGTGCTCAGACATAAAATCTTGCTAAAATGATTCTAGGAAAACCGATTTTGAGTGTATTTGATCTAAGATTAAATGGATCTCATCATCTCGGTATACCGCCAGTAGCCTGTTATTTCTTTAGTTGTTGTTTTTACTTTTTACATACATGTATAACATACCGTACTCATTTTAGGTAAACAAAATGATAAAACAACTTTATTCATTTTCAACAATGGATATCTACATGTAATTGCACAAAATACAGTCATTCCCAATACTAGTTTAGGACCGACCATACAAAACTTAAAGCTCATGTACAGTTTTTGTAGCAAAAAGGAAATTTAATGAAATACAGTCTCATTTGAATGAAAAGAATATTTTTGTTGGTTTACCAAAGCTGTACATTAGCTTAAAGTTAAAACCAAGCTTACAATCAGTAGGTATCAAGCACCTAAATAAAAATGAGTTCATAGCTACAAAGTACATTGTTAAAAAAAATTGAAATTGGAAACTATTTACAGTTAAGATTTTCAAATAAATATCAAGTTATCTTAAAGGTACTACAGCTGTATGTCCCTTTTGCAGCCAACCTCAAATGCTGTAGAACTTTGCAGGAATTATGAATATGTCATGTATGTCCTATCTGAAATTTAAACGTTAGCAGTGTCCTCATATTCAAATTATGCAATGAAACCCGTTTACTTGCTAGACTTCACTGTCAGACAATATTGAGTGACTGACTAGCTTTTTTTCTTCTTTGGTAATAACATACACTGTACATGAAAAGAGTTGTAAAGGGTCGTGAGCATTTGTCAATAACCCACTTCTTGTGATGGCCAAGATTAAACTGATTTAATCTTTGCGCAGCATAAAACGTATGACCATTCAGTAAAATTGTCTGAAAATCAAGACTATTACTTTTGGGCTCTATAGCCCTAAAGTCGATTTGACAACTAATAGTCGTTATTTTCCCACTTGAAGACATTTTCAAGCCCCACCTTTTTTAGGGAAGTTCTAAACACTATGAACTGGCCGGCCAAAATGACTTAAAATGATCTTGCCAAGGTCTTCAATTCCAGCGAAATTTTCTTGAAACAGTCTACATTTTGTCGCGGACAAACTGACTTATTCTTATCTTATGGCATTTTTTACAGAAGATAATTTTAAGAGTAATGTTCGACTGTTCGTACACTACATGGGCCTATGACGAAGGTCGTGTGTCTTATTTTAGTCTGACAGTTTTATTACGGTCATAATTCGAGGCAACACGACGAGAAACTATCTTAATTTTGACTCTCGGTGGAATGCAGTGGTTTAGAAGACCCGACCACTGACTAGATTATGTTTTCATACCCGTTGCACTATATATTGATTTTCCTTTCTCTCTTTCTAACGAATAGTTATACCAAAAACTCGAAATCATCATCAATATCAAATGTACTAATAGACAGAGCAGTACTCGCCCGGCGCCTCGGGCGGCCGCGGAGGAGTGTACCAGGGAGGCCGTGTTCGAACTGCAACAAGTTCAACAAAAAAGAGGTAGGCCTAGATCTATGTCATTCCGAAGAAATGATTGTATTAATTATTTCAGCATGTTTAGAATAACTCTGATCCTATTCTTCTTCTTCTTCTTCTTCTTCTTCTTCTTCTTCTTCGAGATAATTTGCCTCCTTCAAATAATACTGAAGTGAAGATTCTTGCACTTATTACACCGGGGTTTAGTCTTAGTCTTATACGAATAGTGCAATGGGTTCTTAGCGTGCCTCCATTTAATGTCCTATCGGAGGGACGGAGTGTTTTCCACTTGACATAACCTGCGTCTAAAAAGGGAAGGGGCACGTTAACACACAACGCAGGCCTCGGTCATCCGCCTGGGTGGGAGTCGAACCCGGGATCTTTGTCTACTTCTACTTCTACTACTTCTACTTCTAGATGTCATATGACTATTTCCCGGCCCTAAACGTTACAACTAGAATCAAGAAAAAAGAGAATCTAGATTAGAATATCTACCGGGTAATTTCTACTTTCTAAAAAAAAGGCTATGCTCTCGAAATTGAGGCCTAGCTGACTTGATCAAAGTGGTTGATCAAGTCAAATTGGATACTGGACAGGCTTGATTCTACATGTATACTACATTAGTACAGATCAGGTCTTCATAATTAATGTGGGTATTTATTGTCCACATATTGATTACGGTATCGTCTGAGAACAGCGTACTGCCACTACTGGTGGGTTTTTTTTTTTTGGGGGGGGGGGGTTGTTTTTGTTGTTGTTTGTTTGAAAAATTCTGCATGGTGAGGCCCACAGTCCCCGTCAATATTTGACACATTTAAATTAATACGCCACTTGTGTTGGAGAATGAGCCTTGCCCTTGCCCTGGTGATCTTTTTTATTCATGATGAAAAATGTATTACAGTACCGTATGCCCTCCATGCTCTACACACAAAAAACATTTCATAAAAATATGAGACACCTCCTTACGTTTTCTAATAAGCAGTTCTGAATAATTTCCACTGCTAGTGTCACTGATGTCCAGTCCGTTCGCTTCCAGTTAGAGACAGTAACCAGTTAGCACAGATATTTTTTAAAATTTGTATTTTGATGATAGTTATATGCTAGATTCGACTCATACTGTAGGTTTTGTAGTGATGAATACTTCTTTTTTAATAAATGATATTAAATGATCCTTGCTTTTATTTATTTTCAATAAAGGTATGTCCAACCAGGATACCATGCGGGCTGCTACAGGCACTTCTGCAACATTACAACAAACAAGTGAGCACAGATGAGATCAAGGCAAAGAAGGAACAATATTTAAATCATTGTATGTCACATTACTTGTAAATGTAAAGTTTTTTTTAGGAAATTCAATGTAAAGACCTTTCTTGTGATGCTCTTTTTTGCCAATTTCCGCCAGATTCGATAGAGCAGATAACTTGTATCAAATGGTATTTGGACAAATGTATGAAATTACCTGCTGAAAATTTTAAAGAACATGATTTAGATATATTAGACTGAAGAAGAATAGCAGAGGCTGGGACCCTGTCATCCATGAATTTTTAAATTTTATTTACAATGTATATTTTATGTGTGTTTTTGCTAATACATACGGGTACATACATGTTGTAATGCTTTTTGAGCAATTGCTTGAAAGAATGTTTGTTATTGAAAATATTACTTGTAAATGTAAAGCCTTTTTTGGAAATTCAATGTAAAGACCTTTATTGCGATGCTCTATTTTGCCAATTTCCGCCAGATTCGATAAAGCAGATAACTTTTACTAAATGGCATTTGGACAAATGTATGAAATTACCTGCTGGAAATGTTAAAGAACATGATTTAGATAAACTGAAGAAGAATAGCAGAGGCTTCGACCCTGCCATCCATGAATATATATATTTTTTTTTTATCTATAATGTATATTTTATGTGTATTTTTGCTAAAACATACATACATGTGATCGCTTGAAAGAATGTTTGTTATTGAAAATATTTTAATGTGAATTGACAATGTGTTGTATAACTGATGATGAATCATTTCTCTACATCAACCCAAAGAGCAGTATCCATGTAGTCAAGCAGGCTTACAATTTTATTGACCATGTATTTTGAGAATGTGAGATAGTAATATGTCATATATTTGATGTGAAACCAGATTATAATTGGTCAAACATGCCTTACAAACTTTGTTTTAAATTGTGATTTATTTTATTTAAAGATATGCCATTCCCTGAAATATATATTGAAGGGTATGACATAGAAAGAGATAGAGAGGTGGGAAAGAGTGAGGGGGGAGAGGGAATGGGAAAGAGAGAGCGGTTAAGGAAACAAGAGAAAGGGAGGGAATGGGATGAAGAGTGAGGGAGAGAGAGGGGGTGAGGAAAGAGGAATAAAGAGACGAAGAGAGAGAGGGGGAATGAGGAAAAATGGGTGGGGGGATGAGAGGGGATAAGGAGAGAAAGAGAGGGGGATTAGGAAAGAGAGAGAAGGGGAAGGAATGAGGAAAGAGGGAAAGGGGAATATTTTGAGTGCACTGCAGCTTTGCTCGATATCAATACAAGTCATTTTCACATAGCATAATACACAGCTGTCTCAGAATGGACCCAAGAGGGCGTTTGTCATATTTATTAAAAATTAATCTGGACATTATTAATTTGTGTGCAATTTTTTCTACTGACGAGTTGCACCATCATCTTCAGTATATTTTTCTACACATTAGAGGTTATTTTCAAGTGGATGCCGACCATGGGTCACAAAACACAAAAACTAAGGCACTTTTGAGGGTTCACCCGGCGGTCTATAAGTACTAATAAAAGATATTAATTAAGCTTGCTTCCATATTAAGGTTGTTTATAAATATTGTAGTGCATGCATCTATGTGATGTTTCTATTAAGGGTCTGGGCAAACAACTATGCCTCGAAACCACGAATTCCTTCTAATGGACAGACAAGGTCACGCGCTGGCTGAGAGGTGAATATTACCAAATTCTGATTGTTTGTATGACTTTTGTAAAAGAAATTGCTAATCTTGCTTGAAATATGATTAAAATGGAAAATTTAAGGTGAAAACAAACTTAGAACGAAAGGAATCGACCAACGTCAAGTCAGTTTTCTGCATGGGGAAGATAGTCTCATGTCAAGACGTCGATTACTATGACCTAAGGAAAATGAGTACAACCTTACCAAACATTGTCATTTACTTGCGTTGTACAGAATAAAACAAGCCAACCACCTTACAGTAATTATACGAATGCATTCATTTCAAATGTTATAAAGTATTTTCAGTCATACACTAATACCATAACGTTGGAATAATTTCGTTACACTGACCAAGGTTGAAGAAATTGAAGAAGAAAAACAAGTTTGTAAAGATTATTGTGGTTTGATTGTCATTATGAGGAAATTGATCATCAAAGTGTTGAGAAAATAATAAGTGTTATCAAAGACTTTATGAACAACAGCGTATATCGCATGCTCATTATTTACAAACCGAAAATAATAAACGAGAAGCTCAAAAGAAAAGAAAATGTAATAAATGCATAAGGAAATATAGAAAAAGAAGATGAATCAAATGACAAGGCAATACAACAGAAAGAATAGAAAGAGAAAGAAAGAAATATATTAGGAAAGAGAGTAGATGAAAGAAGAGAAAACTCAGAAATACATCAGAAAAGACATATAGAGAAAGAACGGACGAAACAAAGAAATAATACAATTATGGAAAGAGAGGTAGAGAAATAAGAAAAACATTGAAAATATATAAGGAAAGAAAGAAACAGAAAAGCAAATATATACATATGGAGAAATAGAAGATGAAGGCAGTAAAAAGAAAGAAATCCATTAATGGTCACACAAAAAGTGAAATAACGGGAAAACATTTTGTCGAGTATTGTTTGCTGAAGTACGTCGCTAATGTGTATGTGTAAAATGTGATTATGCAGTGCGTGTGGTTGTAAATTTGAACTTTTCTATCCGTGTCTGACCATAGACGTACCACCAACGTTGGTGGTACGTTTATGGTCTGTGACTGACACATCTCATTTCTTATCCCTCGGTTATTTTCCAGTAAATTTTCTGTCATTCCAAAAAAAATTACACCGGTATAGTTGTTAATTGATTGTGTATGTTTATTTTGGAGATCTAGATATAATAATTATATAGAATAGAATATATAATACCTGCCTTCTCGGCCCGATGATACATCTACTAAACTGACACTGAAATGAATACAAAGCAATAAGTTTGTTTACCACAATTGAAATGAACCTTCCTATGAAATAATGTTTCAGACATTCCAAGAAAGAAGAACGATCGCACCGATACAGTTTCGTTAAATATTTACTAAAAAATAGAATGGAAAAAATGGAAAATAAATCCAGTATTCAAGTTAAATAAAGACATGATTCCTCCTTTTCCCATCCCCTATACTTTGTATAAGTGGGAATGGTCTTATTAAATATGGTGCCAAAAAATCCATCGAAGAACAACAAGTTACGTTGGTTAAATTTCCTTATAACGGTACTTTCAACAACAACAAAACAATTGAAGAAACAAATTAATCACTCAAAATAAAAACCTGGTTCTCCCATCTCCTATTTACTATTTGGCATTTTCGTAATACCAGTTATTCTAAGTTAAATCAAATTTGTTATTTTTTTATCAAATTCTGGAATAAAGGTACAGTTTGTGATTGAAATAAATTCAACAATATAAAGGGGAATTCACTTAACTTTTCATGTTATTACCAAAGAAGACAAAAAGCCAGTCAGTCACTCAATAGTGTCTGACAGTGAAGTCTAGCAAGTAAACGGATTTCCTTGCATAATTTGAATATGAGGACACTGCTAACGTTCAAATTTCACAGATAGGACATACATGACATATTCATAATTCCCGCAAAGTTCCACATGCAGCATTTGAGGTTGGCTGCAAAAGGGACATAGTACCTTTAAACTTGAAGCATTTCGGGAATACTAAATTAGAGTTTTGACTTATGATAATAGTCGATCGCCCTTCCAACTGCAATATATACGAATGAGTGAAAATGTAACCCTCGTGTGTTCCACAATTCACAGCATAAACATGTTTGTAATTCCATTATTGCAGACCATGCTCGAGAAATTTATTTTTGCAGTGATTGCCATGAAAAAGGCTCACCAAAGGATAATCTGATTATATTGCAAAATAGAATTGGCTAGACGGCCAGTTGGCAACCACTCAAAATATACTATTACAGTTAGAGTAACATAACGCAACAACGTCACTTCAAAGAGATAATAACACGAATGGTATTATTATGAGTACAGTGATCTGGTGAAAGAGACATATATCTAATGACATATACACAAATACATATTGTCTCCTAGTCTGGTTGATGCAGGGGTGTATATATACAAAACAGCATTGGCGATAAATACTTTGCTTGAGACTATCGCAATATATTCTGTGTCTATGGAAAGGGAGAACTTTTTTACCTGCACAGCTGATGACACTCGAGTGATGATGTACGTGGTTCATCTCATGTTTCTCAGCATCAATCCACCATTTAATATCATTTCAGGAATGGATACCAGGAATACTGTAGCACCAAATATGCATCCAACATAAAGGACTAATAAGCCAGTCATTGAAATCGGTAGTCATATTCCACATGATTATTTCCTTTTGGCAATATTATGGGCTAAATTAAAGCACAATGTTGGGAAGATACGGCGCGCCAAGTCTGATAAAACCCCGCGAAACGTTTGAAACAGAGTCCTTCCGGTAACATGGGCAAGGGAATGAAACACGCCTTGAAATAACTAGTCTGTGAGGCACAGTCTCTGATCTGAAACTGTTAACAGATATACATGTACATGTATTATGTTTGGAACAAGCGTCTATTAAAGTGCCTGAGCAGCTACCTTATGCACACCTATGTCGTTTTCGATCATGAAAAATAAAAATACTATCACCAACAATGTTATCAATATCATACTTTTGTTTCCTTCTGATGAACTCTAGACTAATGGGAATAACATATATTTCTGCCACAAAAGGGAAATGATTACCAAAGTTTAAAAATTATAAAATAAAAGATGTGATTTAGTAACTGAACCCGTGTCTGTCAGCCGAATTAACGGATTTGAATCAAATTGACCTATTACAAACAGTTATGTTGAGAAACATAAATCATAATTTTTACATAAACATTGCTTTCGCTGAAATACATGCAGAATTGCAAGTACATAATTAAAGGATTAAAATGATTTGGTAGAAATGTCTCAGAATGTCCTTATTAATTTTACTTCGAAACCAAATTTAAATTCGCATAATCGTACTCTGAACAAAGTCAACTCATGCTGTATTTTGTATTTTATGATTATATCACAGAACAAAATATAAACAAAGAAACAATTACTTCAGTATTGCCTCCAATATGCTCACAATTGATATTGAGTTGTTCAATGAATAATTTGCAGAGTGTGTGGGCATTTCCAAGCAGTGCACATACAATGTTCAGACGTTCAGACACATGCCATGTCCATCGGGGGTCAAGGGTTTGACCCTTGCCACATTCCTGTTCTGACCACACTTTAGGAATGTGGCAGCTAGGGGTCAATTCCTTGTCTTCCAATGGACATGGCATATTATGTATCATAGGAGTACATTAAGTAGGTACACCGTACACTAATGTATAAACATGAACCTACTATGGTATGAGCGTGTACTCTCATTGCAAGGCTATAATCGCATCGCTTGATATGGGGCTAATATATAAAATGGAGAAGATGCTTACATTGTATATTCATTTCATTAGTATTATCAGCTACTGGAGATCTTAAAATGAAATCGTTGTTCAATTGTCAATTGACAGAAGGCCCCTGATGTTTCAAACATTGCACAACCAAACATCAACTCGGAGTCTTAGAAAAGACACCTCTAAAATGCTAATTCAACACCGGCATGGAAATTGGAATTCAACTGGCTTCCATTTACTGCATTGTTTTCACACCAAAAATGAGTGTTGAAGACTAGCACGAACAAGGAAATTATAGAAAGTGATGGAATTTGGAATAAAATCATTGTAATTCTGTATCGCTGTTGTTCAAACATCTGTCCAGTGTCGTTTATAATTATAGATACCGAGGTAGTTACCCTGCTGTATATATATTTTTGCAAAAACAAAGCAGAGAATCATCCATTACAACACAATTGTCTCCTGGCACAAGTGGTGTAGGTAATTAAGAGCATGGGTGGCCAGGCCTCCACGTCCAGTGATAACAACAACAATGAAAAGATAGACATGAAAGAGAGAGAAAACGCAATAAACAAAATACATTTTCTGAAAAGAGAGAAGAGAGATAACAATTAACATTTTACCATCTTACATCCTGATCGAGTGATTATACCACTTGATTACGTCACGTGTCTAAATATGACATCCATTTAAAAATTAAACGAATGATGACTCATTAATAAATTTAGTCTTGATATACATTGTCGAATGAAATGGCATCAAAGAATTCCATTTTGGGGGTAAAACCAGAGGTTAGAATAAATATACCATTATGTCTGCAACATATTATGCCACTAAATTCTAACTGAAATATAGTGCAATCACCGGAGGTGTAGAAAACATAGTTGGGCTAGGATTGCGCCTGTTCTTTTTTTTACCGTACACATAGATTAGATCTTCCACATCACTGTACATATTTATATATCTGCACAACTTCATGTAAAGAACAGAGCTGGATAAGAAAGAGCATGGACGGAAAGAGCATGAAATCAAAAGAAGTATTGTAAAATAAGTTGAGAGAGAGAGAGAGAGAGAGAGAGGGAGAGGGAGCTCACCACAAATCCCATTATATCCCAAGTGAACGATAAAATTGGTCAAATGTCCTTCTACATTCCATTCCTAAAGTTTAAGTGCCCAACGCTAGTTTCAATCAGACTTATTTTTGGAGACTGAACAGGACTTCAATATCCTACTGTATTTATGTTAAGATTATAGCATTTATTCTGATAAACGAACTAGAATGGAATTAAAGTTATGCTTCTGATATTTGGGAGTCATTAATATTCGTCTCTGGTGATACTTTCAGTTAAAGGGGGAAGTCCACCCTGATATAAAGTTGGTTTTGATAGAAACAGTTTAATTTTTTTTATTAGAATGCTTCCACAAATCATTCACGAATCGAGTAAATATTAAGATCAATGTTTATAAGCTTGAATATGGAAACCCCCCCCCCCCCCAATCAAAATATCTTAGTGAGGTGAATTTTTCCAGTTTTCACGAATGATACGTACAAACCATTTTTTACCATTCTACTTCCCTCACAACCAATACTAGTAGTAGTAAAAATGCTACATGAACTAGTTTACTGGGTGTCAGTGCTTGTTCTACCATTGTAGTGCTAATAACAATTAAACAATTATTATGATGATAACACTACAGTATTAATGACAAGAATGATAATACTACTACTGCTACTACTACTACTACTACTACAACTAATAATAATAGTGATGATAATATCAATCATAATAATAATAATTAAAAAAATAATGATAATAATAATAGTGATAATAATAATAGTGATAATAAAATTATAATATAAATAATAAAAATAATTAGGTCAATGTGCCTACTGGTACTCTAGTAACACTATTACTTTTATTACAAATACTATGTATGTTATTTTAGGTAGTGTAGTTGTAGTTTCACTTTGACCATTCATTTTTGTAATACTCTCTAATTGACAAAGTCCAGGAATTTTGTAGTTCCTCACCAATGTATTACCAAAATAATTACGTATAGTCACAAAATGACCCTTTACACGTTAGTGAAAGATGTTCTTGTTTGCGAGCCTGCAATCCCAGTCTGTGCAGCCACGCAGAGCCTCTGATACATAATATACGTGACTGTCATATATTACTCGGACATATGCATTCATCACTGTCTGTGAAATGTTCTGTTTGTTTTTGTTTTTGTTTTCCTTGGGTGTATTTGATATGTGCTACATCATGTATACTTTAACTTTAATAACCATTGGTCTCAAATAGTCCTCTATTAGTACATAACATACTGTTTCTAAGCGCACAAAATAACATCAAGCAGGTATACTATAAGAGGGGGAGGGGAGGGGGTGGGGGAGGAAGCAAATGGAACATCCCTAAAGTTCCTCCAATTGCTAAAATGATATGTTCTAAGAAGGTTTGTTAGTGATTGTACAAAGCTCTCTATAAACGTAGAAAGGAAGTATATTACAAAGCGTTGAAGAACATGTGGCAAGGCAAAAAGGCATGGTCGCCATATCAATCATTTCCTTGCACGGGGTCCGGTAGATACATAGATAAATCGGAGATGCGATACGTGTCCTTTTATGCTGCTACTACTACTACTACTGTTTTGTGTTACAACTTCCGATACGTTACTACTACTACTACTACTACTACTACTACTACTATACTACTACTACTACTACACATACTACTACAGTAGTAGTATGTGTAGTAGTTATAGTAACTATAACTATAACTAGTTAGTCAATACAGCTGCTGCTTCTTCTTATCAGCAGTATAAATAATTTTGTATATTGCTTTGTTCAAGTACATTTTATCCATTTCTACAACACAAATCTTGTAACATACATGTCCGAATCATCAACGACCAATTTATCGAAATTGTTAATCATTCATTTGGTAAATAACATGTAAGCGGGATATTTACAGTGGTGCATTCGGTTAAGGATCTGAGAGGGTCCCCCTCACCCCGCTGGCAAAATCAAAGTACCCATAAACCTTCACTAGTACACAAATTTCCCCTCCCCCCTCCTTTTGTTTTCTCTGGTCAAATTTTGTTTTAAATAATTTCCCCATCAAAGCAATAATTACAAATTATATTTCTTTTGGTGTGTATCAGTACAAGCTTAGAAAAAGATGGGTAGATTGCTGACAAAAGCTCTTCTTCTTTTTGTGATACGAAAGACGCAGACATTATATCAAGCTAAGAATCGCAAACTTCAAATCTGATGAAAAACTATATAAATGTGAATAATTTCATGAAATTGTTTAGTCTATAAAGCGTGTATTTGTATTTATAACTAAATAACATTGTAGTTGTCTTCGGTATCAGATGAACGTACATTAAACAATATTGACATTTTTAATTTCGCGATATTTTTACTCCAAATTCCCTTTTTAAAGCCATAAATTAATAAAGAACTACATATTTATGGTAAAAAGTATGTGAAGTTCATATTATCTGTTTTGTCAATAATTTGTTTTAATATCTTCAAGATAATATAAATGCACAAAAATGTAACGTTTATAGCAGGTCAAAGGTAAAACAATTTTGTGTCCCTTCCGTTACGCTGTTGTAGGTACTTGTATTTGTTTTTTTCATTTGTATATATAAAAATGACGTAAAATACAATTTTGCAGACTTCATGCTTTTTTAGGTCTTGTTCTGCATGTACTTTTTGGAATTTGAAATTACATCGTTTTATATTTCCAAAGCTTTGATCGAAGATCGAAGATTAAACTTCTCTTGCAAAAAACTTTAATTATCATGATAAGTGACCATTTCACCGCTAAAGCACACCAGAGAAAGATGCTTTAAAATGTTGTTGTTTACTAATGTATTATGTCATTATTTCAATGCCTGCACACTTTGCTTGTACCCGTCTGTCACGCTCAGTTTTTCGCCCCTATCCAGATGGACGGTGTTAGTGCCAGGCGCATAGCTAGGTGGGGGGGGGGGGCGATGGGGGGGGGGGGGTCGCCCCCCCAAAAAAAAAAAAAAGAAAACAGAGAGAGAGAGAGAGAGAGAGAAGAGAACAAAGTAAGAGGACGAATAAATATGCATCATAATCATTTATTAGAAAATGTAATTGTGAAACGAGCTTTGAATTCTATAGCCACCAGCCCAGCCCAGCGCAAACAAAAATTCGAAATTTTGTATCACCCCCGTGCTGCACCCCCTGGACCCCGACAAAGAGACATGATAAAGACTGTGTTAAAAATATTATAAAAGAAACAACATTATATATGCATCATACTCATTTATTAGAAAATGTAATTGTGAAACGAGCTTTGAATTCTATAGCCAGCAGCCCAGCCCAGCGCAAACAAAAATTCGAAATTTTGTATCACCCCCGTGCTGCACCCCCTGGACCCCACCAAGGGCCCTAAGGCGGGCCTCTGAATGCTCATCCGACCGTTAAATTCCTAAATCCCCTAGCTTCCTGGAGCTCTGTCCCCTGGACCCTATTAGGGGCCCTGGACCCCACGCCAATTTACGCTTCACTCTACCTGGTCGTAAATACTTTAGCCCCTTCCTCTCCCACTTTGAAAAAAACGTTCCGCGGGGCCTACAGGCATGCAACATGTAAGAGTCGGATGGTGATGCAAATTTTTGTTCTGCCCCCCCCCCCCAAAAAAAAAAAAAGTTTTTACTCATTACGCCACTGCATAACAATGAATCAAACATTATTTTTGAACATTCAGAAAAGGATTAAAAGTAGAGGACGGTACAACGAATCGTCTTCAGTTTATAGTTTAATGAAACTTCAAAGCTTCAGCATTCGCACAGGAGCTAGGGCGCTTCGCGCACTCTGTAAGTGATTCGAAACCCTAAAATAAAATCCTAGCTATGCGCTTGTTCAGGGCCCATGAAAGCACTGACAAATAATACCCGCATAGTTACAAAAGAAAAAAATCAAAGATGAGCCCTTAAGGAGAGTGAATCAAAAGTATCACAATGCACTCCATTTCGGGGAGCCCTGCCCCAATACATTATATCATAGGTTTTCAAAACATATATTTTTAATTTTTGCACTTTAGGGGAAAACTTTCCGCAAAATAAACTATAAAAAAAATAAAAAAATAAAGAGTAAATCCATAAATATGTGAGGATTGGGTGTCCATTCTGTCACGCTTGAGTTACCTAAACAAATAAATTGAATATAAGATGGAGCATATAAGACACGTTGACTTTAAAAACTAAATTAAAACAAAATATGTGGTCCTTTGACAGAATAATACATAGTTAGATGAGTAAATTGATGATAGAGGGCGTAGAAAAAATTAAATGAATCAATTAAAAAAAATATAAAAACAATGTTTAATTTTATGAAAATGTTACAGTAATGTTATAATGCTTATTAGGATTCAGATCATTAAATTTCAGCACGATAGGAATAGGGCTTATCAATTAACAGTAGTTTGTTATAAACGCATCAAAAGACTCTCTATCAAGAAAGGTTTGCAAGACAAACTCATTTTCAAGGCGATGGTAAACTTTTTGATACGGCATTTGTTGAAGTATTCCCACAGTGCCTTTTCAATTGATGTCCGAATGATGTAAATAACAAATTTCTTTATATCATGGGAAAGCAAATTTGGAATGAAAAACATTTAATTATAATCTTAATGTTACAAGCAGGGTCAATACCAAACATGCGTTGCGTTCTCCCCCAAACTCCTGGGGACCGCTCACAGGATCCTAAAGAGATCCAGCATTGGGCCTACACAAGGCCTGACACATTTTAGAATGACTTTGATATTTTTGAGTGAAATTCAATATATATGCTTTATATATATATCACAGATAGAAATAGACTGAACAATATTAGTGAGAGCAATAAAAAGCGAATTTGACTTTGTATAAGTACAAATTTCGATACGAAAACTGGATTGCATTCTCCCCCAAACTCCGGGGGACCACTCCATGCACTCAGAGGTACCCCTAGAAATCCAGCTTAGGGCCTACACAAGGCCTGACACATTTTAGAATGACTTTGATATTTTTGAGTGAAATTTAATGTATATGCTTTATATATATATCATAGATAGAAATAGACTGTACAATATTAGTGAGAGCAATAAAAAGCGAATTTGACTTTGTAAAAGTACAAATTTCGATACGAAAAGTGGGCTTCATTCTCCCCCAAACTCCAGGGGACCACTCCATGCACATTCCCCCTAGAAATCCAGCTTAGGGCAACAAGGCCTGAGACATGTTTTTAGAATGACTTTGAAATTTTTGAGTGAAATTTAATGAATATGCTTTCTATATATATTACAGATAGAAATAGACTGTACAACATTAGTGAGAGCAATAAAAAGCGAATTAGACTTTGTAAAAGTACAGATTTTGATACGAAAAGTGGGTTGCATTCTCCCCCAAACTCCAGGGGACCACTCCATGCACTCAGAGATTCCCCCTAGAACTCCAGCTTGCCTACACCAGGCCTGACACATTTTAGAATGACTTTGATATTTTTGAGTGAAATTTAATGTATATGCTTTATATATATATCATAGATAGAAATAGACTGTACAATATTAGTGAGAGCAATAAAAAGCGAATTAGACTTTGTAAAAGTACAGATTTTGATACGAAAAGTGGGTTTCATTCTCCCCCAAACTCCAGCTAGGGACCACTCCATGCACTCAGAGATTCCCCCTAGAAATCCAGCTTAGGGCTTGTACAAGGCCTGAGACATGTTTTTAGAATGACTTTGAAATTTTTGAGTGAAATTTAATGAATATGCTTTCTATATATATTACAGATAGAAATAGACTGTACAATATTAGTGAGAGCAATAAAAAGCGAATTAGACTTTGTAAAAGTACAGATTTTGATACGAAAAGTGGGTTTCATTCTCCCCCAAACTCCAGCTAGGGACCACTCCATGCACTCAGAGATTCCCCCTAGAAATCCAGCTTAGGGCTTGTACAAGGCCTGAGACATGTTTTTAGAATGACTTTGAAATTTTTGAGTGAAATTTAATGAATATGCTTTCTATATATATTACAGATAGAAATAGACTGTACAACATTAGTGAGAGCAATAAAAAGCGAATTAGACTTTGTAAAAGTACAGATTTTGATACGAAAACTGGGTTGCATTCTCCCCCAAACTCCATGGGACCACTCCATGCACTCCGAGATTCCCCTAGAAATCCAGCTTAGGGCCTACACAAGGCCTGAGACATGTTTTTAGAATGACTTTGATATTTGTGAGTGAAATTTAATGTATATGCTTTCTATATAAATGGACTGTACAATATTAGTGAGAGCAAAAAAAGCGAATTCGACTTTCATTAAAAGTACCAAAAATCGAGCAGAAACCTGGGTTGCATTCTTTCCCAAACTCCAGGAGGACCACTCCGGGGTTCTTCTAGAAATCAAGTTTATAGGGCCGACAAGAGGGCCGAAAACATTTCAGAATGACTTTGAAATGTTTCAGTGAAATTGAATGTAGGTATATATGCTTGAACATTGTACAGATAGAAATAGACTAGGTTGCGTTGTCCATGAAACTCACGGGGCAGCTCAGGACAGTGAAGGATCCAGGGGAGGGGGCCCTTCCCTTGGCCCCTTGATCCGCACCTGGCTCAGGGTTCCTCCCCGCTGGGTGAGGGGGGGGGGGGGAGGACAGGGTAACTTTGCTAGTCATTTTAAGGACGGCTATTCATAAGGACCGCTATTTATAACGAGGAAAAGGGGGTCACTATTCACGAAGGCATGAGAACCGCTATTCATAATGTGAGATAAGGGTCGTTTTTCATAATGCACATTGAGGGTCATTTCTCATAAGGAACGCTATTCATGATACAAAATCGAGGTCGCTAGTCATAAACATGAAGAAGGGGCACTATTCATAATTTTTAGAGGGGGTAACTACTGTACTCATCATAAAGACCGCTATTCATAATACGAAATTAGGTTTGCTATTCATAATACGTATATAATAAATAGCGACCCTCTTCTAGTATTATGAACAGAGACCCCTATGAATATAAACGACCCCATTTTGTATCATGAATATCGACCCTCTTCTCATATTATGTATAGCTGTCTTTAGGAATAATAACCCTTTTCTCAAATTATGAATAGCGGTCCTTATAGGAATGTGGTCCTTATGAATAGCGAGCGGTCCCTGATTGAGCAGCACCCATGGCGAGTAGCAGCACATCTGGAAAGAGCTCACTTACTCTTGAATTTACTATAATAAAACTGGGACGACCGGGTGTGACGATTTTATTGAAAGTGGTGGATATTTTCCAAGGCGGTTCTCTTCCAACTTGCTAGGTCTACTTGTTTTGTCACTTTAAATTATATTGATTATCTCACATCTCTAGGAACGAAAATAGGCCAAGTCGCAGGGCTGCTTTTTTGGAGAAAAATTACAAAAATATGTTCATTGTTTTTTTGTGATGTACATGTCAATGCATGAAGCCCAAATTAATGATATTGATAAATCTGTGCGACCATCGGCGAGGACTTTGCATGAACAAGTGAATTGATTTCAATTATTTTTGTGGGATTCTGCATCTGCAATTTTCACTTTAGCGATATTATGAATGATATATTTTCCTGAAGAAAATACTTCCCCATGTTTAAGGCCAAGATCTGAAAAGTTGGGGCACTTTTAGGGATTTTGCAGCACAAAGTTATGTTCCATGTTAAGGGATTTTTTTGCAAAAAAGTAACCCATTAGAGCGGCACATCACTGTATACTGTATGAGGTTGGGAGAATTTACTGTTAGAGGGTGATGCACAGTGATGCCTTTAAAGAAAACTATAAGTATATTTGTGGTTTGAAAACAAAATCAGGATTTTTGTGCATGTTTAGAGGGTTAGTACATGCAGTAGAAGAAATATAATGAGTAACATTTCATACAACATTTATGCCATTTTTTTTTTATCAACCTTCAACAATGTTACCGAGTCACTTTATATCATGAAAGCAATTTCATATTCTTGAAGACGGAATCGTTTGAGCTGCCATCGAGTGGTCATGTCTTGCGATAATTATGCCTCGGGTCATTTGTCACAAGTACCTTTCAAGAGATATGTACAATTTTTTTTGGTCTATACAAGTATAGTAATATATAACGTGTCGAAAGAAAAATGCTGAGCACAACATCATTGGTAAAAAATGGTATTATATCCAATTAATGGACGCATGAATTGTAAGTTGCATGAAGAATGTACAGTGTACATGGGGTTGGTAATCTAGAGAGTTGGGGGAAAGTTCTTTTCATTTATCGTGTATTTCTCTACATAAAAATGATATTTTCAGATGATGTAATCATTATCATTTACAGCGAAAGAGTTTTAATAATTGTCATTTCCCAATTTTCAGGACTAAACTCAAAACCCGTTATCTAAAATATTGTTTGTTTATCTCATATAACTTTTTTGTCATGACTGATGGAAAAACTTATCAGAATGGGACATGGGACACCGCCCTCTATTCTAGCCGTAGGGGTAAAATACAGGAAGGGGGTAGTTCGGGGTTGAGAACTCCTTAATACATCTTTTTTTTGGGGGGGGGGGGGCAACCACATCACCTCATGATTCGGGCGACGCGATGGGCTCGCTGTAATTTGTCTTTTCGTGCCCCATAATGCTTGTCGGAATGAACGAAATATATTCAATTCTATAAATAAACTACTAAAAAAATTGGCAAACTTATCAAGCTTCTTTAAAGTTAATAATAATTATTGCAATTGATAAGACTCTACATATTTTAATTAAGCAAAGTGGCATTAAAGTCAGTCCTTTTGCGAAGGGATTTGCAAATTGATGTATTTAGCCCCAGGTCCTGCACGATATGCCTCCTGGTTTCTTGCCCCAAGAATATTTTGAGGGAACGCGTTTCGAAATGAGATATGAAAATGGCTTTGAACTTTATTAATACTGTAACTACAATTTTTCCCTTGATAACGAATACAAAAATGAGTGGTAATATTCTCTCCAATTTGAAACATCCCCCCCCCCCCATCCACTTATTGGTGGGTGTTGATATATCACGATGAAGGCAAACCTTAACAAAATCTGTAACGCTCACTTTTGCCTACAGTTTCCCTGAAAAGTGTTATTCATGTGTAGACTTAAAGATAAAGTTGAACATTGTTTATCTGATGTTCTTCCCCACTTGCATAATACAATGATAACGCTCAGAAATTATTTTCACCTCTTCCCAGAACTCAACCTTCTCCTTAAGTGACTTACAACTATTAATGCATTTGTTTACTTTGTGTTGCAATGTCATTGCAAAGTATTTTTCAATTTGATCTTGATTACTAGCTTTTGAAATTTAAGGAAGTAGACCCAAAATAAAACACACACAAATCGCTTTAGTGTGGTTATTTTTTGTTCTTCAGAGTAAACCTTTTTTTTTAAATATTAAAGTGGTTCTTAATCAACATTTCCCCGAAAATCAATTTGCTTTTCAACTGTGACTGATGCTTTTCAGTCATTTCGATTGCTTTCGGATTCATTACGCGGTACCCGCTGCTAAAATATGACTTGATGGTTGTCTAGTCGCAAATATCCTCGAGAGGGCGCCACCCTACTAGGACACATTTCCTGCATCGTGCCTCTTTTCAAAAGCATGCAGTACATAAATTTAGTTCAACACAATTGTGCAATATTCTCTCTAGCCTACTGTAATTCTCCTTTTGAATTCTTATGCTTCTTGTCTCATAATGCGCCCCGGAATAGTTTCCTAGATAGATGGCGTACTATAAGTGTTTGCGTTGTATACACTTTTCCTTCATTAGTAATGATATTATCATTCTTATTATTATAATTATTATTATCATTATTATTATTATTTAACCATCATCATTATTATTGTAGTTATTATTATCATTATCATTACTATTATTACTAATTTAACATTGTCATTAATATTATTTCTACAATTATTATCATGCATATTGAGGCGAATTCATCCAATGGCCAGGACTTGAGATAGGTAGAATTCTGCATAAAAGCAAACACCGACAAAATGCCATTTAACGATCATTCACACTTAAAGGTAAAGACCAGTATTGGCAACGCCCCAATTTCAAAAAATGAAATGGAAGCTCTCATTACCAATCATGTGAAAGAATATGTTTTGACTAATACATGATGATAAAAAATTTGCCGGGAAACCGCCTACTAATTCATATATTTGGTAAATTTATTTCTCTCATGGTCTGGTGAGAGAGATAGGGTAGTCCCATATACATCTTTCTGTGTATAGTGCGTGTAACTTTACGAAGAATGAGCCAAATTTCTTATCATTTTGATGATTCCAGAACCTTGCAGATGCTAGATGCTAGATGATCGCCCTTTTCTGATCGATTCCACAACGTTTCTTTCACAACGCAATCGCATGACCATTACTGGTCTTTACCTTTAACGCATTAATAATAATATAGGCATGGGTGTAAAGTCAATAGGGAAGCACGGGCATATGGCAGCATTCTATTGAAGGGGTGCACGGGGGGGGGGGGGTCTGATATGCCAACAACATGAAAAAACTAATAAACTCAATCATTTGCTAAGGGAATCACCCACTAGTGACTACTCAAACGTTTGGAAACCCATATTTCTAAGGTAAGTATGAGGAAGAAAAATGCAAATGATTTTCGTATAATCCCTTCAACTATTTGCAAGTTACGAAACAATCAAATATAGAGAGTATCAGAAATACATAGGGAAGAAGGTGTCAAATGGCTAGAAGCAGCTTTCATAATTCATAATGATAAATTGTGCATATAATTATTATGCCGTTGTACGATTAATCATAAAGGCCTGGGCAAAATGTTCTCTGCATATCAACACACATACTTTGAGAAGAAGAAAAAAACATTCTCTTTAATTCAAAGTCGTTTTACAACTTTTTGAGCATCACATAATACATTCAGCTAAACTTGACACGAGGTTATTTTCCGCAAATAATATTATTGTTTATTCTGAATTTTGCAGAAATTAGATATATACGAACCCTTGTGCAATTTAACGTTGGAAATTTGGAATTGAATTAGGGCCTTGAGCGAAGAATACACGTTTAGCTGACCAAAAGTGCAAGTGGTTTCCACTCCCCGTGGGATCATAAAATATGTCATCTAGATCGTTTGCCTGTAGGTCTGGAGTATTGATGGTCGTTAAATACCTTTGAAAGGTCATTATATCTTATTTTTATCTGACAATTTGAAGCGTTAAAGAGAATCAAAATAAGTTATAAACAAGGCATATACAAGTCTCCAGCGGTAAGGAAAAGACAAGCATAATTTAAGATATTTTCAAGTCGTGTTCATAGTGAAATTAGTATTATCTTTCAAATGCAGAACTTTGGAATTTAACTTTTTCATTTTTTTGGCCTGCAAATGGGACATAGTACCTTTAAGGCGTAGTAAAAAAATATAAATGTTTACCGTCCCCGCCCGCTTCCTTTTTGGGGGCCGCCTCCTATTTTTTTTTTTTTTTTTTTTTTTTTTTTTTTTTAAATATTTTTTATAAATGTTTTTCTTTAATGAATAGAAACATGAAAAAGTGACATACTGCTAAAATTATCTATTTCTGATTTTTTTTTTAATTAAAAAAAATACTGGCGGCCATCTTCAAAAATAGCCAGACTGTCCGGAAAAATGTACCGAGCGGCCATTTTGAGCGGCCATTTTGAAAGAAGAAAAAAAAGGGCCTCCTCCTTCCTTTTTTCAAAAAAAAATCGGACGCTAAACTTTTTTTTTTTAAATTTGGCCTAATATGTAAATCGAAATAAACATAAATGTGTCATCTTGAAGATGATATGCAATTCTTGTTAGCGCCAATACCCAAAATGCTGGGATGTTACTTCTATGCCCCCATTTCAAGTGCACTCTGGGTCTGGGATAACTTTGTGACTTAGTCTCTTAAGATCTATTTTGTGCGGCTGTACTGTCTGGTCTCAGCCGGTGTAGCAGCTGGTAGTCGCCATGCTAGCTGTCTATATACAGTCACTGTACGCACAGTATTCGTTATATGGTGGCACTCTTCACTTCGTCTTTGGGTTTTTTGATAGTATATCATAAGCAATTTGCTATTTTTATAAAAACTGAAATATCCATTGTAATACCACATAGAGCTGTATATAACAACTCTATGCTTTACCCTCATCTAGATGCTGAACAGGCATTGATGTGTATCATCATAGAAGTAGAAGTAGAATACATATGAATCTGCTGTGTGCTGGTCGCACTGTAATACCATAAACGAAAAAACTTAGGAGATATTCCTGAATAAGAGATGCGACTTGGATAAAAATTCCCTGAAAATCATACACAGTGCGCAACCTGGACAAAAATATGAATGTGACTCTGTGTCCAATAAATGCTTTTGCCAACATAAGTAAGTTCAATAAACTTGATCTAGGCAAACCCAACTCTTATCATGAGCATGTCTATGACTGTGATTTCAGATTTTCAGGAGAAATCATGTATTACAGCTTGTCAAGGACTCTCCTTGAAGTTCCAAAATCTTCGCCGATTCGTTGTAACTCGAGGTGAACTCGCCTACACTTGTAATATACTCGCATTACTCGTAACAAGCTCGCGCTGCACTCTTCATAACTCGTAGCGACTCGCCACCTTATGAAGAGTGCAGCGCGAGCTTGTTACGAGTAATGCAAGTATATTACGAGTGTAAGCATTTCACCTCGAGTTACAACGAATCTCCTGCTTAAAGGACAAGTCCACTGTAAAAATAAGTTACTTTCAATAGAAGCAGAAAAATCAGACAAACTACCGGTAATCAAAAAAAGTTTGAGCAAAATCGGATAACTAATAAGAAAGTTTTGAAAAATTATGTAAAACTATAGAACAATTAAAATCACTACGCAAATTGCCAATTTGGTTAACAGTTTGTGACGTCATGTCCTCAGTATTTATCAATTGCTTCATACACTGTCGCTCATAAACTAAGGTGGAATTATTTAGTTTTACCCTAATATATGGAATTATTTTAAAAATAATTTAAAAATAATAGATCTAGATAATAGTATACATTCTCAGATTGTATTGAATAATAATTTGCCAATGTGTGTTTTGCGGGACTGCTAAAGCATGTGTATGCTACTATGCTTATCAACTAGGGGACCTATGCCCTTAAGTCATAAATGACAGTAATGAGGATTAATGCTTCACAAAAGGGCACTTCTATAGCACATAGACACGGTTTTGATCCTGGGGCCTCACAGTTACGAGGCCATTGTTTTGTCACTGAACCATGACTGTACGCAGCGGGGGCTAGGGTTGGGGGCAGTTTCCATAAATAAAAAAAAAACAGAAAATGCAATAAATTTTCAATAATTTATTGCATTTTTACCCCGGTCCCCAACATAAAAAAAATCCTCTGGACGGCCATGCATTATGGGATAAAAACTAAAATATTCCACCTTTATGAGCGACAGTGTTTATAGTTTAATCCTATTAATTTCTCCTTTTATCCCCCCAAACTTGATTTCCCCATGCCGTTGCAGAGGTTATACGATTTGTATCATAATGCCTGCATGACATTGCACAAAATCTTTTATGAACTTTGAAGAATTGATAATATTTTCTGAATATTGTAGATTCATAATTATTGATTTTCTTCTGAATAGTTTATCAAAAGTCACATTTTTCTGAAAAAAAGTTACTCTATAGTAGTGCATCCACACCAAAAAAAATTACTTTCAATCTAAATTTGATGCTGGTGTGAAGAAATAAGATTCTTAGAGGGGAAATAGGAAATTTTATATTATCAATATAAAGAAAACAATAAGTGGATAGTGAGGACATGACGCTCCTCCTCCTCCTTCTTCTCTCCCCTTTCCTTTTCTTCTCTGCAAGTCACTCTTTTTTATTTTTATTTGTATTGTTGTATCTAACTTGAGGGCTGCCGGCACGTCAAGCTACTTTGCTTATTACTGTAGCCCTCCTGCATCTAATGTATGTTAATTTCCATTCAATATATTTGTTTAAATTCAATATATGTGTTTAATATCGTTTATTATCTGTATAAAAATTATATACACTTGAAATATTGTATCAAGCCATATTATGTTTATGAAAATGTATGATGAAAAAAAGAAAAAAGATGCAGAAACCAATAAATCAAATCAAATGAGTGAATTTCCAATTTGTCTTGTGATTTTCATTGTTTCATAATTTTACAGACTTTTTCAAAAATGTATAAGTTTCTTATTAGATATCCGATTTTTGCTCAAACTTTTTTTGGTTGGTTTGTCTTATTTTTCTGCTTCTATTAAAGTAAGTTATTTTTTGAGTGGACTTGGCCTTTAAGCTACTGATTTTGAAAAATCACCATCCGTGACATATGATTACGAATACTTTGCCCACGGATGTCCCTGTTATATGTAAATGCGACAAAGTGCAACCTTGTAACCAGGTAATGATTTACAAAGTCCTTGATGAGCTGTAGTACATGATTTCTCCTAAAATCACAGTCATACTGCTCATGCAAGTTGGGAAAAAGACTCCCATGATTGAGACTGTGTATGATTTTAACACACAGTTGGTCTCTTATATGCTGTCCAATCGTGGGCTTGGTACCCTGTTCTCTCAAGATTCTTTCGGAAGCCATTGCAATGTTCAGTACAGATTTGGAAGGGATGATTAGACCGCCATTGTCTTTCAACCTGATTAGTTGCAAGTAGACTTCTGGAACCTCATCTGTCCTGTCTACTAGTGCCTCCTTGCATTTATCACAGGACTGATTGTGAACAAAATGGAGGAAAGATCAAATGACAAACTTGGCTTCACTCATAATCCTTACACAGCTTGAGCTTCAATTGAGACTGTTGAGTCCTACTCAGATAATCAATAACCTAACTTTACATGTATATTTACATGTATGTTAACCTCCTATATCATGTCTTTCAAACATTACATTCAGATTGTAATTAATATACATGTCCATTTTTATGTTTTTAGTGCTGAAGAATGCAGAATAACCTGACATCGAGTTTATTATATAAATGAAATGATTAATGGGGGTGGGGTATTTTCGTATAGTGCAACATCCAATAATAAAAATTATTTAAAATGGCTGAATACAAATTTTCACCATTTTTTTGGTGGTCCATTTCAGGTAATAGTATTCTTTCATCAATAGTCGACATAAAATACATTTGTTTTGAAAATCCTTGCAGAAATGTGTCTTAAATGACATCCTCTTTCACATTATGATACAATTTAAGTGAAATTTTGTCATCAATTTTTGGGCGCTTCCAACATTTCAGATAGCTTTAAAGTTTGTGCTTGTTACAAATTTAACCTTTTATACTTACATGGCATTTTCCTTGTATACTCCTAATAGTGTATCCTGCAATGTAAGCTGTGACATTCTGTTGAAACATGCTGAGTTCTGCAGGGGGAGAAGTGGATGGAGATGTCTGTGCCTCAATGGTCGATATTTCAACCGAGATGACCCCATCAGAGGGCAATTTCCGATCTTCATGGATGTTGGTTCCCATTGCTTCTAGAAACCATGTAGCATTTCCTGATGTACTCACAGGTATGTTGGAGTTGATTAATAGTGCTCTGTGATGAGTAATTGAAACATTGTATATATTAAGGCATATAATTTCTCTAAAAAGTACGCTGCTATTTCAGTAACAATGAAATGTTAACTTCTCATTGTTTTCTTTTATGTTTACACTAGTGTAATTATGCATAGAATATAAAGTCAAGGGTCACATGTATCTTAAAAGCAATACATTTGTTAAGTGCATTGTTTGTTACCTGTAGGCAGCCTGAAATTGCGTTGATGTTGGATTGTTGTTCCAACCGCCCCTTCCTCGAATCTTAGCAAAGTGAAGTTCAAGTTGATCTTGGCTTAGACGATAGGGAAGGAAGTACCTGTATTAATAGCACAATTATTATTATTAATTTTTAGTTTATTGTTTGTGTGTGTGTTAATTCTTGCAATATTTAAAATTAAAACCAAAAATTATAGTGCAAATAAATGCGGATTAATTTGATGGAAAAGGAATTTGATTTCTTATTTTTTTTTCTTCTTCTTAGTTACTGATGACAGAAAAGACCTGTTTCATACATGTACATGGGTTATGTACAAATATATTTGCAATAATTTTATTTAGGGTGAATGTATGAACAAACTTTTTCTTTAGATTTTTTTTAAAAGTACAGGGCAAGTAACTTACAAGAAATGGCCAACTTGTGTTTCATCGATCACAACTTCAAATCCTTTCATTTACCCGTTTCCTCTCATTGTTTGCTTCTATTAAAACCAACTTAACACATGTGTCATGGTGGACTTTCCCTTCAAGGTATTATTTGATAGTTAATACCGGTATGTACTTGATAATTGTGCTTTGTCATATTGATAAAGGATGTCCAACAATCAAATTTCAAGTAGAAAAAAAATGGAAGTCGATCAATAATCCTGTAATACATTCCTCCTGCTTTCATTAGTCTATGGAATATTTTACACAGAATTAAGTAGGTATTTATAATTGTCTATAATCTTACTTTATTCCAGATTGAGGATCATTGAAGAACCGGTCTGCCAGAGAGATGAATCCATCCATCGCTAAACAGAAACCTATGACTGGTGTTCCTCTATTGCTTGAGGCAACGGGAGTACCGTCACTTAACTTCAGTGACAGTAGCATCTTCTTTGTCTTATTGAAGTAGGCTTCCCAGGTAGGACGAGTACTTTTGAAGAGAGGTGCTTTGTAACCTTTCTGTAACCTATTCCGCCCATTCAACATGTCAAATAGTCTGTTGAGTGAAATTTTAAAATAACTGATATGAAAAAAACTACTTGTCCCTGGGCAGTGAACAAGATACAGGGTCTGAATCCCTGCCACAATGTTAACCACCTTTTTGCTAAACATTAAGCTGCACTTTCCTCACTAGACTTAAATGGTTTAGTTTTATTCCTTGAAATACTTGAGCCCTGTAATAACAGCCATACTGTACATGTACTGAATCCCCTGTCATAACAATGGAGCACAAGTTTATTCAAGTGGGACAGACCTGAGCACTAGACAAAAACCCACTAGTATTATTGCTATTAGACTAAATCAGATTGAAGCAATTAATAACTAATGAACTAATTAAAACATGTAAAGGTGATCATTCATGTTTAGATTCAACACTAAATTGCATTCCATACTGTTAATGCACCCGATACGAGCTGCGACATTAAAGTCATTGACCAGTTTTGGAAAAATGATGCAATATGTATTGACCCGTTTTTGTATCACATCCAACATGTGTTTGATTTGCGTCCAGTAGTCATTAACGCTATTTTAAGACCTACTTTTTGTGGTTAGAGTCATTAACCAGGCGACAGCGCCCAGCAACATTTTTTTCTACAAACGACTGTAGCGCCAGGTTACCCGGCCATACATCCAGGGGCAGATCAAAGACTTTACAGGGGAGGGGGGGGGGGGGGGGGGGGAGGAAGCTTGAAATAAACGAAATTGCGAGAATGAAGCCTTCAACTGGATGCGGTCCCCGGATAATCTTAGCCTTTTGGCAGATTCTGAGGCCTATCCAAATGCATAAACAGAATATGTATGCGAACACATTTTTTTCGGGAGAAAAAAAAAAGGGGGGGGGGCGTGCGCCTCCCAGTACCAGGCATCCACTGGATCTGGGCAGCGTTTCATGAGACCGTCATAACTACAAGTTTACCGACATCCCATTGAAACGTGTGTTAAACTTAATACACACATTTCAATGGGATGTCGTTGGACTTGTACTTATGACGGTTTCATGAAACGCTGCCCAGATCCCCGACACCGAACACCTGGGGAGGTTTCACGAAACCGTCATTAAGTCTAACTTTTTAGACATCGTATTGAAACGTGTGATAGAGATCTAACACGTGTTTCTACCAAATCTCCACGAGCTTAGACTTATGGCAGTTTCGAGAAACTAGCACTCGCTCTGAATCTGGCGCATCCACGGCCACGCTGGAAGCTCGGATCTGACCGCCTGCGATGCATGCCCCGGACGCGACGGCAGCCCGCTCTCGAGCTAACTCTCCATCGCATCGTGCAGCTGTCTTTCTTCTCTTTCACGAACACGGTTGCCCGACTGAAACAACTAGACCACATTAGTATCCTGACATCAAGATAGGTCTCTATTATGTGCCCATCCGTCTGATTAAGGTAGGTTCTACAGTAACACCGTATTTTATTCTTTTTTTAAATAAATCTAACTTGCACATTCAAATGGAAATAATAGCCCTACCAGGTGCGCCGGGCCCGCCGCTCCCGCCCGGCAGGATACCTAGACTGGTGGACATCACGAGCCATGTCCCTGGTTTTGCCCACACATAGCTGCATTACTATCCTGGCTGTGCAGCTGTGTATTAAAAACTGTTCATATTGATTTTCAGCATTTCAAACTACACTGTACAAAACTCAACTGATTTCACTCAAAATCGGTACTTTAGTGATAGTTGATGCCCGCCCCCCACTCAGTGTTATTTAGGGTATGCATATGCGTGTTCCCCCCCCCCCCTTTGCAGCAAAAGTCCGGTGTGTAAAGTCCCTGGCCCCCCCCCCCCCCCCTCAGTGTTATTTAGGGTACGCATATGCTCGTTCCCTCTTTTTGAAAGCACCCCCTATCTGAGGACTGCTAACATTTTCGAACCCCCTTTTCGCGGGCTTTTCACAGGCTTTTCCTGCCTTGGAGACCCCCCTAAATCAGGAAAAATGCTCAATGCACCCCCCTAAATTCAGAATAATTTCTCAGGAGTCAAAAGAGATGAGAGAAAAAAAGAAAAAACACCCCCTTTTTAAAGAAATCTCCGGGTGAAAAGTCAAATACACCCCTTTTTTTTACAATTCTCGGGCCGGACTTTGTCGCACGAAAAGTACCCCTTTACCGGACATTTTGGTAACACGCATGCGGTCATTCCGACCCCTGCGTGGGGGGGGGGGGGGGCCGGGGTAAAGTCAATACGGGTCGACCTTTTTCTTTTGTTATACAAGCCTTTTTCAGCAAAAGTCCGGTGTGTAAAGTCAATACGGGTCGACCTTTTTCTTTTGTTACGAAAAGGACATTTTGGTAACACGCATGGGGTCCATCCGTTCTCGGAGTGGGGGGGGGGGGGGGGGGGGGGCCGGGAGTTGATGACACCTAAATAGCATACAATTTTTTCAACTTAGGTCTATGTTATAGTTATACTTAGAGATCTAGAATCTAGTCTATAGTCATATAGATCTAGACTAGAAAGAAAAATTCAAAAATTCAAATCGTGAGTCTATTGTCAAACTTGCTAATCAACCACTTTGTATACATTGTGTGCATTAGTGTGCAATTGTGTGCAATGTGTTCATCGTGTGCTATTGCTGCCTCTCAGCACGTACATGTAACAGCGCTAGAGGACAATACGCCTAAGCATTAATTGACTCTAGCCTTGCTGGAGTGGTTTTGCCCTGCAGGCCTGGGTGGAATACGATATAAAATATCAAAAACTGTGACTCTAATGATTGCATTTTAGGCGTGGACTTTACGTAAGGTAGCATATGACGTTCAAATCAGATTTCTTAATAATCTTGCCATATGACCCATGTGCATCAACTTTTCACACGTATAGGCTACTGTCGGTGTCATCATGCATCCTCAGCTCATGGTAGCTGCTAGACGCAGGTTGTAGATCTAATAACATTGATATCACTTGGCCTATACCCATCATTTAATAATATTCAATCTGAGCTGTATGGCCCTACGTGTTATCAGTGCCTGTGATATGGTGTAATATTGAAGCCCTAAACAAAATTGCGCTTCAAAATGATCATGATAGAAATGCCTCAAAGAAGTAAAAATCTGTTAGTTTGAGTTACCATTTTTACCATACTCATTTTCCCCAAAAGACTGTAGTGTACATGAATGTAATAAAAAACTGTTAGGTAAACAAAAAATAAAATTTTGATTTCCAATCATAAATATCTTGATAATCAGACAGCTAGGCAATCGGCTTGTTTGTAATCATGATTGCAGCATGAGCTAAATCCAGGAGTTTTTTTCTTCAGAATCTGAGGCAATGTTACCGAGCCACTTAATTGATACCCGTACCCCTATCAAGACTGATAATTGATATAAAACAAAAATTCAAATTTGTTCATAATAACCACTAGAAGTACCCACACTAAAATAACCTTACCCACTGGTGGTAGCTGTTAATACTAGTATGATTAGTATTACTATACTGTAGGACTAGTAATATAAACTCTTCTTTCTTCTCATACAAATCACTTTAAAATAATACAAACATTTAACAAAAAATGTAAATATTTGATACTGGAGGGATAGCAATTTGGTGTGTCACTCTCGATATGGGTGCCAATTAAGGCTTAGTGACATCCATATCATATTTCATGTTATCACCTAGCCCTAAGGCTATTCTAACCAGTCTAGCGAACAAGCTGTTGGTTGTCCCTGTTCTGTAATTGATCATCTTGGTTGCACTCACATTTATGGAAGTTTATGCAAATTTATGCAAGTTTATCCAAATTAATTGTTGACACTATTGGGACCTTTATGTGACTGTAGTGGAATTCACTGCTGCAGGGACGGATCCAGTCTGCAGAAAGGGAGGGGGCCGGCTGAAAGGGGGCCCAATTCGTGAAAAAATGTTGAGCACCGAGTTAACACCCACCACCCCCGGCCCCCCTTTGCTCCCCCCTTTCTCCAGGGGGGCGTCTTTTTTAAATCTAAAAAAAGGTTAAATTTACCTGTTTATGGGGCCAAGTGAGGGGGTCCCGCGGCCCCCCCCCCCCAATCTGGATCTGCCACTGCACTGCTGCAATAGTGAAAAACAGACACCATAATCTCTCTTCTCACAGAAGATTTAATATACCTAATATATATGTTAAAGGGAAATCCACCTTATTCTCTAGTATTAGCAAACTACCAGTGGAAGGCTGAACAAATATAAGAAGCACAATGGGGACAATTTGATTTAAATTTAAATCAGACTAAAAGTGACAAAGTTACATGTACACATTTTTGAAGTTGTAAATTTGTAATCATTAAAACATGTAGGTATGGGCTCTTCAAATTGGCTGAATCAGTAACGTCTATAGGATGTAGTGGCGGACAACTTTTCCATTTGTTCCAACACACAGAATGACTAAAATGTAAATGAAAAAGAAAAAAAACATGTACATGTATGACTCAGAAGGTTCTTTATATCTTAAGAGGACCTGTAAATAAACTGATAATTTCCACAAGGAAGAAGGCACTTAAGATTATGTTTTGTATACAACAAACAGGAGAGTTATCCATACATGTCTACATCATGTATTTCAAACTTTTGCCATTCTCTTTTTCTTACAGTGTATTTTTTTAAAACCCAATTCAGGGACTCTTCAACTCACACATGTAATGTAATTTATGCTACATGTATGTTTCAGAGGTGAAGTAGACAACAAACAGAAGAGTTATCAATGTCTACATGAATGTACCAAATTGCCAATTTGAGATTCACATTTATTTAGTGATCTCATACTTCAAACATTCATAACTCTTAGTATTGGTCTGATTTATTTCAAACTTTTGCCATTCTGTTTCTCTTACATTGTATTTAAAAAAAAACTCAATTCAGGGACTCTTCAACCCATACATGTATTGTAATTTATGCTACACGTACATATTTTGTGTTTCAGAGTTGAAGGGAAATTTTGAATAATTTTTTCCTCATGTACATTTATATATCTATGAATGGTCAATCCCTGCTATTAATACTAGAACACAAGACATATTGAAGCCTCTTCAACAGGTACATTTTGTAAAGCTATGGTGGAGTACAACTGCTGTGAGTATTCTCAAACTTGTGTGTGAGTTTTGACAAGGGAAATAAATCACCAGCCCCCCCCCCCCCCCAAAGCCTCAAAATTTCACTTGATCAAGGTGACAGAGATCCAAGTTATGGAATTGTATGGAAATAAGATTCTAAATCGTGAAAAGGATTTATATTTTTTAATTTGTGAGATTTTTCTGGTGTTTTTAAGTACGCTTCAACAAAGAGGTAGGCCACCACCAAAATTGACACATCCCCAATTATTAATGATTTCCTGTTCTTTGGATGCTTCTTCTTTATAAAAAAAAATGGAAGGTATTAGTGGGCAACTTCTCTGTGCATTAGTGAGTTTATGTCATTTTTGTTTTCTTACATTTTTATGTAAAACATGACCACCATTCGCAGTCATGAGGTGATATGAATGAGAAAATAAAGATAAACATAGTTGATTGTAAACATGGAGGATGATAACATTTAAGATAAAGAATACATGCGAAAAAGGTGTGAAAGAGAAAATGAGTGAAGGAAGAAGAACAAAGATAACTGTTTAGATACAAATGAGAAAAATAAAGGCACACACAGGGAAAGAGAGAAGAACCAATGAAAGAAGACAAAAACTGAGTGAAAAGTCATATCCTATGTAGACAGAAATAGGGGAAAGTGAAAGAAGAATATAAAAAACAGTATATGAATAGAAGATATTAAAGTAAAAGATAAAAGAAGGATAAAATAAGAGAACATGAAGCGAGGACAGAAAAAAGAAGAAAAAAGATGTAGACAATAAAAAGGAATAACATAGAAAATGAGAGAAAGAGGAAAACAGAAGGAAAAAAAGACTAACATAGGGTTATCTCAATAAAAGGAGAAATTTAAACAAATAATAAAACAGAAGAATAGAAAACTGTAAAGTGCTGCATGATATTGAATGTAAATATATGTCACAAGCTTTCTATCTGGGCAGATTTCTCCTGGGTACATTTTGAAATTCTAATCACCTACTCGTCATCACAATGAAATGACCTAATGAATAAAATGATGTGATTTTTTATTTTTCTCATCAATGACGATTCATTAATTTTCAGATTTCCTGTTCTTCATCCCAAGTGTTAATATTTGTATAACCGATTTATGTTCTATAGTATTTTGCTCCAAAGTTACTATCCCGTTTCATTCTATAAAATGCACGATAAGCAGACTCTAGATTTGTGCAGCTACTTTTACATACATGTACATGTCCACTTTATTACCCCGTATCTGTAGCTAGATATTTGGGATGCCAATTTGAAACAAAGTCTGTCAAAAGTACCCTCCTTAATACCCTATTTCCAATGACACCCATGTACCTTTATTCCTGTTAGGTGCTTAACATTGCACAAACTTAAAACAAAACAGTACCTGGAACTTGCAGCTGCAAAGAGAGAAAGAGAAAGAGAGAGAGAGAGAGAGATATTTAAAGAGAGAGAAAAGGAGATCATACATGTATGAGAATAATAAACTGGAAAGAGTGACTATTATTGATTGCAAAAGTGACTGCAATTATTTGTCAGTAAATAAATGAAATGTAAATTACTTTGGTATGTAGAAGGAAAATTGTAAGGTTCAGAATTCAGAATTATTTTCTAATCTGCCCTTCTCTATCACCTCTGCATTAACATCATCACCCCTTTTTAAATATCCATCTGATATCCCTCTAATAGAAAACTGAACAGCTTTTGAGCCATAATGCATGGCCATTCAGAGGATTTGTTTATGTTGGGGACCGGGGTAAAATGCAATAAATTTCATTTTCTGTTTTTTATTTTGTTTATGGAAACTGCCCCCTATCCTAGCCCCCGCTTCGTACAGTCATGGTTCAGTGACAAAGCAATGGCCTCGTAACTGTGAGGCCCCAGGATCAAAACCGTGTCGATGTGCTATATTAGTGCCCTTTTGTGGGGCATTAATCCTCGTTACTGTCATTTATGACTTAAGGGCGTAGGTCCCCTATTTGATAAGCATAGTAGCATACACATGCTTTAGCAGTCACGCAAAACACACATTGTCAAATTATTATTCAATAAAATCGGAGAATGGATACTATTATCTAGATCTATTATTTTTAAATTATTTTAAAAATAATTCCATAAAGTGGGGTAAAACAAAAATATTCCAACTATATGAGCGACAGTGTATAATGTGAAGCATCCATGTTGCACTTTCTCCCTCTTCGTATTCTTATGCCATTTTAAAAACTATTTATTACAAATCTTTAATATAGTAAGACCCTACATTACATGTACATGTGCACATATTTTCAGAAGAGTCATATTATTGAGTGGAAAATACAGCTTTTCTATTCAATTTCCATTATGTTCTATAGATTAGGTAAAGCTAAATTAATTAATATAATTTGAGTTAAAATACATGTTTCTCTGAGGATCCAAAACCATTGAATACTATTGATTACCTAAGATTTAACTAACCATGGTCAGTTATCTTTCATTACCATAATATTTTGCAATTTGTCTGAATTTGTATAGAAATAAATGAAACTAAAGTATAATTTGCATATTAAAAAGATAATGTTTTTCTCCAACAATAATCAGCTGATTATCCTTTATTTTGTTTGTTTGTAGTAGTTGTTTTTTATTGATATATTTTATTTATTTCCTGTACAAAGATATTAATTGCATAATGTTTTCTCCTTTAAATGATTTTTTTTTCTATTTTGATCCAATTTCCAAAAGATTACCCCTTATCCCTACAGTATATGCAATCTCCTACATGTATATACTACATGTAGCATTAAAAGTTGGCCAGTCTTCCTTTTAAAATTTATTGGATTTTTGTTTGTGTGTGTCTATGTCAAAGTTATTCTTATGCACATCTATTTTTCATTTATTCTTCAACTCTGGTATGATTTCCATTCAGTTTGGTATATATTGTATACAGTGTACATATTACGTAGAGCCGTTCCTTGGTTTTAGCGGTCTATGGTTTTAGTCTTTAAAAGAGGGTTGGGTGTGGAAATTTGTTCCCCCCCCCCCCCTGTGCAAAATTAATGACTGCTGTGGATTGCAACCTGTAAGTTTTACAGTGCACATCAACTTTATAATTAAGTTACCAAAGTTGGAACTGGTACATTTTTTTTATTATACGCACTGAATAGTAACTTTGAGACTAAATTTGCATAAAATCTGACTGTCCATACATTTTAGCAGTAATTTATTGTTTCCATTGTTGCAATGCCAAATGAAATAATAATTATAGCTTGCAGTAAAATCTTAGGATTTTTGTTTTTCTACAGGGTGTCTACTGTCTAAAAAGAATATGCAACAATATTTTTATTGGATACATTTTAAAGTTTTAAACGGTACTCATCCATTCATTTTGTTGGCAGTGCTGTGTTAGTATTATCTAAATACCATTTGTGTACAAGGAACAATACTACCCCACAAACTTAAGTTAGGATTGTTTTTGCTAGACGTATCACATTTCAAATGTTAAAGATAGCATGTTGCATGCATCAGTGCACAAGAATACTGTGGCTTCTACATTTTAAAACAAACTTTCAATTTAAGTCACTCTTATTTCTTGGAAACAATACCATCATTGATTTGAAAGAAAATAATATACTTATTCATGCAGCTCTTCAAATATTTATTTCAAGTTAAGCAACAACTACCAAACATTGATTTTATATCATCCATTTCAGCAGATCTGCATGAACATGTATTAACAATACCTACATGTAGTTTTTGTATTGTATATTATTATGCAGATTCATATGAGTAGAAATGTATATGTCTTGGCAGCTCCTGATTCAATTATATCCTCTCTCTCTCTCTCTCTCTCTCTTTCTACCTTTTATCCCTCTTTTCCCCTCTTTTTCCCTTTTTTTTTTTTACTTTCAATCACTCTAGCTACCTCTCTCTTCCCCTTTTTGATCGCAGGAAGTTGCAATATTGTTATTATGTCACTGTAATAGTTCTGTATAAATGCAACTTTACATGTGTATACTTATACTTAATTGTAACTATTGCTCTTACCCAAACTACAGTCTTCTTTGGAGCAAACTGTCAGACATTTGCGGTAGTATACAGCTGAAATGGAATTTCCGTTCAACCAAACAGTATACTTCAAGGCTATTTCTCAGCGACGAGGGTTAGCTCCAGGTAGCAGTAGCAGGTACATGTAACAATATCTTAAAAACATTTACTTACCTGTAAGTCCTTTTCATGTGAAGATGATTCAAAGTACAACTATATTTATTTATTGTATAAAATGACCTGCTTTCATAAAGTCCTCTTGTGAAATCTTATGAATTTGAGTCCAATCCCCCCCCCCCCACCCCCTTCCTGTTTTTCTGGCTTCTATGTATTCTTTGAGCCAGCCCTTTGACGTATGCTTAGATCTTTTAAGTTGCAAATTTAGAAATTGCTTTCTTCAGTCAGCAACATAATGCATGATTCACATAGATTAGGGATATGTACCGGTAACCCATAAGATATAAGAACAAATTGCGATAATGAAATGAAGTGTGGAAGAGAGGATCTGAGCTAGAAGACTATAAGGAGAATGCAGCCAAGGCTAAGCAGCAGGAACCAGTTTGGGCTTCACTCAAGACACAATATAGTTTTTGCAATGAGCTGTTAAATACTGGGTCTTTCCTTGCAGAGTAATAAGGGAGCAAGAGAAAGACCATCACCATGTATACACGTAGCAGAAACACAAAGCAAATAAATTTGAGACATTTTATGATTAATTATGTAGGAAGCCAAATCTAATTTCAAACGTCACTTGTCATCTTTTATGTGATAGATCTACAATTATCATAACAGTAATGTTTGTAGCCTTAAAAAGAAATTGCAAGAGGAATGTCAATAAATAAAGTCTACACCATTCACAAGATGCTAATTTGCATTTAACACCATTCCAACAACTTTCAAATCAACTCCGGCAATTATGTTCTGATTCTATAATACATCTTTGTAAATACATCTTTGTAATGTTTGCAAGTTTCAGAAGATGAACCCTGCAAGGCCATCAAAATTACGACAAGAGTTCCATATGTACACGTAACCACCACTAAAATTGAAGGAAAAAATATGGGTATGCTGGGTTAGGATTAGGATGAGAGTGAGGGTAGGCTATACAGCTGTGCATCGATTTTAGTGGGGTTATATATATGGAACTCTTTCCGAAATTGCCTGTAGTTGATTTTTTTCCTTTCTCTTTAGGTAGTTGCAGACGTGTTGTTTTGGTCATTGAGTTTTTTGTCTGTAGTTTTTCTGCTTTTCTCAAAACCATCATTATATCAAGGTAGACTTCCCCTTTGATAACCAAGTTTCATCAGTGTGTGTAGTGAACATTCCCTCTTTTTCCAATACACTTTCGCAATATAATTAAATAGTTATAGATTAATTGTAATGCATCTTTGCAAGTTCATATTTTCATGTTTTCATGATTTGATTTATAACTGTTTTAATGCTAACCCTGATGAAACAGTACTGTAATTATTATGTACCTACATGTAATATACACTCACCCATAAACTTTATCATATTCAGGAGGATATCCTGCAAATCTATGATCATGGTTCTATTAAACTATACAATTTTCAATTAAACCTCCTTTACAGAAAGGGGAAATCAACAAGTGGCACCATTCATGTTTTTTTTTATAACTTATATGTGTAGATAGAAAAAATGCCTCACAAGGCTTTTCAAGATGATGTGGTCATTACCTCTTAATAGATTATATGTCAAAGTGGTTACAGTATGAGAGAACCTTTTCCACGTATGTAGGAGGATAGCCTTTAGATATATATTTAAAATTGAATTTCCAATCATTCTCTCTATAGATAAATGTACAGTATATAAAGAATGATATCTAGGGACTTGATAATGACATGTTCGATAATAATCAGTTTGTGTTCTTAATTAGATGCATTCATTCATTCCTAAAAGAAAGGCTTTGGAGCATACATGAATTTAAAAAAGAAGTCTATCCCACTTTATTTGTTACATGGAGGTTAAAGAATTGATATGATTTTAAATTTTTTATTAGAGACCTTTTGTAAAACCCTGATAGAATCAATTTTGATTTGTTTACGCGATTGTTGTATTTTTACCATTCACGCTATCATTTTCTTCTTTTTCTATGCAGGCTGGAAGTAACACACATGTGCAGTGTTTCAGTCGAAAACGAATACCACCCATTCAAAATCGGTTATAGGATCTTGTCCATATGTCCATATTTTTGTATGCATGTGAAACATGGACCATGACAGCAGACATTAAAAGAAGGATACAGGCACTGGAGATGAAATGTTTCCGCAAACTCCTCAGTATCTGGTATAGAGATCACATAACCAACGAGGTAGTGAAAATCAGAATTGGAAACACCATAGGGCCGTATGAAGACCTCCTGACTTCAGTGAAAAGATGCAAAGTAAAGTGGTATGGGTATGTCACATGATCATTTGGACTGGCCAAGACTATTCTACATGGAACAGTACAAGGAGGGAGACGAAAAGGCAGGCAGAGGAAACGATGGGAAGACAACATTAACGAGTGACCTTGACTGAAACATCATACTTCGTAAAGCCAAGAACCACGAGGAGTGGAGGAAGCTGGTAGTATAAATCTTCAGTGGTGCCCCAAGGGTCAGCCAGACTGTGGGATAGGTGAAGGTGAAGGTGAAGGAAGCTAAGAATCAGATAGTTAGACATTATATTGGATCATTTATCCTTTCCTTCAAAAGGAATGTTGCTTTATACTGTAGCACATAAACAATGCTTTTTAATTGGCAATATTTCAGTTCAGTACGCTTGTTATTAATTTCATCAAACATTAAAATGTAAAAGGGAGAAACACTGTCATTTGAAAATCAAAATGTAAGTCATAAAAATTTCACTGTCTAACTATCTGAATCTTGTCAGGATCCATGTACGAGTTAGTGCAATTCTTTTCTCTTCACTACAACCGCATTGATTTACTTTAATAGCATGTTACTAGGTACATCAATTGATGAGAAAAAGCAGCAAAACGCTTTAAATTTGTTGTAGTCTTAAAATTAAAGTTGGAAGTTTCCTAAAAAGGGAATTTTAGAACACTCCTTCAACTGACATGCACGGATGTTATACTTATGAATTTCCATACATTAATGTCTTTGTAATGCATGTTACCAAACAAAAAAAAGTATCATCAACCATTCTTGTCATTTCCTGTGCAATTATTTTCACATCCTGGCTTAACAGTACATAAACAGTGCTCTTTTATTTTCAATATTTCAGAAAAATGCATTTGCATTATGATACATGCAGGTATAGTTGGTCAAGTAAGAATATATTTACAGCATGCTCACTATGAATTGATTAAATCGCCATTGAATCTAAAAGGTATGTTATACCTCATTGTATATTCAGAAGGAAAAAGTGTGAGGATAGCTTTAAAAAAAAAAAAATCATGAGTATCCATAATGATGTGAATATGTACATGTTTGTTTGTTGCATATGATTCTTCCTTGGTATCAAAGCTGTAATAATTGCATATTTATGATTCAGCATAATACTTTGTTCATTACAAAAAAAATATGTCATAATTTTCCAAAACGGTAGTGTAAAGAATAATGTAAGATTGAGGTAAGATTGTTACATATATTCTCTATACGTATCAACTAAAATGTAAGTTTTCAAATGAGATACTATTTTGTCCCCAGATGAAATAAGTAATGGATCTTTTTTGTTAAATGTCAGCAAATGATCTAAATGAACATGTGTTCGGGTATATCAAATCTTGTACATGTAGTTTCTATAGCTAATATAGTTTGGAGGACTTAAAGATAGAAAAACTGCTGATTGATTAATTACCATTGTTTGTATTGTTCACTATAACCAGCAAGTAAAGGGACATTTAGTAGATGCCAAGAAAGTATTTCCAAAGCAATTACATTTCTCTTATCCTGTAATGTATTTTTTGCGTCAATAAAAGCAAATGTGAGGGTTGTCCACATAACATCACAACTACAGAACAGTTTAATTGAAATTAACATACATATTACATGTATATATGTGTATTATGGAATAACTTAGAATATTTCATAATTTGTTATTATTATCCAGTTCATTACATTTTTACCAATGTATTTCTTCAATATTTCTACTTTTCCTCAGAGCATATGCTGTGAACTAATGGATATTCCTTGTCAGTTCCATCATGTTATGTCAATGGGCTTACACTGTATGCGTGTACATGTCCTTTTTGCAATGTACATGTGCTACGAAAATGTCAACAATATTGTTTGAGATATAAAATATAGAGTTAACAAGTGAATTATTCATACTCCTTGTAAATGTGATTTTTGGGGATGCATTTTTTTGTAACTTAAGAATGAAAGGTTGACTGGGTGAATTAGGGCCCTTTTAGAAATAAATGTACATGTAGTTGTAACGTTTTCAAATGGATGAAAGTTTTATGGTGTAATTGTTGAAATCAAGAATTTTAAATTCTGTTTTCATGTTCTCACAATAGTTGTGTTAAAATTACAATAAGAAAGTTAAAACTTGTAAAAATATGCCACCTTGAAAATGGACTAGACTGAATAATTTTGAATTTGTAATATCTATGACAATTATCAACTGCTTCAAATTATGAACCACAGCATTAAGGGTGGTTTGCAGTGGAACTTACATGATTTGCATATTAATATCAAAATTTAAACTGTAAGCTAACTTTGGCAGACAACACCGAATTCATTGAAAACTTTACTGTGAATAGATGAAGATGATGATGATAATAGTGACGATGTTGGTGTGTGATGATGATGATGGGGATAATGATGGTAGTAGTGGGGATAATGATGGTAGTAGTGACGACGACGATGATGATGGTGGTGATGATGGTATAGTAATGATGATGGTGGTGGTAATGGTGGTAGTAGTGATGATGATGATAATGATGGTAGTAATGATGGTGGTGATGATGGTGATAATGAAAGTTGTAATGCTGGTGGTGATGATTGTAGTAGTGATGATGATGGTGATGATGATGGTAGTAGTGGTGATGATGATGGTAGTAGTGGTGATGATGATGGTAGTAGTGACGACGATGATGATGGTAGTGATGATAGTATAGTAGTGATGATGGTGGTAGTAGTGATGATAATGATGGTAGTAATGATGGTGGTGATAATGATGATAGTGATCGTAGTAGTGGTGATGATGATGGTATTAGTGATGATGGTGGTGGTGAAAATGATGGTAGTAGTGATGATGATGGCACCAAGGGTGATGGTGATGATACGTGTATAATAATGATATTTATACAATAATATTAAAGCATGTACTAATAATATCCCACTCCTTAAAGCAATTTCCTTTATCAAAAACAAGTAAACTTATACCTTTTAATGTGCATTTTAAATTCAAATGTTTTGTATGACTAAATCGAAATAAGTACATGTAACTACAGAAAAAAATAAACCTTGTCGTGCAATTCAACAGGGAGAGTCATCATTGTCATCACCCAATGTCTCTCTCTCTCTCTCTCCTCCCTCTCTCTCTCTCTCTCTCTCTCTCTCTCTCCCAAGGCGGTATAAATCACATGAAGATAAATGTTTGTCACATTTTAACAATAAGTTGATCGGCATTGATGACCAAATAATAATCACCATAGTTGTTCAAGCAATCAATGTACGAGAAATTTTGTGAAAAATAGCTTAATATTCAGGTGGCTTAGTGAAATTACCGTTACTTGCCAGATCAAAAGCACCATTTTTGGTATAGTGCTTCCTTAGGACCTACTGAACGATAGTAGGGTAGGAGCCTCGGCAAAAATATCATTTAAGGGTGTGGGCGGGGGCGTCGCCTCGTAGACCACATAAAATTCATAAGGTATTATAACATTGAGATTTGTAGTACAGTCATCCTTTTTGGTACAGGGCTTCATTAGGACCTGCTGAATCAGTGGTGGATCCAGGGAGTGGGGCCCGGGGAGCCCGAACCCCCCCCCCCCCCCCCCCACTGAGTTAAATTTTCGGCCGGCGCGATTTTAATTTTGGGGAGCAAACAAATTTAAAAAATAGTGCTCACTTACCCCCCCCCCCCACCCCCCCCCCCCCCCCCCCCCCCCCCCCCCCCCCCCCCCCGGATCCGCGCCTGTGCTGAATGATGGTAGGGTAGAAGCCCCCGGCATAATTATTCATATATGTGCGATTGGGGGCCCCATGGGTTTCACAAAAACCCAATGTTATATTATCTTATAAAATATTTGGGGGCTACGAGGCGACGCCCCCACCCACACCCTTATATGATATTTTTGCCGGGGCTCCTTCCCTAATATAGTTCAGAAGGTCCTAAGGGAGCCCTGTACCAAAAATGGCATTTGTACAGCAACAAATCAATGTTGTAAAATTATTTGGGGGCTCCAAAAAGACGCTCCCGCCCCCACACCCTTTAATCGATTTTGTTGCCGGGGGCTCTTAGCCTAATATCGTTTAGTAAGTCCTAACGAAGCCCTGTACCAAAAATTGTGCTTTTATCCAGCAAATAACGATAATCGATAAATTTGACTATATTCGGGTATAGCGGCGACTAAACAGCTTTGTAAAAACTTCTTCCTTTCATTTTGTTGTTGTCTTTTCTTGTTCTTTCTTTTCTACACTTTACAATGAATATGTCAAATAACGCTTCATATAGTAAATGAGCCTGAAGAAAGAGACTATGAGCCACTTGCGTAGTTCAATTTCTTTATTTGCGTCGATTGCAAAAGAGTCAATAGAGGGCTTTTTCCACTTTAAACAACGGTACGTAGTCTCATAATTCTGTCGCTGTAAAATTGGAAGTAAAATATCCGAAGTAACTGAGACAAACCCCTATTTTTTTTCTTCAAATTTATCTTTAATTTTGTTTTGCAGATGAAAAATTTCGGGATGGGTCGCATATCATGATTGTTGAATAATAACAACACTCTCTATCATGATATTTCAAAGTGCATGTGTATTTACGTTTTTAATACCAATGGTTTTAAAAAAGGGTACTTTTCCGCTTTTTCTTGTTAGTGTCATAAACTTATCAATTGGCTTCATTTAAAAGAATTTTTTAACAGTTTTGTTTGTTGCATGATGCCTAATCTGCAAATTATTCATCAGGATAATCTTCCATTTAAAGAAAATATTTGTTCTTCTTGTTTTGACATTTGATCGATGGTCGTCTAATCGGACATATACAAAAGGAGCGGGGGTTCATTAATTTTTATTAATAACATCAGCTAAAACGGCCTATAGGGCTTAACTGCAGAATTATCCACCATCCATGATAATGAATTAGGGTTAGGATTAGGGTCAGTGACAGGGGCTGGGTTAGAAGTAGGGTTAAGCTAGGATTGGGGTAAGGTTAAGTGTTATGACAAGGGTTAGGGGTATGACTAGGGTTAGGGCAATTTTAGGACTACGGTTGAGGTTACAATTAGTGTTGCTCTGTTCAACCCATGCAGCTCATTTTGGATTACCTAGAAATCCTTTTTTTAAGCAGGTTAAATTTAAGATTAAATAATTTGAAAATATTAATACATTGAGGATTGCCGTCTTTATCCAATTTTGTTTCCCTGATTATCAAAATTAACTATTTTTCAATCAAAATGCAATTGTTGATGAAAAATTCAAAAAAATATCCATACTGCCCCCCCCCCCCCCCGTAACACGCATCCAACACAAATTATCCCCCCTTCTGAATTTGATCGCCGTAAAGTCGATCGATCGACACAAATAAGGAAGTGGCGGGTAGCATTTTATTTAAAACATCAGGCAAACTGCAGAATAATCCACCATCAATAATAATGATTTTAGGGTTGAGGTTATGGTCAGGGAGAGGGTTGTTACTGGGGTGAGGTTCAGGGTTTAGAGTTAGGGTTAGGACAAGGGTTAGGACTAGGGTAAGGTTACGGGTTAGATCTAGGGTTAAGGATTATATCTAGGTTTAGGACTAGGGTTAATGTTACAATTAGTGTTACAAATTGGTTTACGTTCAACCCGTTCAGCTCGTTTCGGATGATTTATAAATTCAGTTTTTAAATAGGTTCAGCAAGGATGAATTAATTTGCAAATAGTAATCAATGAAGATTGACCGATCTTGTTTCCCCGATTATCAAAATTAACCATCTTTAATTAAATCTATCATCTTTACTTAAATCTAATTGCAACTTTTAATAAAAAAAGCATACCCACCGTGCCCCCCGTTAATACACATCCAAGCCCATCCAAGCTCATCCAAGACACATAAACGGACACCAATCCCCCCCCCCCCCCGAGGCCAACTAGCTATAATGACCATTATTCATAAAGACCGCTATTTATTAGGACCATTATTATAAGAACCGCTATTTATAATTTGAGAAAAGGGTAATTATTCATAAGGATAGCTAATCTTAATCGAAGAGTGTCGATATTTATCATTTGAGAAGAGAGTAGCTATTCATAAAACAGAATGAAGGTCGCTCTTTATAATGCGGGGGGGTCGCTATTCATAAAAAAAAATGAATAAGCAACAAAATGACAAGAGAGTTAATTGTTGGCTAGGAGCACCCTATGGCTGTGGCGTATTTATTATGGAAAGCAACGCTTTTTTCGGATTATGAATATCGACCCTCTTCTCATATTATGAATAGCGACCCTCATTCTGCATTAATTATAAATAGTGCCCCTAAATTTATCTTATGAATAGCGGTCCTAGTGACCCCCAATATAAATTATGAAAAGCGACCCTCATCTCACATTATGAATAACGGTCCTCATGCTTTTATCAATAGTTACCGCCTTCGTGTTTTATATATGCAGTTCGACGTTATGAATAGCGAGATTACCCCCACACCCTCTGGTGTTGAAGATTGGAGGCCTAACCAAATATTGAAAGGGGAAAAGACGGGGGAAAGGGAAAAATCAGAAAATCAAGGAAGATAAGAAGTGGAAGAGAAAGTAAAAAGGAGATGATACGACACCCTACGGGCCCCGTCCGACGCCCTGCAACTCACTCCTACACCCCAAACTCTCACTTTTGCTATGCTACATCATCGCATGCCCTCATTACAACATACAGAGCCACAAACTGACTTATACACACAATCGCTTTCCCTCTGTCGTCTTACTTCCATCATTATTCTTCTTCTCCATGTCTTCACAGTTCATCTGTTCCATTCTTCTCCACCCCCCCCTCTCTCTCTCTCTCTCTCTCTCTCATGCATTTCTTCCTTCTTCTTTTTTTTCTAACTTAACCCTCTCTCTTTAAATTGTTCTCTCCCTGACACTTTCTCTCTCTTTCAGTATTGTTCAATTATGTTTCTATGATAGATCCTCATATATTGTGTGTGACTGTCATGAATTACATTATAGAATATGAATAGGCAATAAATTTGCATTTTAATATGGTTCAAAATCAAACAAATCTTCAGTATTTACTTGTCACACACTCAATTAATCAGTCTCGATTTCTATTTAAAATATGAATATTCCTCACTTAACAATAATTATAAAAAATAATACTAATGACGAATCTATTCTATTTTTATCATCAATTTGTTTGCAAGTATGGAATAAGTAATAAGTTGTCACCTATTGTACTGTGTATTATTTGTACTTGTCTATATTAAGTTTTGTTGAGAGGCTTTTTAAAACTGAGCTTGTAAAACTAATTCTACTACTACCACTACTACTACTACTACTACTACTACTACTACTACTACTACTACTATTACTACTACTACTACTACAGTCAGAAATATCAACATGCACACCAAACAAAAAATAAAGCACATACAAAACAGACTTTGTTTGGGTATTCCATGATGAATACTTAAGTATAATACCTCCTACAAAATGTGAGGAAAAATTGAGTTTTGTGACACATGCTCCTACTAAAATTGCTTCACAATAGTTCCCAACATTAAATGAATTACTAACTTTAATCCTGGACCAATACTATACCTAACCCTAAATCTTGCTTAAATATTAATCTAACCTTAACCCTAACCCTACAATTTTGTTAAACTAAAGCCCGGAACAATTGTCAACACAGCAATTCTCGAATTGCAGCAAACCAACATCGTGTTCCTGAAATCATATTTACTACATGGTAATTTTTCTTCATTTACACTATTATATTTCAGCATGACCTATGTACAATAAAACCGGTCTGTTTGTATATTTTGAATGGAATGTATAGCACTATTATCCCCACAAAAAATAGCAAATGTTATTGAAATAATGTATATATTTACACAGGTGATATATCAATAGCCTCATACAGAAGCTATGCCGTAAACATGTTTACAACTTTACAATGCTTTCATTTGTTACATATTTAATGTACAAAGAGCAATAGCTGCAGTCAGGTTTAATACGCCCACACAAATATGGATGTGTTGCCCACACCTGAAACATAGCACAAGAGATAATAAGGCCAGTCAAAGTAAATAATAAGAATGAAGTACCGGTAGGCACTTGGTCACCTTTGAATTCAGAAAACTTATGGAGCTTTTAATAACTAGTTTGTGATATTTAACATGGTTACAGAAAAGAAAAGAAGCCATATAGGAATTTAGATGATGACAGGGGACTAATAATTGTCACCTCTTATGTTTTAGTACAGTATTCAACTTTTGCAAGAAATAATTTCAAGGAGCTTGTAGAATGGTAATCATCTTGCTATCTAGCAACACATATCAGAAAAACCTGAACAAATAGTTAGGCAGGGGGTTACCAACTTTTGCATGAGCTATAAGACACTACATGTAATATATGCCTCCGTGGCGCCTTAAAGTGATCTCATTTGGTTCTTGTGTACATACACATCTTTAAAAAATAGTATGGTTGAATGCTCAATATTTTTGCTTGTTTGGGTTTATTTTTTATGTTGAAATCATCTTGTAATACAAGCTTATAAGTGGTATACCATAACCATTCTCATATCCTTTTATCATTATTCTAATCATTTTACAAACTATTTAAATCACATATAAGGTTTATTAGTTGCAAGATGATTGTACACCTGAAGTTGACTTTTCCTGAATGCCATTACGATAATACCATCAAATAAATATTATCTAATGGACTTTACATAAAGTGCTAAATTATTAATGCAGTTTTGGCAGAGATAAGGTGCTCAAAGGATATCTTTCGGCACCCATTTCCTTCATCTGAGGCCTAAAATAAAATAATAATAATAATGATTCCGCTTTTATATAGCGTATGATGTCTCTAAGTGCTTTACAGATATATTATTACCCCGGTCATCAGATTCAGGCTTACCCGCACACTATGTATGCACATTCTCTACTTCCTGGGGATCATTCCAGCCAGGTGTCATTTTTACAAGTGCACACTTGCTCATCTAACCACATTAACTTTCGCATCCTACATACCGGTAGCTCTTTTCCATTTTCGTAAGGAATTTTGTACATCATAGGGCCGGCAGAAATACATCTCACTTTTCAGAATACCTACGCTTATTCTTTAGGGTGAGGTTTTGTGAGGTTTCCTCTAACAATAGTGGATGATCGACCTTTCACAAAAATTTGTAGTATAATGAAACAAATGGATATCCCACATTTATCAAACTACACACCCTATTTGTTTAACTTGTATAATCTTAAATTGTTTGCTCTAATTCAAACCCAAATTAAATATCATCAAAATACAGTGATATTGAGTTCTGTAAACTCTTACAAATTACACTTTTTCAAATTTGTGTAACCTCCAAGAAACTTGCAAATTATTTTAAATAATTAAACCCTTTAGATATAAAGTGTGAAATTTTATAGTCATAGGTTCTGAAACTTCTTTGTAAGAAATCAAAATATAGCGCTCTTTTCGATTGCCACAGCAGGAGCTTTTTTTTTCAAATCAACACTAGTGAACACATATTTTTTTACTTGAGACAATTAAATATCTGGAATTAAACATTAAAAAAATATTCACTGAAAAATCTCCATTTAATGTCTCGTTGAATCAACCTTAACCTTAGGCTGATCATACCAAGGGCCATGCTATTAGCCTCTGCCAGGTCCCTCTCAGTGCGTGTGTGAAGCTGCGTAGACCTTGTACTTAAAGGGATCCCATATGAAATCTGTTGGTTTGAAAAATAAAGAACAGAGCTTCCATTTATTTTTGGTCTCAAGAACAGTGTGAACAGTGCTAACAATAATATATCTTGGAGTACAATTCATTCAAATGTCTACAATTTCTTCCGAGATGAATTTTTTCCCTATCATACCATACCATACATATCATATCATATAATATGTCTAGTATTAAGTATTCTACAATTGTTGTAATCTTGTACCTGTACACTGTATTGCCAATACTAACAAATGGAAAGGTTCACATTGTTTTTCCCCAATAATTATCTATAACATAACAATCTATAAATTGTATTATATGCAATGCTCTACAATTTCTATGTGGATAAGTCACAGTACAGCATATATCAAATGAAATGACTTTCAGGAACAAAACAATAACAAAGTTGAGTTATTATCATATACTAGTATATATTCTAAGTAAAGACAAATATACTCAAGAGTTTGGTTTGATCGGTCATTTTCATACCGTAAATACATTTCATGCAAAAACATCTTCTTTACCTGCCTCTTAATAAATCATTTCATTCTCCTGCTTTGAAAAATTGTATTTCAATAATAAACACTTTCAGAATACCAATACCACACATTACGTGTTGTTAGGTCAGGCAGGCCATAATGTTTACCCAACCTACATGTAGCAACAACTAATCCTCACAATTTGCATTCTGACTACCGGTATTGAGGTACAATAATAGAAAACAGGTGAATGTACATGTACATGTAATAGCTCATCGCAAGGTACACGTACATGTATGTTTACATTTGAATACATTTTGAAAATTGTCTACTACATGGGCATATTAGTCAATTATGATCCAAAAGCATCAATTTTTACATCCATTCATTGAAAAACTACATTGTACATGCATGCAGCACTTAATAGCCATCAATAAAAAAATTGTGAAAAAATGGGGTAGGAGTCTTAATACATGTACCTTGATCATTGAACACCCCTAAGTTTTTGTTACAATCCATCTACATTGTACATACCTCATAGATTTGCTGCTACTGTTACACTGGATCAACTTGATCTACCACTTTTTTCAAAGGATAATCAAGAGCCCCTTCTCACAATCGGTGGAGTACACATGCCATTTCTCCTTTATCTTGACAGTGACCTTGTGCCTTTGCGTTGATTGTCATCAAGTGTCTACCTGCCCCTCTGAAAAATGAATAAGCATTTTAAGAATTATAAAATTATATCAAATATCTAACATATCATACAGATTACATTACAGGATCAAAAGAAAGTATTCTTATAATATTTCAGTACACTACATACATGTACAGTACTGTATGTGTAGGTGATAGATCAATATGTCTACATGTGTACATGCTAAACCAATTAGAAATTTATTTGACAAAGCCAAAGAAATCCATGTTATGTAAGCAAAGGATATACAAATCTTCCAATAAATATTTGCGAAAAGCATCTCAAGTATACAAAACAGTGATAATTACACAAATCTTGTGTATGTGAATATTGTTGAAGATGTACAGTACATGTACATGTACACCCTGTATAGGAGGCAATTCAAATTTCATAACAATGTGATTCAATCTCTGTATGACCATAGGATTGAATGTACATGTACATGTACAAGAGTACTACAAAAAATTGCCACATTAAAGCTAATGTCAAAAGGACTTCACAGAGGATTTGAAAAGACTAAAATGTGATTTAAGTTTCATGAGCTGCTATGTAAAATGATTCAGCAGTGTACTGGAGTACTAGCACTATTCTAAAGGATTTTCTCAGTGTCACATTATAAGACATTATACAAAGCAATATTTTTGAATTTTTAACTAACAATTTCCTACTCGATTTGGTTTTCCTACATTCTTGTATGGCTGGTAGTTTGTCTATCCACAACATGTACTCTCTAGGTGAAATTTTACAGGAACCAGTAGTGAATTTGATCTTTGTTTGCTTTATTACCTTCATGTATACAGTAGCAGGTAATTTTACATGTACATGTACCATGCATTAAAATGCATATTTGCCCGGTCCGCAAACTAACAGTTTTGAGCGGGCAATATTTCCTGATAGTTTCTCTCTTTCGGGTTTCACCATTCACTTTGAGTACAAAGATTGTGTTCCATATTGGACCTTTCAAACAGCTAAAATCGCCGCAAAGTTTGAGCAGACTATCATGCGGCGCGGTAGTAGGGTATAGTGACCGTACGTGATTCACAAATGAATAGGTAATAATTATAATCTTTTGGGAGATACAGTGATATGCATTTATATGTACATGTATTGCCCTTACTGAATCAGTGAAGGCAATACAGGGTGTATTACCTTGTTTCTCCCTCAAGGCCAGTAATATTATGTAAATGACAATCATGTTAAGCTCCAATTAATGACAGGTTATGCCAAACTATACCATTTGAGAACCCTTCATCCCAAATCTTCTACATAGGTGAATTTCACATATCTTGGGGGCAAAGAATGTGATCCATAATAATAGCTATTCATAACCATGTACAGTATCATCATGATATTCAAACTACATGTATCACATCAAATGTAATACATACCAACATATTTGATTTAGAGAGGCTGTGTTGTTGTGAGGAAAAGTTTTTGCCCTGAATTTTTGTTAACATTTTTATTTACATAAGGGTGGTGTTGATATGCTTACTATTATTTACATAAATAGAAAATGAATTAATGTGACACCTACATGTACAGGGTGTATATCAAGATTTTTTTCTCAAAACTATTGCAGCTACAATGTACCATTTAAAAAAAAGGTAGGCTATTTGCTTAGAAGTCAGGGTCAGCAAGACAACCATTATTGGAAGACATTGGAAGATCACATTACCAAAACAAAGTATTCAGAATTTTGAACCACATTGCTCACTTCATCACTGTATGGAAAGAGAATGACTACCGGTAGTCTGATTTGATTTACATTTCTTTAAATATAGCCCAAAAGAATACTGGTACTATTTACATGTTCAGTGAGATGGAGAAAGGGAATGGCCCATCAATCGTAACTGATACCACTTAAATCTATAATGCAGCCTCACAGCTCACTGAACATTGTATAATAAATTGAAACAGGATTTTCCAAAGATTAGAATTTTATACTACTCAAAATAGTAGGCTTTTGACCACTTCTATTGCAGGTACAGGCCATAGTTCATCCATACTTCAGAGTTGAAGCTGCCAGGAGAGGAATTTAATCTATTTCTTTTTATTAGTATACAAATGTTTTAATTTTCTAATTATACCTCAGATCAAAACCTGTTTTGCTTTAAAAAGTGATTTGAAGAAAGACACTCGCAACCAATTTCAACCAAACTACCCGGTAGTAAATGGAGCTTCAAATTTAGATTGCATGTAAATGTCACAGATATTAAATATTTGAAGGAAATATGCATTTCTGAAACAATCCACCCTGTTTAGAAAGTTGGTTTTTGTTAATATCACTTATGAGAATATAATACTATCCTTTTTTATTCTGTAATACGTGTAGACCTATTTCTCTATGCAATGATACCCAATTGATTGTGGTGCTATTATTGAGAGTTATCATTTTGAGAGTTTCACCAGTTCTTTTGGATAACAAGACATCTGTTTAGGTGCAGAAATCTACAATCACTATGGAAATTAAGGACAAAGAAAGCGGACAAAATATACAGTTCCTCATTCTACCCTCAACAATTGCTATATATGGTAGACAAAGGAACATCCCTTCACTGCTATTATGTAAAAATGTGTAGAACAAAATGCATGTGACACCCGTTCTACAGATTTTTACATAATAGCAGTGAAAGGATGTTCCTTTGTCTACCATAGCAATTGTTGAGGGTAGAATGAGGAAATGTATATTTTGTCCGCTTTCTTTGTCCGTCATGTTCATTGTGAATTTCATTAATGTACATGTATGTATTTTAGAATCAACATTAATATTAAGAGTCACTATTTGTTTTGCAACATTGTCACTTACATGTATCATGTTTCCCATTCAGCAGTATACTGCACATATCAAAGTTACAAAATCCATATTATTTAGGCACCAATGTAAACAGAAATTCATTGGTTAAAGAATGTTATGCAATGCTATGCAAATGATGAATTAACAAACAACAAACTTTTAAAAGTACTCATACAATCATGTTGACAGAAAATTAAAATTAAAATTGCAGAATAGGCAAGGTCCTGAAGTTGGATGTCTTTTGATATTCTTGTCTACTGAAAATAAAGCTACAGGTATTTAAATTCTGTAATACAGCTTTTTGACAAAGCTTTCACAATAAGAGATAACATCATTTCCTACACTGCAAGACATAAACAATAAGGTGTCTTCATTTTTGTTGCCATGCATTAACAAATTGTGTTATGTTTTGAGCCTGAACTCATATCACAGAATGTTTGTTGTATGATTGCTAAATGTTGGTATTTTATACACTCTACATGTAAAATGGATATTCATTATTCAACATTTGAAAAGTTCTTTAATACAATAATATCTCTAGGGTTGATAAAATGTTACACTTCTATTCAACATTAACCACAAAAACATTTTAGCTGTTGGGTGAAATATTTGCTCACTGTGTTAAAAAAAATTTCTACTAAGAGTTGTTCAGTAATTGAAGTTATGAAAATAATACAGGTAATCACTATTCATTCCATATTGTTGTTAACCAATTGACCTAGCCAATGACTTTGACTCACTCCATATTTAAAACATCATTACAATTTTTAATATTGACTTTTGGATGATGAATGAAGTTTATAATGATGAATTTCATGGCTGTTTGATGAACAACACATCAGCAACAACATCAAAATATAGAGTTGTTATATTCAGTGTACAACTGCATGCTTCTGCTGCAAAGTATCAATAATGTTGTTGGATCATATAATATACCAACCTTTATAACAAGTTGAATCCGTAAATAAAGAAAGATCAGAGAAAAAATTGGTGAGAGTTTAAAAGAAAAAAAAAAAAAAGGAAGTTCAAAGAAATTGATTTAAAACAAGAAGAACAAAATTTTTAGAAAGTTGTAATCACTTAACATTCACAACCAGCAATGTACAATACCCTGTAAGTCATTCTACTGGGACATAATTGTAAATCTCCATTCGTTTCACACTTTTAAAACAAAGTTTACAGTATACCAGTCCCTTTTCTCTCAGAGCTGTACTAAAAATATATTCAGAGAGCTCAATAGGTCCTCCAAAAATGAAGAGGTTCTATCATAGTCATATTACATGTGCAAGTGTTGAATGATATTGGTCCAACATTACATCACTATACATGCCAATCATCAATTCAAAAATTTGAAATTCATATACAGACTACAAATTTCAAACATTAAAACCTTACTTATTACTTGTCTGAGTTTGTTCAAACTTTCACCAGCCTGCTTCTAAATTTTTCTGTTTCCTTCAGAGCATCTTACTTTTAGGGTTACATTTCCCATAAAAAAACTATTACTATCAATACTTGCTAATGGCTCTCATTACCTTTAATATCTTTACTAATTAGATAAAAAAGGGTCACAAAATAAGCATTAAAATTGTAACTTCAAATACGGTACTCTTTTGGTGTTGAAAACTTGAACACCAAGTGTCATGTGATGGTTTAAAGGCTTTAACCTTTTTACCAGGCAAGTCTTCAATAATATTCCAATTACCGGTATTTATACAATATCTTTTATTGTCATTAAATTGTTTCTGGAATTAGTGCTGTGAGTTTAGTGTGTAATTTCCATTCAGTGCACACAGCCAGTTTATCTTTGCGTGTACACAGTTATGACATTTACCAAAAACAAAAGCAGTATTTCAGCTAGGTACATTTGTACATGTATAGTATGTTGTACAGTACATTTAAGACCAGCAATCCAGCGCGCATTCACAACAACCATTTTCTCTGTAAAGTTGTTACAGTAGTAACAGTACTGCACACAAAATCATCATGCTCATGGAATAGTCAGACCGCAATGATTGACATATTAGCGAGTTTTCGCTCAGCAACATACAGACCTTCGCGGACGCAGAGCACTCAGGTTTACGGCCGTCGCATACAGACTGCCCTCAATACAATATGTGGTTTTGCTTTTCGGTGAATGCGTACGTATTTCTACGGAGGTATTGCATTTGCAATGCCATTAGGCAATTTTGTAATGTAACCAAATTTAATGCAAACGTCTTTGTGAAGTGCCTCGATACAAAATATTCTTTCACCTGATAAGGATAATAGTATTTCAATAGACAGAATCCAAACTGCATACATTAGTTGTTGCCAGTTCGACAAACATAGGGGTATTTCGCAAGCTAATTGCGGACAGAGAATCTGCGGTTCGTGTGCAAAATCAAGAAGCTACTATAGTAACAGCAGGGTGATCGCTTGAGGTACTGAAATCAAGAACGGGTTTTGGCCAAATCTATGGGCGTTCTCAATGACGCCCAAGTGAATAAAAGCCAATCAGCGAGCTTGTACCAAAGATGGTTATGAGAATTTGTCGTCTAATAACGAAGGATGACGAATTTTAACGGGCGGATCTAGCTTCTTTTCTATGGCGTGGGCGGGCGGGGTGACATTTGAAAAATCGCACCAACCATATTTTGCTTAGTGGGGGGTAGGGAGCACTAAAATTTGTTTTCAATTTGAAAAAAGTGCCAACAATATTCGGGGGGGGGGGGGGGGGGGGAGGTAGAAAGCACCTTGGCCAGCCACAGGGGGGATTTAAACCTCCTAACCCCCTAGATCCGCCCCTGGCACAAAGGACTCTTCGGTGAATTTTGTTTCTTCCGATTATTGTCTTGAACAGTTAAAACATGAATATGGATATGAATTGTTTTAAAAA